>NC_137518.1:2210000-2485000 GCF_041902795.1 Electrophorus electricus
GTAGGATATGACTTGTTGGATCTTGCACATTGGCATGTTCCTCAATTGTCTCCATGCAAGCTTCCTATTTTCACTGGACCTAAATCCCCCCAACCCACCCCTAGTGGGTTGATGACACCTCTAGTCGACCCGCGGGGTCGCATGACGAGTGTCACTTGTGCACCTGCGCCAGGACGGAGCGCTGCGCTGCGCAACGCCAGGTGCATGTGCACTCCCGATGCAGCTGGGAAGTTGTTTTACTCCCTCATGAAGCTGTTATATTATTTCAGAAGGCTGTGTTCCGCATGCTGCTTTCTGTGAGTGAGGATGCTGCAGTACCTGGTCCAGCACGCGCAAACTACATGTCTGTCCAAGCAGCCTCGTCCAGCACGGCATCCAGGAGCCATGGCGAAGACCCGGCGGCTTATTAGAGGACTAGGGGTCGATTCTTTAATTAATCATGGAAACTAACCAAAATGACTTGGGCAACAAAAAGAAAAAAAAAAAGGAATTGTTTGGATTTCAGGATTTTATTCAGTAACAATGTAAAAATGCTTCCTAGACGGTTGTTTTTCTGTTTCCACGGATGCAGTGCACGTAATTTGCAGACATTTCAAGAGCTCCTCCTGTTTTTTTTTTACCCAAACTGCATCTGAAAGTGCTCGCGTGTGTGGGAGATTCTTTGAACAGCAGCCAAAAATCTGAGAATCTATTTTCCCTGCTTCTGAAGAGAAGGAAATACCTAACATGATGGTTTGACAATTCCTTCTTGATAACTTTAATTTACCACATTTACACAGAGGAATATGAAAGCAGAATCGAAATGCATAAATCTGATTCCTGGCCTGTGTGTCACTTTTGCTTTACTTGATAGCATGAACATGGTTACGTGTGAGCAGATCGAAATTTTCAAAAGAGAAAAAGGTTTTAGGGCTCACTGTTAAGTGTTGGGCCAGCTAATAGACATTATCTTTAGAAGCTGCAGCCTGTGGTTTCTGAAGGTTACCATTCGTGCCACGATTCTTTGTACCCGGCAGTGGAGCATGACCCATGATGGCTGGTATTTTCACGTTTCTCTCCACGGCACCTCCTGACAGGTTGCGGTCTCAAAAACCACTTTGCTTTGTAGAGACATTTCTCCTCAATTCAATTTCTTATCAAAGCAGTTCATCTTTATTGGAATGCCAGTATGAACCTCAGGTGAAGTGGCCCTGTGAACACTGGTCACCCCCCCACCCCACCCCACCCCACCCCACCCCACAACCCCCCAGTTTCTCCGTATTTCTCTCAGGTCTCCTATTTTCACTATTCATGCTGTTAAAAAAGATAGAAAGAAAAAAAAAATTAATTTACTGCTCTCAGTGCAAAATGTTTTTTTCTTTTTCTTATGAACGGCACTACTAGATAAACGGGGACACCTAGCCTTGTGTGGCATTTTTGAGGTGTCGCTTATGGTAATTCACGTGTCTCACAGAAGCACACTCGAACAGGTGGCACTGACTGTGTTTACGTGGCTCATTTACGGCTGAAGGTTTCCGCGGTTATGAGTGCGGGGATGCGGGCCTGCACCCGCAAAAACCCACCTCATGAAAAAAGGATGAGAAAGTTAGGAGGAGGGAAAAACAAGACAAGGTCGAGAGTGGAGACGAACTGCAAATCTCAAATTTGCACTCGGCTGTCAAGAGAGCTCTTCCTGCCGGGAATGTGCCACGCTGCACAAGGACTTGCTGCAGCAGCAGGAGACACTGTGGCGATGTCACCTGTCTCTGGTCCTCCGGAGAAGAGGACCAACCTGTTCTTGCGGCTTGACGTGATGCGGCGTGTGCGACCGAACCGGAGGGCCGGTGTCCGTTCGCTTCTGGCCGGCGGAGACCTGGGAGAGAATACGCCTCCGCGCTCGCCAGTACTGCAGGGCCTGTGCGGTTCGTTCACCAGCAACGTAAAACCGGCGTGCCGCGGCATACAGCTGCGTTTGGAAGCCCTGCTGTATGTTTCTTTACGTGCCTGCATGTGTGTGCTTGAGTATTTCACTCTGTTGTGGGTGATCGTTTGTGGCAGCAAACAGAAGTGGATATTTTTAGTGCCGCCCGACAGACGCTTGCATGTGGAATAAATAGGGGGTTGGAAGGAATAAGATGCTGAAAAAAAGAACCCACACTCCATTGTAATCTAGGTATAGATTTCCCATTAGATCCTGTGTGGTATCGAACTTCAGAGGTGCCCAATTTACACCGCAAGAGTGGTGGTGGGGACCTCTTCGGCGTGACAGGCTGACAGGCGTTCTCTAGTGTGCTGAGCCCAATAGCTGGCAGCCCGCTGGCGGCCGGCAGCAGATACAGATGACAGATACAGCACATATCAAACTCAGCCGGTGATGGAGAACGGAGCAGATATCAGCAAGAGAATCACAGGTAGCAGGGAGATGGTGAGGTGGAGAGAGGGGGGAAGCCCCCCACCCCCACCCCGACACCCATCCACACCCCACATCCACCCACACTCCACTCCCACCATGCCTGCTTACACAAAAAACAATGAGCGCAGACATGCGTCAGGTGGGGTTATGCCAACCTACAGCATAGGACAGCTTTGTGTAATGGAAAAATGTTCACACACACACACACACACACACATGTGCATGCATGAATGTACATATGCAAACAAACCCCATTCAGAGTAGCTTGAAAATGCACATCAGCCAGGTGCCTTGCTCTTTGACCTCTCTGTGAAGCTCAGCGCCTGATGATGGAAATTGCCTTAAATCTGTCATCCACCTCAACCCATCTCTCACACACCTCTGCATGCACTGCTCCTGCGTGCCCTTGGAGTAGATATGGAAAACGCATCATGCTGCCTGAAGACCTGGAACCTGTCACTCTGTGACCCTGGTGTCCAAATCATTCATTCTAAATTAGTCTGATTTTGCTCACTTGGTATATAACTTTGAGACAAACTGATTGATGACATTGATTACATAATAAGAAAACCATGTTGGCAGTAAATAAATTTTTTTTATTGATTAGTTAGGTCACTACATATTGTCAGCGTTATCATTTCACTGACAGAACGCGAATGTTTATGGGATGGTGGAGGGGGTTCCTACAAAAAAAAAAGGGTGAAGCACTTTGCACTGATGCCATCGAGGAAGACGCTCGTGAAACAGATTCACAGTGGTTGCACATCCTCTGAACAGTGAAGAGCAGCGGTCTTCTCCATGATGTTCTGTTTCACTAGAGTGCAAACCCCCACGCTGTGGGAAACCCTGAGCTCTGGAGTTTGTAACGTGTTGAGAAGAATTCAGGCAAGAGCCAGCAACCCTACCTGTTTTGACTTGTAAAGTTTTGAGTTTTCTCAATGGTAGACATTTACATTTACAGTATTTAGCTGCCGCTTTTATCCAAAGCAACTTACAATTATGACTGAGTACAATTTGAGAAACTGCGCCCAACAGTGGCAACTTGACAGTAGTGGGCAACCTTCTGATTACTAGTCAAGTACCTTAACCACTGAGCTACCACTGGTACCCATGGTACAGTTTGCAGAAGCTGCAAAGTAAAACATGTTATACGCAGTTTTGTATCTTATACGCTGAACATCCTGCAATCCAACAAGCTACAATCTGAACTTTGATGATTACAATCAATATTTGCAATTCATATATATGCCTTCATGCTTTTAACTTAGAGAA
The DNA here is from genome assembly GCF_041902795.1 of Electrophorus electricus. NCBI lineage: Eukaryota > Metazoa > Chordata > Actinopteri > Gymnotiformes > Gymnotidae > Electrophorus > Electrophorus electricus. The sequence goes on from NC_137518.1 coordinate 2,213,665, forward strand.
AAAGAAAACAAGCAAACCATCAGATTAATTTATTATCAAACAATAATAATTATCAAACAAGCCATTTAAAAAAAATAGTTGTAATATTTGATTACAACCGATTACAATCTGTACAATTTGTAAAGCCAGAAACACATCAAAAACATTTTGCAATACTTTCTATTAGACCAACATGTGCAAGTGTTTAATCAGATAAAAGAAAAAAGCTAGATTCTTCATATACAACTTATCTGATAACACCCCATTTAACATAACTTTAAAATCACACATATATATATATATATATATATATATATATATTCCAACAGTCTTGTTCTCCAATCTTGTTCATGAGGTGGTGGATAAGATAAGACAGCAGAAGACGGAAGAGGGATTGATGTGGGAATCCCAAGTGATAGCAACATCAGGAACAAGGAACGCGAAAAGCCCGAGAAATACCAAGAGCTAGTTGTTGTGGCCTCCACACTGGGCTCCAGCACATCCCAGGAACAACATCCGAGATCTCCGTCCAAAAGAGTGCAGTCCTGGGACCAGCTAAGATACTACACAGGACCCTCAAGCTCTGAGATTGAGGGAAATAGAGGGTGAGTGAGGAATTTATATATATATTTACTGTTTGTTTGTTTGTTTGTGTATACACCTATTTTGGGCTGTGTCATGTAATGAGTAATGGCACATTACAAAACTGATGGAATGTTTTAATACAGATTCTCATGTATTATTTCAATCACAATTTTGTTATTAACTAACAATTTATACAGTCCCTATAGCAAAGGAGCCCAGAAAAAAATGATATTTATTATTATAGGAAAAGGATTTTAAAAATTACTCCTGAGCGAGCGTACACAGAGAACTTGTCATTTCAATTTTCCCGACTGGGGACTCTCCCACACGTCACTTTCAGAGGGTCTCTAGCCAAAGTTTCCCTTCCCGGCGTGTAATTAGATGTGACAAAGATCAGCATCTCAGATGGGATTTAAAACACATCACTGGATGCTGCCTCTTGGAGAGGATCGATTATGGCAGAATGCCCCGATGAATAATACATTTGGACATTATCCTGGGAAATAGCACCGGGAGAGGTTCACGTGGTGGCGAATCCAGGGCACAGAAAGAGCCGGAGGAGACGGACATCGGAGGAGGCAAAAACAGAGACAGCCAGCCGCGTGAGACGAAGACGCTGTCTGAAGAGCCGACTGCTCAGTGACGGTGTAAAACGAAGTCGACACCATCCGAATGAGGTCAACTCATTTGGCACCAATCAGCAGTAGTTTTTTTTTTTCTTTTTCTTAACCTATTGACCCCCCCCACTACATGTAATTGTAATTTCTCTTGGCTATCTCTGAACATTGCCGTTTAATTATAATGTAAAATAAATTTAAAACGGTGTAGCTTGGGCAAAAGAACAACAGTATCTTATGCAGGTTTACTTCCAAGTAACGTTTTCAATTCCTGCATCCTTGAATAAGCACATGGGGATGTTGAGTGACTCAGATTTTTTCTTTTAATTCAGCTTCTCAGGGGTGACGTTTTAACCAGAAATCACTCTGGAAATCAGGAAGCGCACCGTTCTCTTGAACCGATAACTTCAGATTTAACGTTACAGGTACGAAAGTTCACTCCGCCGGAAAGCTATATAATGTTCTGGAATTAATCTGGGACAGAACGTGCCTGATGGCTGAACGTGAAACAGTCAGGACCACCATGGCGACATGATCCGACAGCCCATTCTCGTCGTTTTTACTCGGCCAAATGGAGATGAGTGTGAGTTGGGATCTTGACAAATCACCCCATCGTCTCTATCGTTTGTGTATCGGCCGCTCTCCCCTGACCTCGGAGATTCATGAGTGGTGTGAGCTTGCTGGATCACACCATTTATAACGGCCCTGCGGTGTGACTTTCTGATTTATGAAGAGCCCTGGTCTTACGGGAATCCATTAACTCCGGGCCTCGCTGCTGGATGAGAGACGTATAAATATATAAATGCAGAAAAGGCAAATATACAGCCCCGGCATGGCGCCTGGACTTAAGGTCAGAGAGAAAAAGAAAATATGCGCTTGCCAGGCTGTTTGTAGTTATAAAAAAGGCTATGTCATGTTGGATGTGGAAACCTGATATATCTTTTAAAGTCAATCAATACATGCAAGCTTAAGGCCAGCAAGATTTACTGCGTAGAAATGGACCTCTGTGATGCATGATGCATGGTAATAGAGGCCTGCCAGGGCGTTTGGTCTGAAGCAGTCGGCTCCTGCATGGGAGTCTATCATACCTATATACAGTTCTAATAATCATACCTATATACCGTTGTTATAATCATACCTATATACAGTTCTAATAATCATACCTATATACCGTTGTTATAATCATACCTATATACAGTTCTAATAATCATACCTATATACCGTTGTTATAATCATACCTATATACAGTTCTAATAATCATACCTATATACCGTTGTTATAATCATACCTATATACAGTTATAATAATGTACATGTACATGTGGCTTATAAGAATGTACACACACATTATATATATATATATATATATATATATATATATATATATATATATATATATATATATATATATATATATATATATAGAGAGAGAGAGAGAGAGAGAGAGAGAGAGAGAGAGAGAGAGAGAGAGAGAGTATTCTTCATATATATATATATATGCAATATATCAGCTTATATAATGTGCGTAGTATTCTTCAGCTCAGCTATGGACAGAGAAATATGATTCTGGGTCCATTTTGTGGTGGGCAAATCTGCTCTTTCATGATGTTTCAGGGCAAGTGTGTGTGTGGGAAAGCTGAACCCCCCCCACACTGAAATGTGTAGTAATTGAAACACTTTGGCAGCAACAGTGGCTCACTGACAGAGGGGGGCTATTACAATGAGCCCTTGATTCATCCTGTGGGCTGAGAGGTGACAGCTTTGTAGGCAATCCTGTTCAGTCCAGATCGTCTAAAATACGCCAGCCAAAGCCACTGTAATTGCATCTGCTCAAGGAAACTCTGTTAGATGGTAACAGCTCGATCTGAAGTCTCTGAAGCAGGCCTACCTGTCTGCGCCGGGTGTCGACGAGACAATGATGAACGGTTTTGAAGACGGAGAAGGGTAAAGAAGAAGGAAAATGGCAGAATGACTGGCTTTGTTATTCAACCAAGCAGAAAAAAGCCCTGTCTGAACGGTCCCCAGATGCAGAGTAATGAGGGGAAGGAATGACTGTGTAAGCAATCAGATGTCACCAAGCTATCACTTACATACCTGACGGGATGCCACAAACCGAACAGTCACAAACCTTCTCTGGGGGTCCACATTCCCCTCTTAAGACAATCAGAGATTACAAACAGAGATGCTCACCTAATCTCTCAAGGGCTCCATCAATGTAAACTTAAACACTGTCGCTATCACCAAAGTAGCTAATGAACGTTATTTGTCATGTAATTTCCACCATGCAGTTTTTCATTGCAAGCACTTCTTATCCTGTTCTATTAAACAAAGGGCTTATGGACAATGGTTGTTATTTTCATGTCCAAGACTGAATTGAAAACTTTCCTCTAGTCCCACAGCAATGCAGAAGTCGACATATTTGAAAGGCTGCATTCTGCTTTACATGGCTTTGCCATTTCTGTAAAGAGAGCAGATACCATTATTGTTAATCCGCTACATGAAATCATCACACAGAAATAGCCAATCACAGATTGGAAAGGGGGATAAACATAGATAGCAAGAGAAAATTGCACCCTGGTACACACAACCCTTATTTCACAACCGAGTCTCTAAAAAGCTGCCTTGGAAAACTGAAAAATCTTTTTAATTCTTCACCATATATACCCTATCACATACATACCCTGTCACATACATACCCTGTCACATATATACCCTGTCACATACATACCCTGTCACATACATACCCTGTCACATACATACCCTGTCACATATATACCCTGTCACATACGTACCCTGTCACATACATACCCTGTCACATATATACCCTGTCACATATGCACCCTGTCACATACATACCCTGTCACATACATACCCTGTCACATATATACCCTGTCACATACGTACCCTGTCACATACATACCCTGTCACATATATACCCTGTCACATATGCACCCTGTCACATACATACCCTGTCACATACATACCCTGTCACATATATACCCTGTCACATACATACCCTGTCACATATGCACCCTGTCACATACATACCCTGTCACATACATACCCTGTCACATACATACCCTGTCACATATATACCCTGTCACATACATACCCTGTCACATACGTACCCTGTCACATACGTACCCTGTCACATACATACCCTGTCACATATATACCCTGTCACATACATACCCTGTCACATACATACCCTGTCACATATATACCCTGTCACATACATACCCTATCACATACATACCCTGTCACATATATACCCTGTCACATACATACCCTATCACATACATACCCTGTCACATATATACCCTGTCACATACATACCCTATCACATACATACCCTGTCACATATATACCCTGTCACATACATACCCTATCACATACATACCCTATCACATACATACCCTGTCACATACATACCCTGTCACATGTATACTGTGTCACATACATACCCTGTCACATACATACCCTGTCACATATATACCCTATCACATACATACCCTGTCACATACATACCCTGTCACATACATACCCTGTCACATGTGTACTGTCACATATGTACCGTGTTGCATATGTACCCTGTCACATGTGTACTGTGTCACATACATACCCTATCACATACATACCCTGTCACATGTGTACTGTGTCACATACATACCCTGTCACATGTGTATTCTGTCACATACATACCCTTTCACATGTGTACTGTGTCACATGTGTACCGTGTTGCATATGTACCCTGTCACATACATACCCTGTCACATGTGTACTGTGTCACATACATACCCTGTCACATGTGTACTGTGTCACATACATACCCTGTCACATGTGTATTCTGTCACATACATACCCTGTCACGTGTACTGTGTCACATGTGTACCGTGTTGCATATGTACCCTGTCACATACATACCCTGTCACATGTGTACTGTGTCACATATGTACCGTGTTGCATATGTACCCTGTCACATGCGTACCCTGTCACATGTGTACCCTGTCACATACATACCCTGTCACATGTGTACTGTGTCACATACATACCCTGTCACATGTGTACTGTGTCACATACATACCCTGTCACATGTGTATTCTGTCACATACATACCCTGTCACGTGTACTGTGTCACATGTGTACCGTGTTGCATATGTACCCTGTCACATACATACCCTGTCACATGTGTACTGTGTCACATATGTACCGTGTTGCATATGTACCCTGTCACATGCGTACCCTATCACATGTGTACCCTGTCACATACATACCCTGTCACATGTGTACTGTGTCACATATGTACCGTGTTGCATATGTACCCTGTCACATGTGTACTGTGTCACATACATACCCTGTCACATGTGTACTGTGTCACATATGTACCGTGTTGCATATGTACCCTGTCACATATGTACCCTGTCACATGTGTACCCTGTCACATGTGTACCCTGTCACATATGTACCCTGTCACATGTGTACCCTGTCACATGTGTACCCTGTCACACGTGTACCCTGTCACATGTGTACCCTGTCACATGTGTACCCTGTCACACGTGTACCCTGTCACATATGTACCCTGTCACATGTGTACCGTGTCACATGTGTACCCTGTCACCTGTGTATCCTGTCACCTGTGTACCCTGTCACATATGTACCCTGTCACATATGTACCCTGTCACATGTGTACCCTGTCACCTGTGTATCCTGTCACCTGTGTATCCTGTCACATGTGTACCCTGTCACATCTGTACCGTGTCACATATGTACACTGTCTTCGAGATGGTGGTACCCCTTTAAATGAAAAAGACATTTTCTTGAAGACAGTTTTGTCTCTTTCTTCAGATATTCCCGTGTCAAAGGGCAGGAGTGAAAGTTGTCTTTCCTGTGATGGACATGCACACCATTGCCTCTCTTTTCTCAGTCCCTTGTACCATAGCAGTGCATTTGCCACTGCCAATGCGTAATGAATATTTACGGTGCAATATTTATAACCCACACAAATAAGGGTCCTACAGTATATATCTTTTAGTATTCAGCTCATTAGCTTGGTTGCAAGTTACAACAGACTAGTCAATCACGCTGCCAGAGTTATCATCAATGTGGTGTTTTTAAAATCCTCATTCAAGCATTTATGATATCAAAAAACTCACTTAGTTGGAGCTCTGCAGTAGTATAATAAAATCAAATTAAACTCTCTTGTCTGGGATAGCAGCGTTCACATCTGGCAGGCAGCTATTCAGCCACCCACTACTGATTCATAGCAAATCTTTACGACTCAAATTCTTAGCCGAAAGTGTTCAGCAAAGTAAATGGGGATAAAATAAGCTGATTTGATTATAAGGCTCTGCACTGGCGTGGCTCGCTGGGGGATTCTTGCTCTTCAGACGGGTCCGAGGACGGCTGTATTAACGGAGGCCTTTTTCAGACTAATCTCAATCTGCTGCGACTGTAGTGCACGGCCGGTCACCGCGGGCGGTAATTTTGACACATTTCCCCATATTTAGGAATGGATGGAAAAATCTTCTGACTGAAAGTTCAGTTATAATGCAAGCCCAGGGCCAGTTGTTGGGACAGCTGACAAATGTTTTGCGGAACATGCATTTTCCTAAACTACTTTCATGGACTCTTCGTTTGTTTGTGAAGTAGACTGTAAATCTGTGCCTAGTTTTTGTGTTTCGAAGACTGTACTGCGTTATCAGAGGGAAGAATACGTGTGAATGCATGATTGCTAGCCTACTGTAAACATGTTCGGTCACCAAACAGAACTGTACCTGCTTTTTCTCATGTTGATCAATGTCGGATGAAAGTATGTCAGAACAACTTTGCTAATACATTTCCACATGTCTGCCTCCCCCTAAGACTTTTGTCAAATTTTTAATTCACATTACATTGTCACATATTTCCAATGTTTACTGAGCCTTGATTTAGTCTTCTATTAAAATTGTGTTTCCAGGAATACAGTTTTTCGGATTTCTGGAAACATGTTGAAATTAGTGTCCATCATAATCAACCATATGCTACTGATGCAGAAGGAGACTAGGATGGAAGAAGCAGGAGTATTCCTTTAACACTGTAATTTTCCCAGGACAAGCACAGATGGAAAGGTCTAGGAAGGGAGGGAGACTATATGTTCCCTATGGAGTTCCACAGAGTTCTCAAATATTCCCACTGTGCCATTCCTGGCATCTGAGGATCTATTCCATTCTCTAGTGATAAATCACATCAAAACAATGAACAAAAAAGCAATGGCAAGAAGTTGCTTACCAGAAAATATGTTCCGATAAAAGCTATTTGGAGGAATTTTATGTTTAATGAAAATATACTGCAAGAATTTAATGTTGAGATAGTCAAAATAAAAGTGTGGTTGGCTGGTTGGTAATAATCTCTACCAGATAAATGCACAACATTCATGTGTCAAATCAATACTTTCTTATTTTTTCCAGTTGGCTGGAATTTGCTTTAATGCCCCTTAATACAAGGAACAATAACAAACATAAACCATCCTTAATCATACCAAGCAGAATAAATAAACTTGTAAATGCATGCTTAATTACAGCAACTGCACCTCCCTTTCAGCTCTCTTTCACAGCCTGGCGTAATCTACGTGCAAGATTGCTATTCCCTGGCACAACAGTCGTGCAAATTAGCACCTACACAGCATCACACTTCCTAGGAGCTGTGCTGCCCATCACCGTACCGAGACAACTGATCATGTCTAGAGGCTCTCTCACAGCTGAAATGTTCTACATTTCATGTTCTGAAGCCTCCTTCCCCAAGGACAAGTTCAAAGCAGAAACAAGCAGAGATGGCGAGTCACTTCCTATATTTGAATGCAAGTGTTCTTTCCACAAATTCTAATTATGTCTCCCACAGTTGAGCTTCCAGTACAGATTTCAATTTGCACTTCATCGAATGAATCCTTCCACAGGCATTGCTTCGGAGGAGTCCAGGAAGTCTAAGATGAAACGAGCATCCGACCCAGCTGTTTCTGTTTACACTATGACGTGTATTGTAGACTTGTATCCTGAACAACAAATCTGTCTTTGTGTGAAGACAGTCTGTGTTGAATCAGTCAAGTCCTGCGAAGACATCTGGACGCACTGTCACAGATTGGTAATCCCTCTGTTGAATTAAGTGAAGTGAATCAGATTAATGTTCACTGCTACAGCCATAAAAAGGACTTGATTGGCAATGCTACATTGTACCTCATCTGAATATTATAATTATTTTATTGTTTGAATTATTAGAATTAGAACATGGTGCTTTCTCCTCAAAACGGGAGCACTTATACAAGCTCAGCACTGCAGAGAGCAGTAGCAATGATCAAAGGGCATTGGTAGCTCAGTGGTTGAGGTACTTGACTTGTAATCAGAAAGTTGCTGCTTCAAGCCACACCACTGCTAAGTTGCCAATGTTGGGCCCCTGAGCAAGACCCTTACCCATCACTTTGTACTCAGTCATAATTGTAAGTTGCTTTGGTTAAAAGTGTCATCTTAATTCCATAAATGTAATTCTGAGTGGGAAAGAGTCGCAACGATGTATGTGTGGTTTGGCCAAAATTAAAGTGGCTGTGACCTTGGAGGTTGAAGGGGGAGCCATGTGCACATAGACACAGAGTAACTGCATCTCTTCTCCATCAGTGCCAGCCTGGATGGACCACCTGCTTCAGAGAATGCTGTCAGATCCCCTGGAGAGCCTCGTCTCTCTCTGGTGCCGGGCGTGATGGTCTGTGGCAGCATAAGCCGTGTTCCTTGATCTACACCTCCAGATTAGTCCTTGACAAGGGAAGGTTGTTTTTGATGAAGAGCTGTGGTCTGCTGACAGCCTCCTCTCTCATGAAGAATATTTACACTGCTTTCAGTGGAGAGCCATAAATAAAGAGCATCGCGGTAAACCGCCGGGCCAGCCCAGACCAGATCAAGCCACAAATATGTCTTGCCTTGGGAAAAGCATGAAAAATGTACAGAGCTCGAAATAGTGTGCAGTATATAGTTTTAATCTAATGTTTCCCAAATGAAATCAGTATGGACAGTGAAGATACCATGTCACAGGTTTTGCAGTTACATTTAGGATGAAAGAGTGAGCCAATCTGCTCTGTTTGGACATAAATGCAGACTCCTGTTTAGTTCTTGTCTGTGATAAAATTTTGGACTTTTTTTTTTTTTTTACCTCAGTCTGTGTATTTCCTCTTTCGAGGAAAATTACCATCCAGCCTCAGCCAGTAGAGTGCTGGAAGCTTTTGGAATCTTCCAGAAACTGTGAGAGCATGTTGGGCTGCTGCTTGACGTTGCTTACAACTGGACGGTGAATAATTACAAAGCCCTGACAGTAATGGCTTAGTAGCCGACACCTGCTGGGAAGACGATTTTCCGTCCCAGCACTGTCTGTTCAATGAGACGTCCCGCTCTGCTGTCGGATAAATGTTTGACCGGGACTTCGCGTGGTCACCCTGAACGTTTGCCAGCAAACAGAATACCGTCCTGACGTCTCAGTTCGGCATGGCTCCGCCCGCTGCTTCTGTCTGACATTCCCAGTACGTGCTCTGCTGTTCATTTAAACAAGGCGCCTCGTTGCAAAGTGGGGCTGGAACCCACTCCTGTCCTTCGCTCAGCGTAATTTTCTAAATCCGTGAAGGCGTGATGAGTATTCTCCTGATTGCACTTGCATGTGTTTATTGCCCACCTTTAATGTTCCTCTCAGCGGCTGTCTCGTATAATAAATAGACCACGTTATATGCTATTTAGAATTCTCACTATAAGCTCGAAACTACAGCCAAAGAACTATACCTGCCACAAACAACAGTCCTCACAACACATGAAACCTGGAACAATGAATTATTAAACAAAGCAGGCCCTATAGCTTATAGTGGCATGTAGGGGGAGGCAGATGTACTGGGAGCAGTTTTCTGTGTGCTCGTGTATCATTTCTCAGTCTGTCGGTGGGTTTGTGATAGTTGCCCAGCCCTGCGCTATCTACATGTGTTCAGTGCCTTCAAATATCACCTCACACAACCGCTTGAAAGGAAAAGAAATCCAATCAAGATGGTAACCTTTCCGGAATTTTATGGTAAATGGTTATGTAAGATGTCATAGCTGACTGGATTTTTCTGTCCTGTCATGATGTCCCAAATCTCATCTCCCTACCTTGCTTACCTGTCAAATCCATTTGTGTCTCTGTGTACTGTAATATGTACTTCTTTTTATGCGCTTAGATCTTTTATCATGTGAAAGGTGGTGTCAGCTGGTTAGGAAAATTTTGACTGAGCGCAAAATATTCTCACATGCACATATATTGTCTTACACACACACACACACACACACACACACACACACACACACACACTTCCATAAAATTGAAATGCCTCAGAGACTATGATCTTAAAAAAAAAAGGCACAGGCTATATGTTTTCAGATAGTTATTTATATTTTTTGTGATTTATATCATCATTATTATTTACACCATCTCATCCCCTGATAAACCCTCCACTCCAAGGTTGGTTCTGAATCCAACTGCTCTCTGCACTGGTCTGGTTCTACCCCCTGCTTCAGCCGTCTGCTCTGGTTCCAGCTGGCCCCTGTCCCTGAATGCTTGCTGACCTCAGGCCGTGGTTTTCTTTTTTAATGCCAAGCACGGCGGGTCTGAGTTCAGCGTGACCCGAAGCTCCCCCAGAGTGATTGTCCCGCAAAGTCCCCACAGCCGGCTTCACTTGGCATCTGATGTCCTCTTCAACCCGAAAGAACTGATGGTTACAGACTTCTACCAGTGCCTTCTGGCTTTCTCTGCTCACTCTGCAGGCTGAATAAGTGAACAGGCGTATAAATATTTCGACAAATGATGGATGTACTTTCTGCTCTAGGCATCACAAATGAAAGAATCAGGGAAAACCCACATCACCGGCACAGTTCATGTTGTCTTCTGATTAAATAGTTCAGTGGCCAAAAGATTCTCATTACATATGTGTCTCATTACACAAGTGTTTACATACACAGCATTATCAATACTCTTTATTCTTTTAAATTTCATTTGGTAGCTAATTTAATACGTTCTGAAATACTGACCGTACCATGTCCATTTCAACTAAATACTTGACTAAATAGCTTTGACTAAATAGCTCGGCATAGAGTACCTTTGTTACTTGAGACATATCAGACATAAAGAGCAGTCTAAACTCTTTCTCATTGGTTGTGGCTGAAAAGCACACTTAGAGACTTTGCCCCCGCTGTGTGCAGCATCTGCAAGCCTGGTAGCGTTGCGCTCGTCTCCGCGGGCCTCTCCAGCACTGTGCGCGGGACTCCTGGATGCTGCGTTCTTCCTCCTGCTGGCCCAGTCAGAGCTACACTTATCACCTCCCCCAGCCAACGTGCTCCGGTTGCCTTTCTGCCCAACCAGGCAGGCCTTCTGGGGCCTTTTGTGGAACAGATGGGCAGGTTAATACTGCAGCGGGCTGTTCAGCAGGGCTCCCGAACAGCCTTATCGCTGCCGGGCAACCCCCTGGGCTGATGGGATTGTACAAGCGAGGGCGCGAGCCGCACTGGCTGGGAAGAAGAGGAATGCTGGGGTCCACGGTGGCGGCGCGACGTTATCGAGGCTTTTGCAGCCACACACACCCACACGGACGCACACACACAGCCTGCCTCCCCCTCCCCTCCCCTCCCCCTCCCCTCCTCCCAGCCTGTCCAAGAGCCTGGGCGAGGGCTTCAAACCGGCAAGCCCTTCCAAGCCTCTGGTCTCACCTGGTGGGCTGTGAATGGGTGCCGGGAGCTGGCACCATTGCCAGTCGTCAAGCTGATAACCGGGGAAACAATGCGCGGTTCTGTCAGGCTGCGGTAGGGCTCGCGTGGGTGTCTGTGGTGGGTACGTTACAAAGGTTGGTTCGGTGCGGGACTGAAGTAATCTGTTCGGGTTGCTGTCAGGATGAAAGGCATTACCATGTTGCATTGTTTCAAAACACAACAGCAGGGACTAATGCAGGAAGCCTATTGTAGACGTCCTTCAAACAGGATTTAGAGCGTTTGGACTCCTCTACTCATCCCTGCCTTCAGGAATATGATGCTTTAATATTGATGCATCTTAATTAAATGCCCTGTTACGTGGAGGTATTGGGCCCAGCCAGGAGACTTGCGTCATCCCAACACTCATTTCTAATGCTTATTGATAACAGCAGACAAGTCACATGCAGAATGAAACTAAACCTGAGCCAGTATATTTCCCCTTCCCAAACATGAACAAGAACAAAGTCCTTCCTTGTGCTACACAATTAAAGTTAATTCAGGTTTCACCTGGGAATTGTGTCCACCTGGCTTTTATACTTGTAGCCAAGCTACTCTAACGGACAGAAAAGATTTAATCAGACCCCTGTAGTTGTCATTAACATTCTTGCATCTACGGCCTGGCTCTCAAATTAAGAACAAAATACCGAAAAGCTGACGTGCAGTTTTATTCAACAGTTAATAACTCTTTAAGCACGCAATTACTGTACATCTGGCAAGGCCCGAGCAAGCTACACCGCTCGAAAGCTTCTGGCAGTTTCATAACGAACGGGCAGAGAGTGAAAGTTACAACCTTCTTTGGCTGACGGTGCAGATAGAAATATCAGGGTGTTTCAAGGAACCTCAGATTCAGGACAGCTTGATGCTGCCAGCATGGTGCTTAAAGTCGACAGACGCGTGTTCATATCAAGGAAGATGATGCATTTCTTTGATGGCAGCAATCTGCAACGTGCCCCCTGAGACAGTGAGGAGTAAACACCCTCCGCGCAACACATCCAGCACTGGCTCGTTGACTGCTTCTGCTGCTTACACAAATAACCCCCGCGACTGATGTACTCTTTGAGAATTTTAGCTTGGTTATGTATTGATTTTCGTATCGATCTGAAATAAAACGCATATATAATGCAGATCTTTCTATGTCTGTGAAATACTAATGTTCCGTTAGATAAAGACTATTATTTTGTAATGCTTAGCACAGAAGATAAAAGATGATACTACTGCACGCGGCCCGTGGCTCATGTGCCACTATTAGAAATTTCTGCAATGTTTCTTTCATAAAAAAAAAAAAAGTACTTACTTATGTTTTTCTCTTATGTGATTTATACTCCACCCAGTGTGTAACATATACTAGTGTATTGTAGTGTATTTCCAGATTTATATGTGATAGTTTAAAGCCACACAGAAATGCGGATAAAGTTTTATTTTAAGGTTGCTACCTAAAAACCTTGATTCATGACACATGCATAACCTCCTTACGGGGAATAAAATCTTTCTAAATGTTTATGTGGATGCACGTGGACAGGAAAACGATGACATTAAACTGAAATGGTGCTAAAAGTTATTTTCTCTTATTGCCTATTGATCAATTTCCTATCATAAAATCTATGATTTATATATATACATATATGAAATAATTCCCCAGGTCCTGGAGGCCTGGGATCCTGAGGGTTCTGTGTAGTATCTTCACTGTTCCCAGGACTGCACTCTTCTGGACAGAGATTTCGGATATTTTCCTGGGATCTGGAATCACTCGGAATTGCTACATCTATCACTATGGCTCTCTTCTTCTGTTTGTCCACCACTACAATGTCTGGTTGGTTAGCCATTACCATCTTGTCTGTCTGTGTCGAAGTCCCACAGGATCTTAGCACGGTCATTCTCCACCACCTTTGGTGGTGTCTCGCACTTAGACCTCGGAGCTTCCAGCCTGTATTCAGCACAGATGTTTCTCTATACTATGGCAGCCACTTGGTTATGCGGTTTCATGTTCGCTCCGCCTGCTGGCATCTTGCATCCCGCTGTTATGTGCTGGATTGTCTCACAGGTATCTTTGCACAGCCTGCATATTTATATATGAGTTATATGAGTTATCACTATTGCGAAATTCCAGTAACTGGCTAATCTCTTTATTATTGATTTATGTAATATCGCATTCTTCCCTTCTCTCCTTTCATAGTTATTTGGCTAAAAGGCCACTGTGTGTTTCTTAAATGAATGACACAATGATCACGAAAATTCTCATCGGCAAACTTTTTGCAGTGATTATGTGGAGGATATTGACTGACTGTTGTAACTCTGTCCTCCTTTTTAATGTTGTTTGGCCCCAAGGTTGATCCACATCTTCAAAAGCTTTACTGCTTGTCTTAACTTTATACTGTGGTCCTCATGGTTTGTGTTTTTAACACTGACCCCAGTAGTCCACAGTTTCCTACAGTTTCCCAAATGTCTGTAAGCGCTGCAGATCTAGGAATGCCATTAAAAACATGGATACTAGACTTCTGAGGGCTTTATTTTTCCACTCACAGTTACAAACGTGTAGCAGTGTAATAAAAAGGAAATGACACAAAGTCTCAGCTTGGTATTGAGCGCATGTTTTCCAGAACTGAAGTGAGTGTAGCCTTTTTATATTAATGTCCGAAGAGATGGCGGTCAGAGGACCACCGATACAGCACAGCAGTGCAAAGATGCTTCCAAGATAGTCCTTAGAAAATAAAATGCACACTAAATAGCATTATTGAGAGAAAAGAAAATTCATTTTAGTCAGCATGATAGAGAGTAAATAATAATAATAATAATAATAATAATAAACACTGATTAACAAACATTTTGTCCTATGCAAAAAATGCCAGTGTGATATTACGGTGTGATCGCAAACAAGGAGGCAGGACGTAGGCCTTTCCAAAACAAACATGAAAGTAAACACGTTAAATAAACGGCCATGCGAAGACATTTATTCAAGCAGCAAGCATAGCAATGTAGCAAGCACACCGTAAACACATACCCGAGCATGCAGATCGGGAATAGGCAGGATACAGGTTGGGAATGGGAAGGAAACAAATAACAGGTGCAGCTGGGAACAAATGAGATGTAAACAGAGGGCACATGGAGACGCGCTAACAGATGAAAACATACAAACAAACACACACAAAGCCACATGGTGGGTCTTGAACTATTGAACTATGATTATGAAGATTATGATTAAACATTTGGATTACAAAAGAAACCTACAACTATGATAGTTCACAAAATAAGTAAATCAATTAAGTTCTTTCATGAGCTTTGTGAATAACTAGTCTTGTAAATAACTAGAATGTCCCATAATGTCCCATAACTTAAAAATGATTAAGATTTCTCCTGTGAATTTATTTATTTATTTATATAATATACATTAAAAGGTTTTTAGGGACTAGGAACTCCAGGAGATGTTTGTGATCGTGGACATGGACTATAAATGACCTTCAAATTACAAATAAAGAAAACTCAACTGAAAGCATACAATCTGATTATTTATTTCTGAGCTTTTTTGAGAGAAAAGCAAAAATAATAGACATTTTACATTCTTCTAAAGACTTACTGTACTTCACCTCCATCAATACTGAAAAACTCCTTATGTTAAACCTGAATACAATACTGAATGCAAGCTTCTTCTTTTTTAAAGTCAGTTGTTTGCTTTTAGCACATCTCTCTCCATGAGACTAATAACACCCTACAGACGACTGGGATATATTTTCAGCTATAGCGTGCACAGCATGCTAGCTTTAAAATGGGTCTGTGTAGGCTTGACCATACGAAGGGGCAGAAACGATGCAAACGCCATTGCTAAGCCAGAGTCTAGGTCCTAGCTCCCAGACATTAAGCTGACACCCTAATGAATGGCTGTCATCCAGACTCCTGGTCTGACACAACTTTGTTTGCATTAAATCTCTTTATTGAGACCAAAAACTAGCCCTTTGAGCGGCAGACGAAGAGAATTTAAATTACATACAAATCAGGCGTAATTCCGATTTCCCTGCATGCTCCTAAGTGTCCACATCCAATTTCCACCATAATTTTATCAGTGTGGGCGAAGCAAACGTTGACCCGAAAGAGCTAATATCTCCAAGACCAGGCGTTCATCCAGGCCAAGCAGGAAAGGCGGGATAATGTATTCCACTGCTGCAGAATAAACTGTCATACACTAATCCAAAATTCCTGGGTCAGGCAAATTATTCTAATTACAAATAGGGGTTTAAGGAAAAAAAAAGAAGAGCAGAGGTCAGAAACTCAATTTGCAATTAAAACAGAATGTAGCTTGCAAAGCAAGGCTGTGTTTGGGCAGTGTTCTTGCATGGCTTTTAGTAAAGATTACTCCGACAAACTTGCTCTGGTCATTTACTACTGAGACCTGCCGGTATAACACCTCCAGCCTGCTGTTTTTATCAGCACATGTGGATTCAGTCCACGGTGAGGCTGATACTGCAACATATTTACAAGAACCTAAGTGTGCTAACATTCACGAAGTGCACTATGCCTGGGACACTGGATCCGTGCGGCTAGGAATTCTGAATTCTGAAAGAATTTTGAGGCTTTTCTTCATGGTAAGTTGTTGCTGAAAGTGCAATACCACAAAGATGAACTGAATAAAACTGTGACTTGTTATTGTTTATGGTCCCATAACTTCATGGGTGTAATTTTCAGTTGGAGTAAATTCACTAAAAGAGTACAGTTTTATCCTGTATATGTACTTACTTAAGATAATTATCTAGGGACTATTCACAGAGGGGCTGTAATTGCTATCTGATAAATACGCCGTTGGATCCTAAGAGCAGACTTGAAGCCATCAATGAATAGGAGGCACGAGGTCTTCTTGACCTTCTCTGCCCTGATTAATGCTCTCCGAGGGGCATCAGATCATGCATGGCGAGACTTTCCTCCTTCCAGACAAACAACACCAGTCTGTGCAAGCGCCAGGCTTTAAAATGGATGGCCTTTCACCACAGAAAGAGATGAGGAATATAAGTCGCAGAAACACAAACACACAGATCCTAGATACAGTTAAAGGTGCGTGCCAGCTTGTGTCAAGGCGGCTATGGGATTAATGTGGATGTTTTTTCATTATAAATTCAGAATTTTCAGTAAACTAGACCTGACCGGGAGCATTTAAAGACAAACTGTACGTTTCCTAACACCTACACAAGGGAATCTGTTTTTCTAAACAGATTTTCTAAACACATGCACTGACCCCCAAGTCCTGATCCCAGCGGGTGCCCTGTCAGCCATTATCGCAAAAAGTATTATCTCGTCCGGGTGGTGCTCTTGCGGAATCCCGGCAGCCATTTACGCCATCTAAATGAACTGTCATTCCCTTGTCATACTTAAGTAACACTGATCCCCATCCATTAATCTGCTTAGCTCCATATCCCAAAGGACGGGCAGATAAAGGGAATCTTTAGAGCTGTAGTCACATACATAATGACTTCCTGGATTTCCCCACGTTTGTTAGGGGTTGTTTGACTGGTATTTCACGTCAGCAAAAGTGCACTGCTTCCTGACTGACATGTAATTCCTCGAAATGGCGCACACATATTTTCAAGGAAGGGGTGGAGGATGCAGGGCAGGAATTGAGCTTAATGTATTAGGAAGTGTGGATGAAATTTGTTACGCATTCTGAGAAACAGTGTGCTAGTGATAGATACCGGCAGCTCTTAGTGTGTTTTAATTGCATAATTACACTATAGGCTGCAAGCTTTCAGGTCATTAGAATATGGGTTTTGCAGATAAACATATGTTCCTAGTTGGAGAAAAAAAATGTCACCGCTGTACATGCCGGATGAACCGAAACTTTTTAGAATGCTTGCATTTTCAGGACGTAAACACTACAGTTGCTTGAGATTTACCTGAAGAATATAGTCTTTTTCCACCTCTGCCTGCCAGGACTGTGCAAGTCATTTATCTGTTTTACCACTTTCATTTTTATGGCCACAGTGTGTCTTCACAATCTTTTCTTTGCAAGTTTAAATTTTATTTTTTTTTATCTGTTCCAGTCTGATTGATGCCCTTGTATCGATGGAAGCCTGAAAAATGCCTCCATCAAAAATGTGGTTCACTTTCCCTCAGTCTCTTGCTGATGTTTTGCTTGCTTAGGCAGTCTCTGTGTCTGTCTCAAACGCACGTGCCTGTCACCTCGCCGGAGCCGCCGTGCTGTGATGGCTTTGTAAATCATATTCCTGCATATGCACGGGGACAGAGGCTGCTATGCTTTGCCTTCACACAACTCCGAGTCCCTCAGTTCTCCCTGCAACGCTCTTCTCTGTGATCCGCTCACGCTTGGTCTTCTCCCACTTTTCGTTCCAGGTATTGCTGATTAAACGAGGCTGCCGCAGTATCGGGGAGACCAGCTGAGGAGCCGTCGCCGTAATTCTGCATGGGTCACTTTAGCACATTTATAACGCTTATTGTTTGATATCATCATTGTCCGTGACTTTTAAAACCAGTCTCTCTATGATGTCTTTACATGTCCTAGAAGCCTGCAAGACAATCCAGCTCCAAGTAGCAGGGCGCAAGAAGCTGGGTGGGGGGGGTGGAGTATTATAGACGGAGAAACTCGAGCAAATGGCGGGGATAGGAACATCTCTGAGGAATATGGGTCGAACCCCGCCTACCCCCCCCCCCAAAAAGTGGGAGGAGACATCACAGAGAATGGGTGAAAAACAAACAAGCCAAGATCCTTTGGGATGCAGCCAGATATAGAAGTAGCAGCATCCCAACCAGACATGATGATAACAGATAAGATGTGGGATACTGCGTTGGTAAATATAGGTGGTTTTTCCAAGTGCTGGAAACATGTAAAGGAAGGAACATGAGGAGCTGGAGAAATCCCAGGAACTGAAAGTGGAACTAGACAGAGGAGAGGAGTTAACACCAAAGATGTGGGAGTGGTGATAGGGGCAGTTGGGCCTGTGACCCCTAAAACGCAGGAACGACTATGGCAGATTACAGGACACAAAGGACATAACTGATCTCAGTCCAGTCGAGTGCAATTGAAGAAACAGCAGAGATTATGCTCAACACCCTGGTAGGAATGGACAGGAAGACATCACAACGGTGAGAATATAAATGTGTCCAAAAATTATACAAGACAATAGAAGCTTTTAATCTAAGCAGTAAGCGTTTATTTTCATGTAAAGCATTCTATAACATATAACTGAACTTCAATAAAACTAACATGCAGTGACTAGAGGCAGGACACAGAAGCTGAGCTGAACGGCATCTGTTAGCTTCAAAATCGAACACATCGACCTTACAACGTTCCAAAATCAGATGGCCAGGTGTCACACATGCAGTACCAGAACGGAACATAGTCACAAGCACATACCAAAGTGAAATTAGTGCTAACCTGAATCACGGCAGCCAAATAAATAATTCTCAAAGCTGGAGCACAGAGAAGGTTACAAGTGATGAAGCGAAATCTCAGAGATGATTACAAACAAAACTGTCAACAAATAAGACAGGAAGCCAAGAGGTATACACACAAAGCCCAAACAAAGGTAACAGGAAACAGGTGAAGGGACTGGGATATGCAAAACACAAGGCTAGTGTGGAGACAGAAACGGAACTAAAACAAAAACCAAAACCACATGGCACTTTGTAAGTTGTGGGGGGACCTCCCCCAGGAGGAGACTGTTAATTGGAAAAAAGTAGTCAAACTAAAAGTAAATAAAAAGTATGAATAAGAAACAGCCACTCTGCCTGTTGCAGTGGGACCAGAGAATGTTGTGCTGCTCCAGTACATATTGCCCACTTCCAAAATGGACAGCCTCACCCATATATATCCGCTCATATATCTGGTTGGGAAAAATTTACGCACACACACACACACACACACACACACACACACACACACACACACACACACACACACACACACACACACACACACCAATCGCAGCACACGTTATCAGCTTATCAGAGCAGTGTCCGAGGGGTCTGTAAAGGAATGGTAATTAGTTGAGGCAGACTGCGAGTGCATCACTGTCACTGATTCTGCAGGATTAGGCGAATCCACAGCCTGGATCATCATGTCTTAATTTAGATTAGGGTTCAAGTCCTCATCTCTATGTCAGGTTTAATATAACGTTGAGGATTAAAAGCTTCTTCTGTTGTGAAGGAGATGTCACGCCTCTGTGGGTCTCTGCTTGCACTTCAACTATTTCATTTTTGCAACTCCCCGCTCCTCCGCTCCTCCCCAAATATTCCACCGCAAACACGGGCTCGGAATTCAATCTAGCAGTTCAAACACTGCAGCACTAAAAGACCGATTTCAATGAAAACTGTTTACATAGTCATACAACACGGGGTGTAAAGAGATGATGGCTGTGATTTCGAACCTTAACTGTATATTTACCTTCTCTGTTATATTTTATACATCTGCATATTATGTCACCACAAATATAACCTTGTAATTAATCCTTCTTGATTCCTTTTCAATTGAATGACAATTGCTTTAAAGTACTTTGTACAATACAGTTCACACTTTTGGTGGGTTGAGATACAAAGCAGGCACACAATGATCATTATTTCACATTAGAGTTTGATTTATCCAGAGTAACATATGATATTCCTATGATCCTCTTCTTAGTAAAACAGATGCAAATTGTATGATTACATTCAAAATTCTTATTTAATTGATGCACTAATGACATACTGTAAATATACAGACAAAGGAGCAAAACTATTCTGACATAGACCAACTTTAAAAGCGATCTGACCTTTAGTTGTAATTTAGAATGGCTAAAAAGTGTAATGACTTGAACACTTTGTAATATTGTGTAAACTCTGAGGCTGTTTGGTCAGTTTCAGTTACATAGACTGGGATATTGTACTGCCCAGTCTGTAAGTGTTGCTTCTGAAGGACTTCATTGTGTTTCAGTGTCTTCAGTGAGTCATTACCAGGCTGAATATTTTGCAAACCAAACCAATTTTCCAGCTCACAAGATAGTCACAATTAAAAAAAAAATGTGTTTTATCATACACATTTGGGGGTGGTGGGGGCTCAGTGGTTGGGCTGCTTTGCTTGGTGGCCAGGAGGTTGATGGTTTGAGCCCTGCTGCTGCCTTTTTGGGCCCCTGAGCAAGGCCCTTAGCACTCGGTTGCTCCTGTCTAGGTTTTGGCTGCCTGGCAGTATCCTGGCCCACACCCATGGATGGCATGGCAGTCTGCAGTGGTACTCTCTACCTCTATTCTGCTGTGTTGGTTGTTATGTGTCATATGGTTTTACCTGCAAATATACATCTGTTGACGTAAGACCATTGCACACTTATGTTTATTAATACCAGCTGGAAAAATTAATGGCTTGTGGTTGTGGCTGGCTCTGTTTTCATGGACGCAATGGTTGTGCAGAAACAAGGCATAAGATCATGGGCGGGGCAGAAATGTTGCTTGCTATTTTGCTAACTCGGTGCAGAGCGTGCAGTCATCTATAGAGGTTGGGTTAGACTGAATACATAATCAGCAGGTTTGCCTTAACACCCAATCAGATGAACTCTCCTCTTCTCTTGCCTGTAAAAGCCCAGGGCAGTGACAGTTTCGTCACAGCAGCAGAAATAAAATTCAAACTGACAGAACAAACAGACATCAGGAAAGGATAGTCTGCAGGCCAAAATATACCACACACAATGCAGTATTATTATTATAAATATTATTATTCTTTCTTATTATTATGATGAGAATAAAATTCATATTTACATAATTGTGATATGACTAATTTAAAAATATATACATTTCCATGCGTAATGGCACACCAACTATCTGATTCATATTTAATAATCTCAACAGAATTCTTTCTCCTTACAAAATAAAATATTTGAATCAGTTGTAGTTAGTTAGTAACTGGCCGCTGTATTTTTAGTGGGGTGATGTTCCCGTTCAAATTCCTGTTGGGAGAAACGGGATGTGTGCCCTTGAAGTGAAGAACTTCTGTTTGAGATAAGAGCAGGTCAAAGATGGAATGAATTTAAATCTACTGTTGCACTGGCGGATTTTAAAATGCTACACCTGTGCCGCGCCACTCTGTGCTCCTTGTTGCAGACGCAGAGATTTATCTCCACAAAATATAGAAATGGCGATGAACGCGTGTAAAACGCGGTGGTAGGTGGCTTTACCGGCTCAGTGCAGACATGAAATTAAAGCCCGGAGTCTAATCTCAACTCTCAGACAACATCATCTCAAAGGCAAATGTCCTCTGCAGTCCTACCGGGACGAAAGCACACGTGAGCCCCCCCGCTGGCCGGCCGCTGATGGCTGCACGTCTTTGTGACCGAGTCGAGCACGTTTTGCCCCGAGCTTGATGAGATTCATGACAGCGCTCCGTGGCCAGCGCTTCGCCAACACGCACTGTGGAGTGTAAAAGCCAATGAGGCCTATGGCATCTACAGGCTCCCTCCCGTCGTGCACTAGAGGAAGGGCTTACGCTCGCTTGCAGTCCTGAAAAAAAAGGGAAAGAAATCACCCCCTAAAATATTAGCTTGGCTTAACAAATTTGGGCTTAGATGGTCTTTTTCGTGAAGTGTTCTTCCACTCACATGTTGACATATTATGAGTAAATGGATTAGTTGGTACACGCGCTGTATAATGATCCGTGATAATGAATTATAGCATTCATAATAGTGTGAACTGTCTGTAGACTGTATTAGCTGCAGAAGTTTAGAAGAGTATGGATGACAGTCCACTCATGAAAATTATATGTTTTGATTAGAAAACTGGAAGACAGTTCTTGCTGTGAGTGGGCAAGAGAAGAATTCCCACAGCAATGCCTTGAAAATGAATCCACATTATATATAAATTGTCAGGAGCACAGTTTGTGAGTGCCACTCAGTCCGTAAGACCCATCTTCTCCCACTAAAGAGCAGGCTTGTGCAATCTCAATGTTTTCACTGTAAATGGACCACTGTTGGACAGCTCCGCTGCGCACACATTCGTACCACTATTATGGTATAAAAAAACTCAACTGTTTTAAAAAAAAGCCTGTTTAAAAAGGACCTATTGTGTGATGCCAGCAGGACAAAGAAAAGCAAAATTACTTCTGTTCTTTAGTTCCAAATGGGAGGGAGGGAGGGGTGTGGATGGATGGATGGAAGTCAATTTACTTTCATCAGGTTTCCTGTTATGCAGAAACATTCAGATATGAATGTCATTATAAACACCTTCTGATTAACCTCTAAGTCACTCTAATGGCTTCATAATCAATATCATTTCTGCTGTTGCAGTTCTTCTCTCAAAAATATTCAGGAAGGTACTAGCACATTAAATTCCTTCTGTTCAACAAAATATTGTCATTATGCTAGTTGTGTTATACACTTTTGGCTCTGTGATGTAGCATTAACCCACTAGATAAGCAAAAAAAATAAAAAATAAAAACGCACCGACTTTGCAGTCACGTTAGTCTCTCACAGAAGACGTCCAGTTAAAACACTCATTAGGCCCAGTTGATGAGCCCCCCTTCCCTTAGCAGGGTGTTTGAATAACTCATTAAAATCAGAGAGAAGTCGGCCTCTTGCCCGTCACTGTGGTGTGTGTTTGAGACGTGAGCGTATGTTAAGCAGAGGTGTAGTACAGGGACTGCAGCTGGACTCCAACAGGGCTGGCCATTACTCCCCAACCAGCACACAGGCTTCCAGCAGGACGTCTTCCTCCACACCCACGACCTTCTCCCCTAGACAGATCAGGCAAAACAAATGGCCCACATCTGCTCGGCTGTCGGCCGGAGGCCCGCCGGGCGCCGAAAGGCCCAGGGAACACACGGGAGCACGCGTGGGGTCACACTGCTCAGATGTGACCTAACCGCATCTCCCCTCCCCCCGGGCCAGGTTCCGGCCGCACTGCTTACCAGCGGCGACCTTGGGAAGTCGAATAATGAACACTCTTTGCGTGATGCACTGGCAAGCTACCATGTTTGATGGCTGGATGTCTCCATAGATAACTGTTTCAGATGACTCATGTTTGTTGTGTGCCACTGTCCTTGAATTGAGATGTAACAATTTGAGCACACACAATTTGACAAACGGATGGCTTCTTGAGTGTTATCTATGGCAAAATTCACAAAATCCTCTGCTCACTGACATTTGCTAGGCTGTCTGTTTATACAGATGTTTTGCTACTCCATGAATTATCCAAACGAGGAATTTAAATGCGGACACTAAGCAAGTGAAACTTAATTTGTTTTAATGGAATATTAATTGACTAATATTACAAGGTAAAGCATTGTTCAAGGCATCGCTATCTTATGATCATTTACGTTACTGGAGCAAACAGCTTTTTGCTCTTTATATTGCATATCACAGCTATCATATAGTGTAATAGCTAACCATTACGCATAAACTCACAGCACAGTGTTTATTTTTTTTAACACATTGCTAATAATGTTGGTTGAGCCCCTAACGATGCATCAGTTCCATTCTCACGTGTCTTGTGAAAACTGCGTGAACTAGTGCCATTTATTATGGTGGCCCCGTTCTAAATGACTGCAGCGTTAAGGTTATGATGACGTGCTATTCTTACCCCCTGTAGGGCAGCACGAGCTGTCGCACGGCCAGGAAATGACATCACAGGATCTGATGCAGCACTGATGCTCAGACATAGGGCCGGCCAATGCTTATGTCAAGGTTCCTGTTCACTTCCTGTTATTTTTATGAATTTAAGATAGCTAACGTTTACGTTACTCACTTTAATTATGAATTTTCCTTGAGACTTTCACTGTCCATAGGCCCATTAAAGTAAATGTAAATGAATAATAATAATAATTTAAAAAGTGCTTCAGCTTGCTGTTTGCACAGTTGGCTGCTGTCGAATGAAAAGCTCACATCTCCAAAACAGTAACTTTACAATGCTCTAAATGTAGCATTCATTTACAGAACTTGTAGAAAACTGAAAGAATTACTTATCAAGAGACAGCGGTGACACTGAACCCATTTTATAGTTATTTACAAAGATATGCGTAGTTAATGGAGAGCCACGGTTTTTTGTGCCATTTCATATAGACTGTAGCTTTGTTTTGAGAACTTTACCTGTCTGCGATAGCTCCACTGTCGCGCCACGAGCCTTTAAAACAGTTTATTTCTCCAAAGCCATCGATTTAAAAACGTTTGGTTTGTTTTCAAAGACGCAGAGTTATGTACAAAATTGCAGTACCAATTGTGATTTTACAGCCAATGGATACGTTTTCCAAGTGATTTTGGGCCTTTCTGTAGGTCCATTCGTAGCAAAATCACATAATGTAAGCTCTGGCAGCGGGCAGTTTCAAATGGTGTAAAAAATAAAAACTGGCGGAAAAAAAGGAAATACGAGAACCGAATGTCTTGTGATCCACCCAAAGAAGGTTTGTGTAAAACAGTGAACAAATGAACGAAAAAGGCGAGTTGAGACGCTTGTAAAACTGGAAAAGCAGCTTTTGTATTTCATACGCATTAACGAGTCCAAACCCTTATGATGTTTGTTGGATTTTCTCACATGGCCCTGTTTGCGCTGTGCAGGAAAATTAACGCGCTAATTAGTTCCCATTACTTAAAGTGCCTTAGGAAATGACATCAGAGAGATTATCAGCTGGCGTAGAACATGCTTTGCCTCATGAAATCATAGCCACAATGCATTCCGGTGATCTGCGTCCGTTTCAATCACACGTTCACCTAAAGCGTATTCTCTGGAATATTAGCGCCATTACTGTGGCCTGTTAATGAAGTGATCCTGCAGCATGGTCTTTGTAAAGAGGATGAAACATTTTCCTGACAATAATATCATAAAACGGCCATCTGCTCAGAGCCAATTTCGCCTAATGGCTTCCATATATACGGCTTTCACAGGCAGTTAATCATGTACGGTATAGAGTTCAACAGTTTTTTTTTTTGTTTTTGTTTTTGGAGCTACAAGAATTAATGAATGAATAAATGAATAAATTAATAAACGATTAAAGTAATTGTACAGTATTTTGCACACAAAAATGTTTTACTAGTTTTTGTTGTTTATACAATAATAATTGAAGGCACCGCGATCATGTTTTGTAATACATTTACATTTACGGCAATTAGCAGACACTCTTATCCAGAAAGACTTACAAAAGTGCTTTGTCATTTACTCATAGAATGCATCCTAGTACAGTATAGTAGGTTAGAATCCAATATACCAATCAACTAAAATACTGTAGAAATAGAGGGATCACTGCTGATGCCTAGAAGTACAAAATACAGAAGCTCTATTTCAGACAACAATCAGTGCAATAAACAATAAGTACTAGAGTTTGTTAGTCAACAAAGGAGCAGTCAACATCAATGCAATAAACAATAAGTGCTAGCTAGTTTCAGTTAGTCCACATAGGAGCAGAGTCAGTGGTCATTTAAATATTCCACAAATAGATGGCTCTTCAGTCTGCAAAGGACTCTGCTGTCTGGACAGCCAGCAGAAGTTAGTTTCACCATCTGGGAGCCAGGACAGAGAATATTCTTGATGCTTGTCTTCCATGAGACTTGAAACATGGTATTTCAAGCTGAGCCATGTCTGAGGTTCGAAGTAGTTGAGGTATGGATCGAGCTTTGACCATTGACATCATGTATGGAATACATTTTGGGAGTTTCTTGTCTCTTTCTTGCTTTTATAAACAGTCACAATCTCAACTACAGCCTTTTGAAATATTAAGTACCTGAACAAGTTCTGGTCCTCTCTAGACCAAAGGAGATAGTAAAACTACATCCTTTCATATCTCGAGAAATCAAAGTTTTCTAAGATGCATGAATTACAAACTTCTTACTGAGATGTCTCTGTAAGGAAAATCAACTTCTTATAAGCTTTTTGCAAAAAAATAACTGATTGTTGGTGAGTTCATGACAGTGAAATTCCAGCCACATTACCTCCCTAAAAAATTTACTTACATGTTAATTACAGAGTGCATGCTCCACCCCGGCACAAGTCTATCAGCGGTCTACAGTCTGCACCAGATGCATTTTTCATTGTCACTAGTCACTTCAACCATGCAAATCTAAAGGTTGGTAAACATGTTTACCAACATGTTGATTTGACAACACATGGAGTAAATATACTGGACCTTGTTTTCAACAACATCTCAGAGTACATACAGAGCGGTACCCAGAAAAACATCTCAGCTGCTTGGACCACAATAAACTAGCAAATACTCCCCACAAATCCCCCTACCGCCTCCCACCGACCTGATTTGTCTGATGTCGGGATATCAGCGGATGTCAGCAAAACTCTGTGTACTGTTGAGTCCTGAATATCTGCGTGTCCTGACAACACACCTGGCACGGTGCTTTGTGGATGTGTTGATCAGCTCACAGATGTCCTCACAAGCATCTTTAGCATCTCCCCGAGCCAGGCAGCCGGTCCTGAGGGTTTTACAATGACTGCCATCATTCTTGCGACATTTCACCTGTCACTGACACACCTGGATGATAAAAACTTCAATTATGTGTGAATGCTGTTTATCGACTTCAATCCAGTACTCAGAGCAGTCATTGCGCGGTGATGCGCAGAGAGGTTCGGCCTGCTCAGTCTGAACACTTACCTCTGCAAATGGCTGCTGGACGTTCTGATCTGGAAATCACAGACAGTCCAGATGAGGAACAACACTTTCAGCGGCAGTGCCCTGAACACAGGAGTCCCCCTGGGACTGTGTGCTCAGTCCTCTGCTTTATCCCAGCTACCTCGAGACTACTTAACACACTGCTGTCCCCCAACACCTATCTGGACTAATCAGGAGTTTTTTCATCACCACCAGAACCATCAAGACATGTGATCGACCCTGTAACTGAACATGCACACCATTGCACACCTGCACTTGAGTTTTTTCCAGTTTACTGACCTCCTCAGATATTACCGAAAAGCCAAACAAAAGATTGTGGTGCTCTTATTTGGCATTGTGCGCAGTGGGCCCAGGCCTGTGTTACAATCTCCGTAATTTGTGTTTAAGGTTCTTTGTATTTATTGTATTGTGTTGCGTTTTCTGCAGCCTTTTCACACTGTTGCATTGTGCATGCTCACATTGCAGTCCTGTGTACAATGCTGCCATAAGGATGTTCTGCACCACGGACCAGTAGAAACAGCAGCTTACAAGGTTCCTCATGTGTTTTAGGGAAAGTAATGCCCCAGTCAATGAAATCATTGCGCTAACACACAATGAAACTTAAAACCTAAGCCCCAAAGTTGGCACTGCCAGTGTAGGATATGGTTTAAAACCCGCCATTACGGAAAGCTTGTCCTAACTCCAGCCAATAGTATAAACTAAGGTATTTGCTTTATCTGGTTGTCTCAATGCATTTAAATAGGATGTTTAACTGGGCTGCAGGAGGCTGGGGTCTCTGGTGTGGCCCAGTGTGTCACTCTCAGTGCTCGTGTTAACACATCTCCCTCCTAGCCATCTCGTGTGCAAACATTTCCTTTTAACCTCCCCCACCCAGTGCATTTTCTGCAGGCTAAAAATATGAATCAGTTTTAGCATTAATGGATTAAGCTGGGCTAATTATGGAATTATAGTAAAAAAAGATACAGAAAAATGAATTCATAATTATTAAAAATGTATGTTAGTAAAGCCTAATGGTACTTATTCAGTCTTTTCGGTCTTTTCTGTGAATAGGAAAGGGGATATTATGCAACAGAGAAAATAATCTTACCCTCCCAGAGGGAAGGGAGGTTAGACGAGCGTATCTGCTATATGTCAGATTTAGGTATAAAAACTGAATATTCATAGCTGAATATTAATATTAATGTAAGTAAGCACATGATAATAGATCAATACACACGCGAAGAGTAATAGCAAGTCCATCATTTCAGATAGACTTTTAAAGGCATTTTTTTTCATCCATTTCAACATGATAATTTAATTTTACACATCCCTATATAATGAATACATGTTGCTATAATTTATTTTTGATGGGGAAAAAAATCCGAAGAGCGACTTGGAAATTTAAACCGACCGGACACTATGAGTAAAACATTGCTTTAGCAATAAAAACAAAACAAAAATACCTCTGTTGGCATTGTGTTTATCAGTGTTTGTAAGTGAAGCCATGACTGTCCTGCCAGACCATGGATATCCTCTCTGTCTGTGTGCTCTCACCTGGACCAACACACAGTGACCTCTCAACAGCGCAGATAATGCAAATAATCTCAACGCACCAAAGCTGTTTTCTCAGTGAGTTACAGTAGCTATGCACATAGCAAATCTCAAAGGCTATGGTAACACTTCAATCTGCCCAAAGCAAAGCAACAGTAAAGCCCTTAGTCCAAGCAGCCTGTGCTATTACATCAACATCAGGTCCTTTAGCTCAGTCTAGTGAGCTGGTTTACCCTCAGATTCCATCTGTCCACAGATTGCTCAGGTGAATTTACCCTGCAATTTACCCTGCAATTTACACTCCAATTTACAACAGGAAAATTCCTTCTTTCCTTCCATAGAATCTGAATAAAGGTAGACTTTTTAAAAAAACTGCACTTCAATCTGGTGTTAATGAAGGTCTTCCATCCTTTGAAACATTGCCTTTGTGTCTCTTATCGAAGCGCAGTATAAACTCAATGTTCACAAGTAACCACTGATTGTAAAAAGTACATAATTTAAAGCCAAAGGGAAGGAAAGTAGTCTCAGGCAGCATTTAAATTGCCTGTGTAGCCATGGTACCTGACGCTGTCCAGAATGGTAGAAGGAGAAGCAAAACTTTTTTACCTTGCAAAGCTGAAAAGATTGATGTTGTCATTGGCAAGGGAAGATAAAATTCAGAACAATATCAGTTTTATATTTCATATTGTGCATGAACAGACGTTGAAATCTTTGAAATCTCTTTAAAAGCCACTCAAGAGGTCTAATTGACCTGATTAAATAAATAAAAAATAACCCCTCTTTGTTGTTCTAAAAAAATGGACCAAACAAGTTGGTGAACAGCACTGTTATTTCACAGGCAGGGCTGGTGCACAACAGACTGACCCTGAATGGGAGCGCTGGCTGTAGGCTGCTCTGTAATAGGTTTTAAAAGATTTACAACTGTGGGGTGTCACTGTGGTCTTCATGAAAAAATAGGCAAACATTAGAATTACTTTCATGCAAGCAGAGTCCATCACCTCCACAGATGCCCCCTCCTCCAACATGCACATATACCTTCGTTTCCTCATCGAGACATCAGCTAGCAGCCTTGGGTTTTACTGTCTGTGACGTCATAGATGGAGAGACGTATATGTATAAATGTCACGTCTTCGTACAGCTCCGCCCCTGACTGTCAATCACCACACCACCCGACACGCCCACACGCGAATGCTAACCTCTCACACCTCCGTAAGCCAAGCCTTCCCCACTTCTCGTGAAGTATCGTTCTCCGAACTGTTTCATATTAAGCTATTTGGTAGGATTTTCTAGCTTATGTTTCCCCTCCTTTTTTTCCCCTGCCTGGCTTTTCCAATTTTTGCCAATTTTTGGATTTTGTGAATTTTTGCATGTCTGCTCTCGTCTCCCGGTTTTTGACCCAAGTCTGTCCTCCTTGGTTTTGGTTTTTCAGTTCGTGTTTTCGTCCCGCTGGCTCTATCACCGCTTCTCGTGCCTCACATGTGTACTTCCTCCTGGCAGTACAGCCCTGGAATATCTCTCACTCCTATAGCCTAGATGGGAAAGTTATGCTCTACTTAGTTAGCAGTTAACAGTCCAGCAGGATGTAGCCTTCAAAAATCTCGCGGAAAGGAAGTAGAAACCGTGCACAAAATGGAGAATATATCGTGGACTGCTAAGATTCTATTATTCCAAGCTTCAAAATTTGCCTGATTTGAGACATATTTCAGTTCCCGAGCTAAATGACAGCCCTCGTCTGTCAAAGCCCATGAGCCCCCTGGGAGGGGGTGGGGGGGTGGCCCCCTCTCGCTTAATTACAGCCAGTGATGGAGTGGCTCTGAGACAGCACACGATCCTGCCCACTTCCCCCGGCATGGCAGTAGGAGAGGGACAGATCTGTGCTCAGAGTGCCGCGAGAGGCAGTGCCAGGACTTTTCCTTCACTCTCTGAACGCTCATCCCGCGCTCCTTCCCCTGCACCTAGCTGGGCAGACGTTTTGCTGATATCTGACAATCTGCAACATTTAAAAAGAGGCTGGTGGGCAAAGCGGTCTGCTTAGTGCAGTTAATTCTGCAGGTTCGCCTCTGATGGCGAGGCCAGGGCAGCACGTGTTAGCGTGCGGTCAGGAGGTTGTCGGTTCGATTCCCGGCTCCGCCTCGTGGCTGCTGTTGGGCTCTTGGGCAAGGCTTCTGCTCTCTTGGCTCCAAGGCTGCCGTATGCTTTCTGACTGCAGCTTCCAAGAAGCTGAGATATGTGAAGACTGTGTTTTGTTACCTTGTACCGAGCAATGACAATAAATTGAATCTTAAATCTTGTAATTTCTGCTCTTTTCATAAACATTAAACAGTAAAGTGTTACAAGGTGCAAGCTTTTATTTTTACTGCTTCACATAATAATAATAATAATAATAATAATAATAATAATAATAATGGTTAGAAGAAGAAGAAGAAATCTTTCCGTATTGCTTTTTGAAATCTTAATAAATAAAACATTCATGGCGAGAATAAAACACAGCACAGCACTACGAAGTAAACATTATAAAACACTCAAAGTATTGTGTATGAAGTGTAGTCCCGCCTACAAAAATGTTTAAGTGTGGCTTTTAAAGCACTTATGGCGTTTGCATTTTTAATATTCTCAGAAGCATAATTTCAGAGTTATGTAAGGAAAAGAGTCACAAGCAATGCGAAGGGTTTGTAGATAGCCTGCCTCAGCAGAGCGAAGTGTTCGGAATGGGCTATAACACTTCCAGAGATCAGAAGATACGTGGGAGCTCGACCATTAAAGGCTTAAAATGTCATACAGAAGACTTTTGTCTTGCCAAACAATTTGCCAAGCCATTACATCTCATCTTCTGTACACTCAAAGTAAATGACCCATGGAAGTCATTTGAACAGTCACTAGTAATAGCCCTGATACCAATTCATATTTACATTTAAGCACGGTCTGTCAAAAAGGTGCTTCATGATTTAGGTGAGGCATCGATTATGCATTCTTGGCCATACACGGATACACGTTTTGTTGTGATTCATGATCTGGCTGTGAAATGCAGAGCTTGCATGATCTGCACCCATTTATTCCCAAGGTTCAGATACATTAGCAAAGTGTAGTGTGGTTAAAGAACAGCCGTTTTAGTGGGAAATCTTCACGCCCTTGTCAAGGTTTAAGTTTGGTAATTATAATTTTTTCTTACATTCTAGTTTCTCTGATTGAAGAGGATGAAAAGAACAATTACCCTGAGGAGACGCTTCAAGCGCAGCAGGAAAAAAATTGTTTTAAAAATTACAAGGAGACAAAGCCTTTGTGAGGACATACTGCTTAGTGGAGCAGGTTTGCTACATGCAGAGAACAGCTATTCCTCACCGAGACAGCAAAACAGCCATTAAAGGGCAAAACAGAATATAATTCATTTTAAAAATCATTTCTTTGAGTAATTGTGGACATTTCAATCATTACTGCTTCTTTATTACAATTTATTTTTCCTTGTGCTTTTTCTAATTTTATTGTTTACACTAGGCCAACTGCAAAATTCAAATTCAGAGTTGCTTCATAACCATTTTTTTTTTACAGGAAAGCCTATGGTCACATTTTTTATTTAGATTCAAGACAGGTCAGCACCATAAGGATAGAAACTCTACAAATCATCTGGTGCTACAGTGGTGCCAAATAGCTTACACCAGATGATTACCAGCAATATATTTCTGGTGCTAATATTTACACTGAGAGAAGACTCACACAGTGGCACAGTGGATCAGATCAATATTCACTTGGCATATGAACTTACAACCCGGGAGCCAAACCAAATGAACTCTGACAAAGATGCTGAAAGTTACACAGTGTCAGCTAGTCAGATACTGAATGGAAATCCATATGAATAATAATTTCCTCTGGCTGAAATACTCCTAATGTGGGATAGAATAGGATCTGGCCCAAAACAGGATAAAATGTCTCCTACTGGCAGTATGATTGACTGGCTATTGGCTTTTAATATAAATAAAATGTAGCAGTGATAACAGAGAGATCAACTTGTCATGCATGACCTGTAACTGTCGTCAGTGTGCAAATATTCAAACTGACAGGTCAGAATGAAATCTGAAAGGATGAAGTCCTCAGCAACGCAATCCTTGTTCAGGGCAGAAGTTATGGAAAATGCAGTAAGGTACATGCGCCAGATGATTTATTAGAGCCTTAACTACAGATGTGCAGTGTGATTATCGCGTGCAGTTCGTGTTCATCATCTCCTCGATCTTCATTAATGGCCAGATTTCTCAATACAGAAGCGCGTTGGCTATTTTTGGGCGGCGTGTCAACTTCAGCCCGTCAGTGACGACGACAGGTGTAAACACATCACCTGACACGCCTGTACCAGTACACCGACACCCACTACCGCCCACCAGCTCCTGTTACCGTGTCTGTGGGAACGCTGAGTTGAAACCGGTCTGCCGATCAAATCATATCCAGTCAGCAGAGGTCCTGAATGCAGAGGCTGACCCACAAAGGTGGGTGATGCTGATAGCTGTATGTAAACTGCTACCTGTAGCTGGACACCCGTGAAATAAGCCTAAATGATAGGTGGACCTAAACAGGTAGCCAATGAATGTAGATGTATGGCTGTTGTTGCTAATAAAGTCACTGGTAAGGGTCTTTTCCATGTAGAGGTGTTTTACATGTTGATAGTCCAGAAAATACATATTTAAAATACCTTTAAATTTATTAATTTTGCTTTTACTTCAACGTCTTTTTTTTTTTTTTGCAGTGTAGGGAAATTTGTGGGGAAGTTTGACTTTCTCTGTTGTGCCACGCCCGGAAAACTCTGTTTCAACAGGCACGGAAAATGTGAGAAAACGTGCAGCCATAGTGAGAGGTGTTTCCTCTCAAAAGTGGGCGATCACTGGAGCGGAGAGAAGGTAATCTCGGCGAGTGGCCCCACAGCTGTTCTGTTTGCTCAGATTACTTTATTCCCCAGATTGAAAATGAAGCCTCGCTGTCCTACAGATCTTGATTCAGTGGGTGGGGGTGAGGGGGTGGATTTAGGATGAGGTCCGGGTATCTGTGGTAGTCACGGATGTCAAGTCATGCTTCATCAAATACCCTGCACTGCAAATGAATCCTTCCATAAAAATTGCTGAGCAAGAATTTTATTTTATAGTTTAAATAAACTAAGAAATCAGCATATATATATATATAGCTTGTGACATCTTATTAATAATCAGAGATCTGACAAATTGTTTTAGGGCCTTAAGGGACTCGTAAGTGTTGGTTTGTTGTGTTTTTGCTAAGAAACGTTTCCTATGGTCTGCTTGTTCCTTCATGTCGAGTGGTCCCTCAGTCTCTCTGGGTTTCACAATGACCACTGTTGCTGAATGTCTGGAGACCACCTGTCGATTCACATGATCCATATTAAGAACTCCTGGGATTTTCGGGCTTAGATGCATCCTGTAGATCACTAGATAGGTTTACCTCGGCATACATGGCACCTGCTTACACTTCCCCCTTTCTGAACCATACAAATGATGCACGTGTTAAAATAAAATATAAATGATGTCTAATTATCTTTCCTTCTCTGCCTGGCCACTGAAGATAACTGCTAATTAAAGTAAAAAAAGTAGCATGACTATGACATAAAGACTAAAACATGGCCATACTCATAAAAAATGGTAATTGATGCAGTGTTTTATTATCAATATCATCTGTGTTCATTTAGGATTAATTTAATAAGATACTTTTAAAGATTTGCTTACACTTTATGCATCCTTAATTTTCTAATTTGGAAGCTAATTACCAAGATTCATGCTGATAGTGATATTCAACCTGTCAGTCAGCTATACTTTTATGGCCACTTCTTGACAGGTTATTATATTTCATGAACAGGTTGTTTATGACAGTATCATCCATCTTTATCACATCCTAATTAAAGCACATCCATCTTTATTCTTTTTTATTTATTTTTGAACATTTGACCTTTTTTGACATTTGACCTGACCTATTTATATAAAAGATACAAATATGTTTTTTTACAGCATAACTGTTCAGAATGCTTTCATTTTGTTTGTCGTACAGTATGCAAAAACTCAGTAGTGTGCAGATGGTCTTATCATCCTTAACCGCCCTATTTGTCCTGTAGGCAGTACCTCAGTCAGAATTTAGTGGATGTGGCTAATTCCAGTTCTGTTAGCACAGTGATTACAGTACATGATTGACTCAAAATTCTTCTATTTCAATTTGTGAGTAACATTGAACTACATTTCTTATGCCTATTTCATCTCTCCCCTTTGCTCTCTCTCTCTCTCTCTCTCTCTATCTCTCTTGAACCTTTGTAAAATAAAGATCAGTATCAGTATTCTCTCCATTCTCCCCCATGTGTCTTTCACTGACCCATATGTGGTAATTAGTGGAATAATAACTTTTTCCACTGCAGGCAGTTAAGCAACTAAACTTGCCACATGGCATCATCATTGGGTGCAGTACTGAGACAGTGACACTCTGCTGCCACACACACATCACTGGGTGCAGTGCTGAGACAGTGACACTCTGCTGCCTGAGCCTGCGTGCGGGTACCCTCTCCTTATACAGACTGAAGAACTGCAGTCAGGATCCTACAGATTAGGCCTTCAGGACAGGCCATCAGTTCCAAAGCAAGTGGGGAAACAGACAATGAAAGGGACATGTGAGCCCTTCATCCCTGTCAACTCTGTCACCGTCTGTTTCTATCACACGTCTCCAGGCAATCGTTTTTTGGCCGCTGAAACTTCCTTGTATGTTTAATTTGAAAGCTATTTAGTAGAGCCCTCTAATTGATTTAATGCCTGGGCATTTAATGCCTGCATTTTGATGCTGGGGCACTTTAAGGTGAAAAGAAAATCAATGCTGAGCTTTCTGAACCGAAGGTTAACCCGGTGACGAAAAACCACGTATATTTACTGAGTTACTGTATATAATAACTGAATTCACCGCCCAATCTTATTGCTTACCATAGATACAATTTTAGATACAATGGCGGAGAATTGGCACACAATATTTAAATAAAATATGCAAGAAGAGCAAAGCAATTTCTGTGGCTCACCAAATTGTTTGACCCCATTGAAATGTCACTGCCACTAAACTGATGAACTGAGATGCATTTCGTTGTATCAAAAGGTTTGGCAGAATAGAAGCGAGGACTAGGAAGAAAGAAAGAGAGGAAGATGTGAATATTTAGAGAAACAGACAGATAGTAGTGCAGAATCCTTGGCGGATCCCAGCTTGGCAGAATGCACTCTGTTAATAGGTTAATGTGGCGGGGGTTTTTTTTAGAAGGGGACCTGAGCCTACATTTAGGTGCAGGTACAAATACTTTTGTCTTGAGTAGAATATATAAGGTGTCACTTTTCACTTTTATTCGAGCACATCGTCATATTTTTGTGCAGCACTATTATGAAGATAATTAAAACTCTTACAGGATAAATGTATTATTGCAACAATATGTTCATTAATGCAGCTGAGGCACTGATGATACTATTACCAGATGAAACACTGATGGCAAAATTCATATGGAATGTGTGGTAACTTTAAAGCAGTAAAGCACCTTTAATGCAGTAGTCATGGAAAACACACACACACACACACACACACACACACACACACACACGCGCGAAATCTTCTATGTCTCCCCGTAGGGAAGGCACGAGAGCAGTGAAAGGCAAACAAAAACAAAATAATTCTTGTAATGTGACTTCACACTCTCCTCTGACTCTCATCCTTTTTGGCACATGTCCTTTTCTTAGACCCAGATCAGAAAGGAATACTGCCTTCTGCATTACAATGAAGACTGCACCATCAGTTATATCACACTCAGGCTACATGTGTGTGTCGTTCGCTATTACTTATTTGTTGGTGGTTTTTCCCAGATGTCACACAGATGCTCTGCTGGGTCTGTATGCCTAGCAGAAACTCATCCACCAAACAGAATAGT
The DNA here is from genome assembly GCF_041902795.1 of Electrophorus electricus. Classification (NCBI taxonomy): domain Eukaryota; kingdom Metazoa; phylum Chordata; class Actinopteri; order Gymnotiformes; family Gymnotidae; genus Electrophorus; species Electrophorus electricus. The sequence goes on from NC_137518.1 coordinate 2,250,636, forward strand.
ATCTTTAAAGCCAGGTGAGATTAACTGCAACCCGAGAGTCTTCGTACGTGTAGCGACAGTATTGAGCGGCTGACGACCTCGTGTCTGTGTGACGTGGGTGGGGGGAATTTCACTCGCCGGAAATAAGTAATAACAGCACCTCTGAGCCCATACCTGCACTCTGACCCCATAGTGACCTTCTTCCTGCAGAGGTCATGACCGTGTGAAAAGTACATGCTAGATCCCTGGGATGGATTTGTTTTAGTGTGTGCAGTTGTTGAAAATCTGAATGAAAACAGAATTCTTTAATTAAAAACACACACGCACACACACGCACACACACACACACACACACACACACTCTTGAGGAGTGTACAGCGGACTGGATCTGGAGGTTCTCTCTTTAGATGCTACTCTTTAATGTCGAAATAATAGTGCAGCTTTATACTCTCCACTCAGCACCTGGAGTTTCAGAGTCTTTTTTGCAGCGTTGTTTCCGGATGAGCTGAGTACAGTGACCTCCTCAGTATGGCTCCTCACTATGGCTGTATTCAGGGTAGACAATGCCACTAGCATCCCTTCACTTGCAAGGGTAGAGAAGAATGCTTCCTAAGAAAAAAAAGGGAAAAAAATACTTTTGATTGACAGCCAACAGTTCCTTGTAGGCCCTCATGCGAGCAGGAAATGAGACGGCAGCTGTCATGGCTCCCTGTGGCCAAGCTGTTTCCTGCTATATGTGGCTCACATTAACCGCTACCACGGCCAGCCGGAAGAATAGAACAGATCATTCAACAGACAATTTAAGTGAACAGCTTATATTTTCCCCTGATTCTTGGAACACATTTCCCTATGCCACTGTGGAATGTATTATTTATTTATCTATCTATCTATCTATCTATCTATCTATCTATCTATCTATCTATCTATCTATCTATCTATCTATCTATCTATCTATCTATCTATCTATCTATCTTTCTATCTAATTATTTATTTATTTATTCATTTATTTTAAAATTTCTTTTATCTTTAATAACACTTTATACCATGATAGTTACAGTGTAACTGCAACATTATTTAGCATAAGAAGAAGTACAACAATAAGAATAGGAAAATAATTATATTTATGAATGCCTTTTAAGACACCTAAGGTTACTGTGCAAAAATATTAAATAAGTTTAGAAACAGAAGTAAGTATGAATACACATCAATATAAAGATGAACAGTAAAATGAAATAATAAACTATAGTGTAATATACTGAGTAATAACAATGTATTCATACTCAGTAGGAATACATATAAACAGCAGTACCTGTGCATACAGAGTAAGTTCAGAGTATTACGCATTACACATTGTTACTAGTATATCACTTGGTGAGCCATGGTACAGTTACACAGTAACAATGGTGGTTTATTGCAGAATATCTCTTTTTTTCAAGAAAAAAATGGAAAAACTTGAGAACACTGTAATGTAAGAGTGAAGGATTAGTGTGATCTGTTTGAAAGCTTTGAACATTTCCAGTAGAACTGCTCGACCATTCTGATGTAAATTCTATTTGCAAGTTTCCCACATACCCAGAGTGGTAACTTACTCCTAGTGTATGTAATCCTCTTAATAAGAAGCTTCTTTTGACAAGATAATTCCTGAAAGGACTGGGATTAATATTTGTCTGGAACATTGCCTCCTGGGCCAAGGCACAAACATGTTGATAGCTTTACAAAAGCTATGGAAAAGTGGCAAAAAGATCCAGTTTTTACCACTTTCTGCTGAGTGTCAAGCACGGAGTTGAGTAGCATCCTTTACGTATTGGTTTTTTCCTCGGGCCGCGTGATAGGCATCTGATCTCGGCTGGATGGGGTCGTGTTAGAGGTCACTGGCAGATGAGTCGTCCGAAAGCTGACAGATTGTCTGAATGTCTACGCTGAAATTTGGGGTGAAATTCAAACGGCAGTGACAGCGAAGTGTTGTCGTTAAGCCCCGGTCCTGCTGCCTGGCTCCTCCTGGGGTCCTTGGCTTTCTCACACTCATTACACATTACAGGGTTCACAACGAAAGACTGAAAAAAACAAAACATTCTTGCTGATCTCAGATTTAAAGTTGATGATGTCACACAACCACTCAACCAAATAAAATAAACAAATAATTAATATTTCAGTTCAGGGAAGTTTAAGTTTACATGCACGGCCAGTCAGCGACTGTGCTATCGTCAGTCAAAGGTCAACCTAAGCTTTAGAGACAATATATTAGACAACAACAGCAACAATAATAATAAGAACAGTAACAGATTCTTATTATGCTGGTTTAAAAATGTGATTTTTCTGATTCAGTATTTTATTTTATTTTATTTCCAGATTCAGTAAGACTTACTGGACTGAGAAGGACTAAGAGCTGTCAATGAACAACAACAACAACAACAACAATAATAATAATAATAATAATAATAATAATAATAATGAAACAGTTGTCAGTTTATCTAACAGGTGGCAACAACTTGCCTAGATGGACAAAATAAATTTGCTGTTGACAAAAAAAAAGACAAGATCAAAGAAAGAGAGAAATAACCTGCTGCTACTGATATCATGAATACCCTACAGAGTATGAACCGCCTTCTCGTGTCAGAAAGTATTAACAGCAGTTATCCAAGTGAGACAGGAAATGAGAGACATAAGATTGTCATCAGAACAAAAAAAAGCCGATTACAATAGTACAGTAGTTTAAAAGAGCTTCGTTTCATAGACAGGGATGATGATGACAGAGGCCTACAAGCCAGACGGGAGGTTTACAGTGTAGAGGAAAGAGGGAAACATACATATCGCACATATAGCAAGACCTTCTTTAGTGACAGTGTAACGGAGGCGACTCACAGCGCAGACAAAACATAGAATTTCTACCCAAATAAGTGGATAAATAAAAGTGGGTGATGCCTTGCTAAAGAGCAAAGCTGTGGCCTGAAACACAGTGCCAAGACAACTTAAGAGATTATAAAATAAAGAGAGAGTGAGAGAGAGGGAGAGGGAGAGAGAGAGAGAGAGAGAGAGAGAGAGAGAGAGAGAAGGAGAGAGAGAGGGAGAGAGGGAGAGAGAGAGAGAGAAGGAGAGAGAGAGAGAGAGAAGGAGAGAGAGGGAGAGAGAGAGAAGGAGAGAAAGAGAGAGAGAGAGGGAGAGAGAGAGAGAGAGAGAGAAGGAGAGAGAGGGAGAGAGAGAGAAGGAGAGAGGGAGAGAGAGAGAAGGAGAGAGAGAGAGAGAGAAGGAGAGTGAGAGAGAGAGAGAGAAGGAGAGTGAGAGAGAGAGGGAGAGAGAGAGAAGAAGAGAGAGAGAGAGAGAGAGGGAGAGAGAGAGAGAGAGAAGGAGAGAGAGGGAGAGAGAGAGAGAAGGAGAGAGAGAGAGAGAGAGAAGGAGAGAGAGAGAGAGAGAGAAGGAGAGAGAGAGAAGGAGAGAGAGAAGGAGAGAGAGAGAGAGAGAAGGAGAGAGAGGGAGAGAGAGAAGGAGAGAGAGGGAGAGAGAGAGAGAGAAGGAGAGAGAGGGAGAGAGAGAGAGAGAGAGAGAGAGAGAGAGAAGGAGAGAGAGAGAAGGAGAGAGAGAGAGAGAGAGAGAAGGAGAGAGAGGGAGAGAGAGAGAGAAGGAGAGAGAGAGAGAGAGGGAGAGAGAGAGAGAGAAGGAGAGAGAGGGGGAGAGAGAGAGAGAAAGAGAGAGAGAGAGAGAGAGAAAGAGAAGGAGAGAGAGAGAGAAGGAGAGAGAGAGAGAGAGAGAGAGAGAGAGGGAGAGAGAGGTGTCAAGTTTTGTGGTGTAAAAGTCCATCTCTCTCCTTGCAGCCAAACTTGCTGATAAAACGACTGAAGTCGGAAACTTTTCAACCCAAACAAGAACTGGAAATGGCTGCAGAACAGGCTTGCCAGAGTCTCCTGGAGGAAGAGAAAAATCTGTGGGCAGCCCCTGAGATCAGTGGCACCCAGGCTCCGGGTCCTCACTCACTGCAAAGAACATGTGGGCAGGTCCACTACGGCACATGCCGCAGTCCACTCACATTGGCAGGCCCGATTGCATAGCACAAGTGAAATAGAAAGAAAATGATTCATTAGCATGCATAATCGCACTCAACTGTAAGGCATTAATATTAATTAGCATTAATTAGCTGTTAATTAGCATTTAACCATTTATCTTTGTTACGCAAAGCTGTGGAAAAGTGGTGCTTCATGTGGCTTTTAATGTAACACAGATGGGTAGTATAATTTGTTGTATGCTGACTGTATCAGTAAATTTTACAATAGAGTTTTACAACAGGATACGGTATTTAGGCTTCCTAGAGGTAAACTGAAAGGTAGGCAGAAAAAGGAGAGAGAGAGAGAGAGAGAGAACACTAGGACCAGAGCACGTCTCTCCGGATCTCTCTGTCATTGCCAGTGTCTCTATGAAAGCTTATCCCTCTCAGACAGGAGAGCGCTTCTCTCTGCTCCTGGTGACTTCTATCCTATCTCAACTATTATCACTGCTTAAACACAGTCTGCCCATCACTAACCAATCAAAAGTGACCACTTGCTGGAAATATCCTCCAACAGGGAACTACAACGGCAGCAACTTTGACAGCCGAGGGAACTTCAGAATTCATTGCTGATAACCGTCTATTTTTAGCAGGCAAACTAGAGGCAAGGCAAGAGCCGTGCTGAGTAAGAACTCGCTGGCCAGATCTCAGCCAACACAGAAACAAATACATTTAAATGTGTGCTAAGGAGTTCCCACACATCTCCTTACACTCCATGTAACCACTGTGTATGATGTTCATTAGTATTATGAGACTCACAGGTGTCTTGGATTGACCTCGAGGGCCAGTTTTCGCCTCTGGCATCTCATTGTGGACAAGATCTTATTGCATATGATATTTCCACTTTTGACTACTTCAACTTATTCTACGTATTATTATTTGATAATATTATTATTGTCAGTGTTGGTTGATTAAAAATGGTAGCCATAAGAAATTATTAATTTTTATATATTTTGAACTTAAACCCCAAAATCATTAAATTATAAAGGCATAACCCAGTGTGATAACCACACATCTCCCTTAGAATGTCATCTCCACATTTCTCCCATCAAAGTGTTGCATACTGACTTTTCAGTGACTTTTGTGCAGCTGGCAACAAATTGTAAGGCTTATTGATATGTAAGACCCTGGTATGTGTACAGGGAGTTATATATGATTAGTGTGGGTGGACGTGATGTGCTGAAAGCCTTGCAGTGTGGAGACTAATGTCATAATAGCACAGCGTATGATGAAGGACAGAAAAAGTGCGTAATCTCTGCGAATGTGTTAAAAGGGACCATCATTATGTGCCATGCGAGTGATAAATTTAAAGTTCTGTTTTTGGATAAGAGAAAAAAAAAATCAGGAAGTTTTAGGCAGCAAATGGTATGTGACCTTCCTGCAAATTAAGATCCTGTAGAGACTGCAGATTTGTACTAATGCTAATCTAGATAAGAAAACAAGTCAATCGTCAGTATTGCGTTCCAACAACTCTATTCCAACAAATCCCACCTATACTGACAATTTATCTCACAGAATGCCACTGTATGACAGACATCCTGGTACTAATTAGCCAACCTGTACCCAGATTATATATTTATGTTTCTGGATTGCTGTAATGTGCACATTACACTTCAGTAGCAAGTAAGCATGGCAGAAAGCCCTTCATAAGCATTATCGTCACAGTTCTGATTATCTAGAAATGATGTTCTTCCTTTCTGTTTTTCATTTTTGTTCAAAATGAATAAATAAACAAATGAGTTACGTGGCATTAAAGAAAATGCAAGGGGTGCAGTGGAACTTTCAAAAACATGAAGGTGATTGCCACTTCTTGAGCCTTTATCAGAGCGGCCAAGGATGACGGACGCTGCTCAGGGAGTGTGACCATGAGTTCGGATGCCCGAATTCCCATCCGATCCGAGGGGAAACCAGCGCAAACCAAATCGGAGCACATGCCCTGCTGAGATACTGGCCTCCGAGATGGTATCAGAGTGCCAAGCCTGTGACATACTGTAAGCACAATCTGTTTTAAAAGCTCTCTGAGGTGGCCAGCATGTGCTGTCAATACAGGATTGTGGGAAATTCATCGATTTCCTGTTCGGAGGAGCTCAAACGTCAAGAGAAGTTTTCCTCGCTATTTTGTGACAGCTGGGGATATGAGACCTCTTCCGGATGTTGTAGGTCATTATTTGCTGTTTTTCTGTGGCTGTGTTATATTCAAGGAACCATTCAAACTTTGTGGGGAAACATGAACACATAGCATACCTGCCAGGGTAACATGAACCACATGTGACTGTAGTCATGTAGTGTGATATTCTGATACGACAAGGATCACAAGTTATTTAAGAGTGGCAAACATGAGCAGAACTTTGGCACAAGCACCAGGAACACAGCTGTTGTTAGTAACCCTGTCTCCACTTCCTAGAAAGCCATATTAGGCAATGTTAGACATCTTTGACATTTTACCCGATTTATTTTGATCACCTCTATGGTTTTTAATCACGTAGTAAACATGCAGATACATTTGCTCACATAAATAAGATGAAAAACATGAACAAGGTGCATTCATTAACTTTAGAAAAAGGCTCTAAGCTCCAAACACCCCTTAGCTTGCCATATTCAAAGGATTGAAGACCTCTAATTAAAAGGTTAAAGGGATAATAACGTCTAGTCATAAAGGAATCAATGATCTAACATGCCCATTTTAATACAGGTAAACCTTTTTATATAAAAGGAAACTATAGATATAAAACACTCTCTGTCACACCCTGTCGGCACCCGGTCAAGCACACGCACACTCCTCCACAAATCAGCCCTCCCAATCACCCACTCACCTGTAACCAATCCCATCTTCTCTGGTTTATTCCCAGAGGATCCCTCTGTCCGATGCATCGCGCCAGCCTACGGGGAGGCCGACACACTGCTGTCATCACCTCTTCCCAGGAGAAGTCCATCGCTTGGTTGAGAGCCTGCTTACGCTTTTCATTAAAAGAAGTGCCATGCTGCCTCTGATGTCACGTCAAACTCCCACTCTCGCAACGACGCGCGCATGTAGTCAAAAGTTACATGATCAATTGTGTGAATATGAATTTCGAATTGTGTGAATTTAGCAAGTAGTTCATTCTGTTTAAAACAAACAAGCAAACAAATCATTCAGGGAGCAATATTTAAGAGTATATAAATGATATTTTTAATATATAAATATATAAATTAATGCAAATATGGAAGTTCAAACCTAAACATTTGACATCTTTTCCATGCTGGTTTTGCCTGGGTAACTGGATAACTGCAAGGTGATAATTAACCCCCCCAACCATAACTATGATTCAACACCTTTGGGTTGCTTGCTTTCATTCATTTGGTTTCAGCCAAGAATCCCTGGCAGTAATTAGCACCTCTTGGATAATCACTCAAGGCTCAGAGATGAAAGAGATGGTTCCTCTGTCTTCCTAACAAGGGTCTCACATCTTTGCTCTTATTCTGTTTTTCTTTTTAACTTTTTTTTTTGGTATCGGACTTGAATGATGAAATGTGTGTGAATTGTGAGGTGAAACTGGGTGTTCAAAGGTGTGAGAAAATTACTTTTTGAGATTAAATGTACACCCGGCCTTTTCTTCATTTTCATAAAAATTGGTACAAATTTTCCTGGTGCGCACAGACTGGAAAAATTGAGCAGGCCATAACTTTATATTTAAGGGAGGTGAAGCATATAGATCATATTTTTTGATGCATCCTTTCTGGACCAAACAATCTGAAATATGCATAGCTTTGACAAATTGTACCCTGAGATCATTAGGCTCAGATGGTTCGCAAAGCCAGACTGGTGGGAGGGGAAAAATGATCTTGCAACTTGATCCTACATTAGTCGAAGTCAAACTAAATTTGCATCTGGAGAAAGGAGAAACTATAGCAAAAAATATGCTTTGTGCAGGAGCTAATGGCTTGAAATTGAAAAGACAAAAACACCTTTACCGTAACTTGGACCTGCTGTAATATTATAAAAAATGGGGTGAAACACAACGTTGCTTCAAAAGCATCCCTGTCTGTGGACACAGGAAGCCCAAATGTGGTTAAAGGTAATTGCCAACTCATCTTCTTCTGCTTATCACACTGTGCTCAGATATTGATCGGAGGACCTCATCAAGATGTTTGTGCTGGAGAGGTGGAGAAATGTCAGCTGTTGGCTCCAGCCCTGCTGCACAGCAACACACCCTGAAGGCAGCCAAGCTCATTTCCCATCATGCCTTTCTTTCTCAAAGAGAGTCTCAGGTATGTCTGTGGAATTTAGCAGCAAGTCTGAAGTGTGTGTGTGTGTGTGTGTGTGTGTGTGTCTGTGTGTCTGTGTGTCTGTGTGTGTCTATGTGTGTGTTTGTGTGTGTCTATGTGTGTGTGTGTGTGTGTGTCTATGTGTGTGTGTGTGTGTGTGTGTGTGTGTGAGTGTGTGTGTGTGTGTCTATGTGTGTGTGTGTGTGTGTGTGTGTGTGTGTGTCTATGTGTGTGTGTGTGTGTGTGTGTGTGTGTGTGTGTGTGTGTGTGTGTGTGTGTGTGTCTATGTGTGTGTGTGTGTCTGTCTGTGTGTGTCTGTGTGTGTCTATGTGTGTGTGTGTGTGTGTGTGTGTGTCTATGTGTGTGTGTGTGTGTGTGTCTGTCTGTGTGTGTCTGTGTGTGTCTATGTGTGTGTGTGTGTCTATGTGTGTGTGTGTGTGTTTGTGTGTGTCTATGTGTGTGTGTGTGTGTGTCTATGTGTGTGTGTGTGTGTGTGTGTGTGTGTGAGTGTGTGTGTGTGTGTCTGTGTGTGTGTGTGTCTGTCTGTGTGTGTCTGTGTGTGTCTATGTGTGTGTGTGTGTGTGTGTGTGTGTGTGTGTGTGAGTGTGTGTGTGTGTGTCTATGTGTGTGTGTGTGTGTGTGTGTGTCTGTCTGTGTGTGTCTATGTGTGTGTGTGTGTGTGTGTGTGTGTGTGTGTGTGTGTGCGTGTGTGTGTGTGTGTGTGATTTTCCCCCATTTTCCTTCCAGTTTAGTCCCGTCCGGTTTCGGTTTTCTGGTAGGCTGAAGGGCTGAGCATGTTTGTTAGTGCTGTTCCGGAAAGTGGCATTGAAACTGGAAGAAGGGTGTTGAACAAAGACAGACAAGGTAAGCCTGCAAATCTATAAGCAGAGACCAGGGCAGGTGCAAAGGCTGAGGCCAAAATATGAACAAAAATCCCCTAACCATCATCACAAATGCCGTACCACAGATAAACAAACACTGGGACACCATGTGCAGACCCTGAGTCCAGAAAACTAAATTTACTAGGTTGGAGCTGAGGCTGGTGTGGACCAATCAGGAGCAGAGGGTGGACACACACTAATACTTTATCCTCTAACACTTCATCTTAACCAGAGGGTTAAAGCTATATTCTGTAGACTTCCTCAAATGTATTTAATTCATATGGACCATTGTACTGTTCCTCTGTTAGAATTAACCACAGTCTGGATATTGATAACCAAGCTTTTTAATTGGTGTACAATTATAAAGTTTTGCTTCCCCATCTCTTGTTTCTCTATCTGTGTTAAGTCATATTTCCATTTTTTTGTGACTCCGTTCTGCAATCCACTGGAGGTTCTCGTAGCTGAAATCCTAGATCTGAGGGTTTGTGTCGGATCAGAGACCTTTCAGTGCACCTCGCGAAGCTTACACTTGCCCAGTGTAATGTCTCACCATTCTTTTTAGTATTGCATTTCTCCGTAAAGCTGCCACGCTTACTGCCAACATAATGCCCTGCTATTCCTGCAGAAAGCTTTTTCTGTGGATTTTTTTTAAATGGGAATGTTATGGGAATACGTACATTCCCCCCCCCAAAAAAGTGTTAATCTGGATGGAAACAGGGTGAGAGGTGAAAGGGTTGTGCATGTGTGCTCAGTTAAATACGTATTGGAATTCAGAAAGGAAAGGTGTGCAGGGACCTTACACACTGTTCTGTGCATACATACTTTCAAAGATTTGTGTATATATCAGATTTTAGTGTTAAGTCTGCACAAGGCCTTATAGATAAGATCACTGGTGAGTTGTGTAGAGACTAAACAAGGTTTATGTGACATATACTGACCCAAAGGGCATTTCTTTCTATCATTTGAGGCAAGGCAAGTTTATTTATATGGCACATTTCATATACGATGGGCAATTCAAAGTGCTTTAGCACAAAAGACTATGCGTTGGTGTGTGTTTTTGTGTGTGTGTCTATGTGTGTGTGTGTGTGTGTGTGTGTGTGTGTGTGTGTCTATGTGTGTGTGTTTGTGTGTGTGCCTATGTGTGTGTGTATGTGTGTGTGTGTGTATGTGTGTGTGTGTTTGTGTGTGTGTGTGTGTGTGCCTATGTGTGTGTGTGTGTGTGTATGTGTGTGTGTATGTGTGTGTGTGTGTGTGTGTGTCTATGTGTGTGTGTGTGTGTGTGTGTGTGTGTGTGTATATATGTGTGTGTGTGTGTGTGTGTGTGTGTGTCTATGTGTGTGTGTATGTGTGTGTGTGTGTGTGTGTGTGTGTGTGTGTGTATGTGTGTGTGTGTGTGTGTATGTGTGTGTGTGTTTGTGTGTGTGTGTGCGTGTCTATGTGTGTGTGCCTATGTGTGTGTGTGTGTGTATGTGTGTGTGTGTGTGTGTGTGTGTGTGTGTGTGTGTGTGTGTCTATGTGTGTGTGTGTGTGTGTGTGTGTGTGTGTGTGTGTGAATTCTTGCCATACCCTGGGTAAGGTTTGTCTAAGGTTTCAGGGTCTGTAAACCTCTCCCTACTCTATGAGGCATGCGTTCCTGTGCCTGTGATATCTGCTAGCCTTGTAGTTCCATGTTTGGGCAAGCTTTTGATTGGTCACTGGCAGGCAATCTCTGTTTAAATCATAACAGTGGTCAAGACTAAATAAGATTTATAACTTAGTTAATATAGTTGAATGTACTGTAGTTTATAAAAGTCCTGGGCTGATGCTTTTGCTCTGCTGACCCACATTCTTGGTATATGAAGAAGACTGCAACAACCATGCATGTAACGACTACCATTTAACAACCATGCATGTTAAGACAACCATAATGCAACAACCATGCATGTAACAACAACCATGCAACAACCATGCATGTAACAACAACCATGCAACAACCATGCAACAACCATGCATGTAACAACCATGCATGTAACAACAACCATGCAACAACCATGCATGTAACAACAATCATGCAATGACCATGCATGTATCTCTTCCCAAACCTTACTTTTGTAAGGGCGTTTTTAATTCAGGAATCACAGCATTTGGAACAGAAAACCATTTTTAGAATGAATTTTAGAACGGCATTACATTGTCTAAAACACAGTTTGGCTTTTTTTAAAAATGTCCTCAGCACATCCTGACGATTTGAGTGTCACTTGATCCCCGGTGTTTGCAGAAATGGGACAACGGCAAGTAGTCACCAAGTCGTCTGCACTGGAACTGTTCAAAGTTTTAACTGTAGTGACATCCCATCAGTTCACATGGCTTATTACTATTCTCAGGCCTCTTTGTGATTTAATAACACTGCCAATTACATTTCGAGTTGACGGGCTGTCAAAAAGTCCCCCACAAATATACCCCCCACTCAAGACTTTTTATTGCCCAAATTACCCTCTCCTGTCATTACAAGAGCTTTCAAGTGTATGTGCTGTTATATGGCTTCAAACACAAGATCTGAGTTTCTTAAAGGTTGAAGGGTCTTTGTCTGTCTTCTTTCTCTCCCTTATGAGCAGGACAGCAAATTCTGCTGCCTCAGTACCTTACCTGCCATGCACAGCAGATGTGCCCAGCAGCCGAACACTAGCTAGTCTTTTTTTCATGACTCTTACAAATGTGCTTTTGAGCTACGTAGCTAATCTGTAAGGGCTTTTCAAACTACTTTAGTTTAAAAAAAAATAATAATAATATATATATATATATATATATATATATATATATATATATATAATTATTATTATTTTTTTTTACTGTAGTTGAAGTGAGTCTGACAGCCTTTTAAAACTCTTTCTCTCAATTGCCCACAGTTTCGGTTGTCCAATATTTATCCTTGCATGCTTTCAGTTAGGGCCCAATGACTGTGAAATTGTGATCGGGTTAAAATGGCTGAACGTGATGACAATGACCTTTGTGAATGTGACAAGGCAACTACGGTTCACATATCTGGGATCTTAAATAGGGTTCATATTACCAGTTCATGTTAAATACATAACCTGTTCTATCTTTAGTCTTTGGTGTTAGCGAAACTTTAGTTGACAAAGAGAATGTTGATACATAACACTAATTAATTTGAACCTCTTGCAGCCTTACAGTCTTAGAGTGCCAGGAATGCCTGCCCTCCTGGCGTCCCTGTTTCCGTGGTTTCCCGGTCGTGTCTGTTTTCCTTTACGTCCCTGCTCTGCTCCTTGGTTTCGTTTTCGCCGCCCCTCGTATGCGCCTTCGTTCCGGTCCGTGTTTTGTTTCTCCCTGTTCCTATGTTCACCTGAGTCGGTTTACTGCCTAATTGACCTGGTTACTTGTACCCTGTGTTTTGGCTTCTAGTTCGTCGGTTATTTTGGTACGTCTGGTGTGTCTGTCGTGTCAGTATTACGCCTGCTATTACTGTTGTCTCCCTTGCCTCGCCATTTGCCTCGCTCATGTGTTACCTCGCCTCGTTTTCCTCTTTGCCTCTGTTGATTTTGCCCTCCGTGATCGTTTCCCTCATTTAATAAACGGCCTCCCTGCGCACGCGTTCTGCCTCGCTCCCTGTTCTTAAGGGAAATCCTTACATAGGGGGCTAATGATAATACACATGTCATTGTTATTATTATTTTTTTAAATGAAACCCAGAAATGTAGGTTGTTGTAATCACTGTAAATTATCTGAACTCTGAAAAACATGTGATTTCAAGCTCTGTAATGATTCCATTTTTTCATATTGACATGAGCTTCTTTCTGACCTTGTCGGAGAGGAGCTGCATGACTCAACGACTAATACACCATGTTTCTTAAGAGGAATATACTATAATGGTGACATTCAAATTTGTAGTTATCAAATCCTCTGAATGCATTTCTGATCATTCATTACAAATTTGATAATTCATTACAAATTTGTTCACAAATTTGTTATTTGTGAGATTTGTGAAATTGTGAAATTTGTTCACAAATTTGTTACAAAAAGTACACTTTTTAAGTTTATCTAACTTTTGCTGAATGGTGTTCTTTTAAAAAAAATCTCAGCTGTAATTGAAGTAGAAAAATGGCATGGCATGTGTAACACTGAGCGAGACGAAGCCTGACACAGTTGTCTAGGCAAGCAGATTTTATTTGGAACCTCATCACAAACCTGGATAAGCTCCATCACCACGGCAGAGAGACACATGACAGACAGAAGTAGTCCGAAAACAACGATGAAGACTCTGGAGACTCGGGATAACTCAGGAACTAGGAACCCCCTCAAGCTGAAGCAAACCCAGGCAAACTGACAGAAAAACGCCAGGTGTAAATGCATGGAGTAACAAGAAAGAAATAAGATAAAGGGGCAGGGTATACAAAGCAGAACGAAATCAAAACAAAATAACATTTACCTCCGACCAGTGAACGATCCTTCCAGACATTAGCCTGACCATCTTTAAATTCAACCAAACCATCTCTGGCATTGAATGAACAGGGCCAACATCACGCCTTTCACACAGACCCAGGCCTACCGCAGACTACATTACCCACAAGCCTCCATTTTGTTCCCAGTCCCCTGATTATTAGTTTCACCCGCGTGCTTTCTTGCCTGCTCCCAAATCGGCTCCGACATATTTATCACCTGCTATCTGGATTTTCACGGCTGCCTGTTTTGTGGCGACGTCTTCGGATTACCCCCATGACATTAAACTACGTTTGTTCTCCGGCACTCCATTCCGTCTCTGTTCTCCGGACCCTGTCATCCAGGCTGGATGTGGGAATGTTGGCTGGGCTGTAGTAAAGGCGTGGGTGTTGGGGTCGGAGGAGTCTGCTCTTTCCACCCTCTACGTAGATTACAATGCACCGGTTGTATTTGACACCGATGCCCCTGCCCCCGTTCCCTCGTACGCCGTGGAGTGATTCGGAATCCACAGGAAAACTCAACCCCTCGGACTTCATCAAAGGCACTTAACCCGTGCCATCACCCAGACCACCATGACCACTTTGCATACTGTGTGGGTAGATGGGTAGGATTTTTCTAACCTCTCTCTGATCCTGTGCAGCTATGGGATGAAAATAAACCATTTCATATAAAAGTCATTGATTTGTGGTAAGTAAATTGGCAGAAAATTACCTTAAATTAGACATTTCATGAACAGAAGTGGATCAAGAGAATACGCTTTAAAGCTCATGGGGCTAGCTGCAGTTCGAATGAACCTACTTTATGCTTAATATGTACGGCCGATGCCGAGGTCCGATATATAGGGGAGCAAAAGAAAACAGTGAGGATCAAAGCCCCAGAGGTCGTTGCGCAAACATATTATCCACTGCAGAAGGCTGGAGAGCACAATGGAGGTCATACGCCTGTGGGATCACCGCTAAACACTGCAATTTACTTTGATCAGTAGGACAGCTTATGAGACTTGTCTTCAAGGGAGACATCGCTTACATATTCAGGACATGCTGTGGTTTCTAAGCTGAGACAGAACACTGGCAACATAAAAGATTTAGAGAGATTCTAGACACTGTCTTAGGGTGTATGTAAACCAATGAGCATTATTCGAAAACGGTCTTACCTACCATGATCAAATCCCTTAAATCAAACAAACAAACAAAAAACTATGTACTGATGAAGTGCCCTTAGATCTGCACTAACTGAGACTTTAAGAGACATTTAGAATATTCAGAACATTATTAAACACACAGTGACATGCCGCTTCAATCTGCATGTGACATAGAGTTGGTTTCAATAAAGCACTCTGAAATGTATGCTGTACACTGGTACAACATAATGCAAGGTTCATATGTCCTGTGTGCCTCTTTGAGTTGTAACTGACTGTAAAAATGGTCTCTGCTTTATAGATCCTTTTCTGGAATGATAGGGGCTTTCTGTGGGACAGGTCACTGTCCAATAAATTATGCTCGTTTTTGGTGTTAAAGAGCCACGCTGAGCTTTGAAAGCAGCTTGCGTTAACAGAACATAATACCCAGATCGCATTCACTGATGGGATAGTGAACACCTTCACTATGTTGTTTTCACATTATCTACTCACTGTGATGTCATTGCACGTTATCTGTTCACTGTGACAGAGTCGACAGGCTCTCGAGTCTTGTTGCCCGGCGTCTCATCCAGACAGGTTGCAGATGGGTTTTTTTCATTAAACTGTTTACTCACGCTTCCATACCTGGTCAGTGGTGTCCAAGGACATCCTGGTCTCACAGTGTTTTAAATGAATCAGGATGGATTAAAATATCTTTTGAAGGATACCTGTAGAAACCTGAACCTTTGATGTTCAAGTTCCAAAACAAAGCATAACTGTTTTTTGTGTGATTTCTTTTGAATTACAGCAACTCTGGAATGAGGACTGGTGTGAAGAGTGATTTTGTTAACAAGAAAGGCCAGAGATGCTTCAAATCTTTGTAGCTGCTTTGCTTTGTAGCTGAGTAACTGAGTAATAAAAGTTGAGTGGTGTACAGCACAACACACCGACGGCTAAAGCAGGTAACACTCACACACTGGTGAATGCAAGAATAGGGGGCATCAATGATCATAAATCTTCTTCAAGATCCATTCATAGAAATCTGACAAAGTCACACTAGCTTTTTCTCATTCCTGTTTGGCTTGTGTGGGCTCAGATTGGAACTATACTGGATATCTGATCGTTTAAGTGCTCCTTTTACTGTAAACAGAGCAGTATAATCTTCGGTTGTACTCGCAGGGTAGAGGAGGTAAAAAGATTCCCTCCTAGCCTCCTGCGTTTGCAAATCGAAGGCGAATTAGTTAGTGTGTGTACATATTTTTAAAGAAATTAAGCATTTCTTGCTCGGAAACACCGTAAGTTCTACCATTACAATAAACCACTAGGGAGTAGTTTCTTTTAGACAGCATAACTAAATTTTTTTGCTTCTGAGAGCAAAAAATTGTGGTCTGATAGCGCTTGCTTGACACTCTGATAGCGCTTTGATGCATTTGCTGCCCCTAAGGTATGCAAAGTATTACCAATAACACAGAGATGAATCTGAGCTGTGGCAGGCAGGGATGTAGCCCGAGAAAAGCGAGGCGAAGACCTCCTCATGAAGAACAACACATTCGACAATGTGCTCCATGTCAGCTTGGTAGCACGGCAAGTAGGGTAGAGATGCCAAGGCCGGTAAGAACTATGTGATCAGTGGTAAATCTTTTAGCGCTGTCATTAAATGCAGCATTAGGCAATTTCTAACTGCATATCTACAAGCATAATGAGCGACTAGGCAAGGCAACAAAAGCTTATTTATTTAGACACATTTTCCAACCTCGCATGCGAACAAATACGCTTGGCAAGTGAAGGAGGAAGGAAGCAAATAAATAAATAAAACACATTCTAGTGGACTATTGTGGTTCTGGGCCACATTCATTTCATACTTCATACGATCAATAGGCTTCAGAAGTACGCCTGGAAAGAAGTCTGATGTTTCACAGTCTGATAAGCAGAGAAACTGGATCATTTTTTGGAGCCTGATAAGAATGGCTGCAGTCAGTTACAGCACCGGAGCAAAGCTGCTCCAGCCGCCTCAGAACATCTCCAACAAGACACCTCGCTTACCGCAAAGGGAAAAGACAACCACTCCGTTTGATGTACTCATGCTAAGTTAGTCATAACTCCCGAGTTGAGTGATTTATGTGGGAATTCTTTTAGAGTAAGTAGGTGTTTGAATATAAGTATATATATATATATATATATATACACACACACACACACACACACACACACACACACACACACACACACACACACACACACACAGAGACCCATACCTTAAGTACTTTGAAACTCAAATACAGCTTGACTTAAATTACCATGCTTCAAATCTAATGGAAGACAAACATTGAGAATATTTTCTGTCCTGGCTCCCAGATGGTGGGACGAACGTCTGCTGACTGTCCGGACAGCAGCGTCCCCTGCAGTCTTCAAACGCAGACTGAAGACCTGTCTATTTGTGGGATATGTAAATGACCACTGGTCCTGCTCCTATGTGGACTAGCGGAAACTCTACTACTTACTTTAGGGTATTGTTTATTGCTTATATGCATTTTGCACTTCTAGGCATCAGCAGTGATCCCTCTATTTCTACAGTATTCTAGTTCATTGGTATGTTGGACTCTACTGTACTAGGATGTGTTCTATGAGGAAATGACAGCACGTTTGTAAGTCTCTCTGGATAAGAGCGTCTGGTAAATGCAAAAATATGCATTTCTTTCTACCTCTACATCTTTTTTTTCTACTTCTACAAATCTATCTATAATTAAATGAAATATATTGCCAAAGAACTGTTTTGGACAGTTTTGGAGTTTTGGACACAGCCTTCATTGGCTGTGTTACTAAAGTGCTTCTGTCACCATAGACATATGAAACATATTTAACGTCTAAGCTTCAATCATTACCATAATTACCATAATGCAGGTAGGAGACCTCACATGCCTTAATGCATTCCTTTAGCCTATGTGTGAAAGTGCGATTATTGTTCCTGTCCTTTTTCATTCGTTCCTCATCGTTAACAGCCTCTTCGTAGTACATATTCCGTCTGCAACTGTCATATTTTCCATCAGTTTGGACTACACAGATTTACACTTTGAAAATATGGACATCAAACCAGTTTACCCACTGCAATGCAGCACCCTCGAGTAAACACACATTTATAACTGACACTAATTATAAGCCACAAGCCTTATCAACATGAGTCAGAGGCTTGGAATGTCTGTGATTTAAGCAGGAACGGGTACCATTGGCAGGATCTGCGGTCTGACTAAGGGACTGGATGCACTAAGAAGACGGTAATCTTATTGTTGGGAGTCTTACAATGACACGTTAAAAAAGCGGAAAGACAGAGGCAGAAGCTCATAGGCCAGCGCCTCTTCTATAAAGTCGCCGTTAACTGGCATGTTTTTTTATTTAAGCTACAAAAACGGAAAGAAAAAAAAAAAGATTGCTGGCATGTTTGATCAAATGAAGGGAAAAGAGCCTTGTGATAATGCCTTCGAGTGCGTGCCCAAGCTTCGACGACCGCGCACGCCTGGCGTAGGTCTGCAGAGTGTGCCGGACCTTTCACGGGCTTGCTGTGCCACCAGCATCGCTTAGCATTGTGCCCCATGCACAGGGTCACGTGGATGGCAAGAAAGAGACATTTGCATTTAAAGTGCTGCAAAAAGGAAAAAGGTAATTATGAAAAATGGGTGCAGTTTAGAGCACGTCAGCACAGACAAGAGCAATTACTGCTGGGGGTGTGCATCCTCGTCTGTGGAAATGCTCTCGTCTGTGGACATGCTCTCGTCTGTGGACATGCTCTCGTCTGTGGACATGTTCTCGTCTGTGGACATGTTCTCATCTGTGAACATGTTCTTGTCTGTGGACATGTTCTGGCCTTAGATGTTTTTTTTGTGTCCACTTTCTCCTTTATGATATACCAGAAGTGCAGGCGTTGAAGCTTGTCCTTGCTTCTTGCACTTTACTTTTCTGATGCAATCTGGACCCTAGACGTTATTCCTCTTGATGCTGGTCACAGACACACAAACTTCTCACTGAAACCCAAATAGGCTACCACAGAAATGCGAATTGGCATTGTGATTTGCAGTGGACAGCTCTATTGCCAGAAGGTGTGTCAATCAGCCTGTTTCATTAAATTCTCCTCAAGACAGTTTGTGTTTCTAACAGCCCCAGTGGCCAGTCCCCAGATAGCGAGAGCTGGATGCCGTGGGAAGCACACAGATTTCTGCACCCAGTCCTCAATATGACACTTATCAGTCCTTCAAGTGCACATTTGCAGGAAAGGCCACGGTGGGTCAGGCTGTATACCAATCACACTGAAGATACTGCAGCATGACAGGTGCCAGTGATTTCAAACCTAAAATGATATTTGCTGTCAAAATCCCTGATGTTCTATATAATGATGCTTCGATGTGTATCTGCGGAAACAGGACCGAAACCACTATATGACCACTATGTGAGCCAGACTCAATAACCTGTTAAAAAATAATGCACGAACCGCGCGCACTCTCCTGCCATCTATTTTTAGTGCCGGTGAACACACATTGGCTATTCTCACATCTTAGCAAATTAACACAGCAGTATCATGGATCCTGTATGTCGGTAACAAAAGACGCTTTATATTACAATACATGTATGCTGATATTCTGGTTTCCCATCATTAGTGGATTGTGTAGTTCAAGCAGCTCATAGACTGGCGGGCTATAGGATGTGATCACATGGTGCAGACGAAGGCAGGGCAGGGCAGCGTTTCCATATGAATGAGCTTCCCCATTGTGCTGTGTGTGCATAATCCCCCGATTAGCCGAGTGTAATTCAATTAGTAAATTTGTGAACGACAGATTCAAATGATGACACATTCCCCGAGAGTCCTTGATTTTTAAAATAAGACGACTCGCCATTCTCCTCTATATGCTGCATATCAATGAAAGGCATATCAATTTCTCCTTGTTAAATATTAATTCACATAAATATTCAGTGAGTCATCTTTGACCCCCGCATGAAAGTTTCAACAGAACATGGCAGTTGCCAGGACTCCAGATATTAATGCAGTCCCTAATGCCTCTTTCATAACGCTAACAATAAGAACAGGCTCTAAGTAAGCAGCCATCCTTTGTCCTGAGCAGCTGCTAAGGTGACACCCAGTTCAGAATTGAAGAACAAAAAGAGGATGGGAGGATAAGCCATCGCCATCTGCTCCCGAGGGGTGTCATTTACTTTGCTATTTACATTTGTTGTTTTTGTGTTCATTCACAGAACCTCGACTCCGAGGCTTGTTTTCAGCTTTTGAAACTGTCTGCATAAATTAATCTGATCTGAGGCTGGTGAAAATTCACACATATTTAAGTTCTGATTTTTCTTTTGTTAAAGCCGAGCTTTAAAGCAGAAACTACTATAACAACACACCACGGCTTAACCGGAGTAGGGACAGAATAAAAACGCAATTGACTCTGGTGACTGACTCAGTTAGCGGCAGAATAATTTATGTCAGGTAAACAATGAATTGGCTTGAAGTGCAGCTGTCTGGTACAGTGTCTGTATGGAAACCAGATACAGAACTCCTTGATGTGAGATCACTGAGCAATAGGCGGCTGACAGACTCTTAGCCTGGGCATACTGTATGACTGTGTGTGTGTGTGTGTGTGTGTGTGTGTGTGTGTGTGTGTGTGTGTGTCTGTGTGTGTGTGTGTGTGTGTGTGAGAGTGTGTGTGTGAGTGTGTGAGTGAGAGTGTGTGTGTGTGTGTGTGTGTGTGTGAGAGTGTGTGTGTGTGAGTGTGTGAGTGAGTGTGTGTGTGTGTGTGTGTGTGTGTGTGTGTGTGTGCTCTGCTTACTTCACTCTCTCTGCCTGCAGGATAACACATCACCAGGAATTTCACATCTCCATGAGTCTCGTTTCTGTCTCAAATACCAAAGGTGAAGTAACAATGTGGAATTACTGTCAGTGTATATTTCCTCAAACCCCAAACTCACGTGTTAGGGAGGAAAACGCCACTTCAGTTCATTTAAAAACTTCAAGACCATTAGAAGACAAAGTCTAAAAAACTACAGGTTGCAAATTCTTAGTAAGTCTTGAGAGACTCATTTCTGTGGCCAGAGATGTCAACCCATTTATGCTATTACAGTAATTTCATCATTAGTACCGAAGTACTTATTCAACTGCGGAAATAGCTATATAATTGCCCACCAGGTAGTACACTATTAAAATACACAGAGCGTTTCAAAGCATTGCTAACGTAATTAAGAGAGTGGAAAAGGGTGACCATGAGAGAAATTGCCACAGTCTGGAAAAGGTGTGGAGAGCACACACTGTGCTTATTTGGTCGAGAACGAGGGGTGATGTACAGCGGTTCTCTTCAGATCTCAGGGATATTTCTGCGACTCTGGGGTGGCTGAACTGTGTCAGTCCCTTATTCCGTCTGTACTGAGGTGCTAATGCTCAGGCCACCATCCTCCTCAACGAGGAGACTAGCGGCACACACCGGGCATGGGCTTTTCCCACCATGCATTGAATTCTAGGAGTTGTCTCTGTGATGCCAGGCATGTGATTATGAACACAACTCATCCAGCCATAATGTGTTCCTTCTCAGATTATCTTGAAATTAGCGATAATGTCAAAGTTACCAGAGGATGCCCAGTCTGGTGCAAACCATCGTCGCGTAGAGGAGATGACACAAATGAGGCATTGCTCTGAATGACTGCAATCTTGTCTGAGAGCAGCACAGTTCAGTAGATCAACTTTACAACTTCTGAACGTAACTATTCTGCTGGAAGGACTGCAATGTATTACAGTGGCCCATGCTGTCAGGATAAAACCTGATACAACGGTCAAAAATATATTGATTGACAATGTTGTAAACATATTCATAAATCCCCCTGCTACCTGTTTGGAAACACCCACATTGTACCAAATGGTCACATTATTAGGTGCTATCAAATGCTATCAAATGTGCAAAAATCACCTACACGGTTTCTGCAGCCTTGGCACCTGCAACAGCTGTCAAGCCTACACTGGACATTCATCTAAGGCACCTAGGATACCATAATACCATCATGATATTATTAAAATGATCAGTCTTAGGGTTCCCTTGATAAGGATGTGTGACGTGTTGTATAAGGTTTGTAACACCTGTCGCTATACTGTGCTAAAATTGTGCAGTTGCTTATGTCTTAGACGCTTAGGGCGACTGGTGGGTGGGGGCCGAGCGGATTTTGTGCCCCAGTCCAGCCTTGCCCTCCACTCACACATATCCCACAATCCTGTGCTCAGCAACTCACCACCGATGATGGATGACTGAACTGCATGGCACCAGATGTGGTATATACCCTGTATATAATGCATCCTGTACCCTGTACACATACCTGAACGAAAGGTGTTTCTAATAAGGTCACTGTTAAGCGTATTTCATTAGTATGCAGAATTAGTTTTTTTTTTAGTCTTGAATACTTATGCTGTTGATGATGCCTGCTAGGAAGTTGATGTAAATTAAGGTCATGGCTGAAATGAGGATGTGAGAATGAAACTCATGAATTCCTCTGCCAACTCCCTTATGTGCCATTTCAGTCTAAATCCGAGGGTTTCCCAACTGACCTTGTAATGTTCCTCTATGAAATGAATTACCGCTAATCATCAACTGGTAAAAAAAAAAAAACTCTTCTTGTGCCCGTGGATAAAAATATTGAAAACTCCCGAGGGATATTAAAGAAGCACAGTGAGAGGGACAGGATGAAACATATGCTATAATATTGCATCTGGAGACTTCGGAATATTATCCGCACCTCAGCTAGCGGCTTCGTAATGCTATCGTTCCCTGGTCACTCGTCTGCGTGTCTGACCCAGTTTCCTACCCGTCCTTTCAGTGGCCTTCATTGCAGCTCTACACAGAGGGGCAAAACGGAGTGTCCACACAAAAACCGTTGCAATATATTTGCCCTTTTAGCGTTTCCATACAGCAATAACTGGTGTGTGGGACCTTACACAGGACCCTGTACACTGTGCCTGGAGAGTCAGTGATGGTGATAAGACATGATATTAGCACAGGAGAGGAAAAGTGGCTGGTGTGGGTGTGTCCTTACCTCCAACAACGTATCACAGAGGAACTTGAGAACATGAGGGAGCATATTCTGTACGCACATTCAGTACCGTGATTCAGAATTCTATCCAGATCATCAGTTAAACATAATCCCAGTCACCACAGAGTAAAACATCGCCTCACCTGGGGGAAGACGGGCCTCGGCTTTTATCAGTGGTTGCTGCACTTCAGGCAACACCGCTATAGAGATTCCTTTCATTTTAACTGGCTCAAGCATTGGAATTTATTGTTACAAAGAGGAATATGGACAACAGAGCAGCGGTTTCCACAATATGGCCTGGATTGATACAATTCTTTTCTCCTTCCAGGCACAATAATTTCATAATAATCTTTATTTTATGTCCATTTATAGGGGCCTCAAAACCACAAAACCTTCGAGATCATACATGAAATTCACCACATTGACCATTCACCATTCTATGTAACTGCATTCCCTCCAACTGTAGGACTTGTGAGAATCATTGCATTAATTGTGTCTTAATCACACAGCAAAAATAATGAATACAAATTTGTAGCTTCCAATGAAGTCCCTTCATTAATAACTTCATATCTTGCATTTGTTTATTTAACTTAACAATGCCTAGGAAAAGATAACCTCACCACAGCCTTGGTCTGCAGACTTTCAGCTATTTGATGACCGACTTAGACGATGGGACGCCTGTGCTGGCTATCCGTCGATCGGCCAGCCTGAGGCGAGGCTAATTGGAAACGACATAGTGACAGTAGGCCTCTATATGACTGTAGACCTTCAGTCAACCTCGTATGCTTCCTGGTGTGAAGAGAACTGATTAAAACTTCCACTCCGTGTGATAAGAGGCCAGGTCCTTATCAGCTTTTGTTTAACTTGATTGTGTAAACAGATAGGATGCTATCTGAGGCGCTGTGAGAGAAAAAGAACAAGATTAATATACTCCGCTCCCTTCAATATGAAGCTCGGTACTGTATATTTAAACGTGTTATGATAAAGATTATTATGAATCACGGTTAAAATAACATATTGTATATTCATATATTCCATTTTCACAATCTAGACAATCTAGAAGGCAAAAGGTCTGTAATACTGTATAGTGCTATGACATTGTATGGCTATGATCCCTTTAATATACATTAAAATTGTTTTCATAAATGTTCCTTTTAATTAAAACATTTAACAAAAAGAGATCTTATACTATTATAATGCATTTTTAATATGAAGTACTTTGTATGTTAAAAAGCTATTACACTTTTACTATGAAAACTACAAGCTAGTTCTATGTCATATATTTATTTAACTATTATAAGGCATATATGATTTTTCCGACTAGTTTTCAAGTGCCAGAGCTGTAAATCTCATACTGCAGTGTACAGTCCTCACATTGTATCCCTTGTATAAAATCTAATGGCTTCCAGCATTTAATTATTTCATCATTATTTAAATCTGGGTCTTCATCAAACCATGAGCTCTACAACAACATAGTCACTTCAGACATCACGTTTTATCACAGTGCTCTCACCAGAGCCTAATTCCTTTAATCAAGGTGTGGCGAAGTGCATGTAAACACGCAAGCTAAGAACACTTAAGCCAGCCCAAATGCAGAATTTCCTTTCCTGAACCCAGCAATGTACCCACAGCACAAAACACAGCCCACAACATTGGATTCTCTCAAACAATAATCTAATACTGTCTGTCTGTTGGGGAGCTGTTAATATCCAATCAGGAGTCACTAAAACCTGTAAGAAATGTTTAAAAAAAAAAACCCAAAAAACTGAGTAGTGGAACAAAGTTTTTTTTTTTTTGTTTTGTTTTTTTGTTTTTAATCTAAAACCAAAACAGCTGACATATTTATTCAGTGGCTTCCAGATGAGTTGTATTTAAAAGTAGTAAATGATCTTAGGACCCACAACCTATCATATCACTAGGTACAGTTCAGCACACTACACTAACAACAACAATAACAACAACAATAATTATTATTTATAATAATCATATATACCTGTTGTTGTTGTTGTTGTTAGAATAATAACCATTATTTTTGTTGTATAAATGTGTTTACAGTGAAAAATCCTGACTGTACTAGTGCAGAGTGGAATTTTAGTGTAGCCTAGTGCCATGGCCTAATGAGCTCTTCTAGCCAATCACCGGCAGGACCGCGGGCGCCGTCGCTGTGATTTATTTAGCCATGCCGGGTAACTCAGCAGGCTCCACGGGGCCGTGTCGCTTCCTAGCGGATCGGAAACATCTGCCTCGCTGGCTCATCAGACGCCGCCAAGCCGGTGCCAAAACCTGCTGGCAAGGATGCAGGTTGGCGTGAAGACTTTCCTCAGAGCAGCCTCCGGTGACCGTGGCTGGTTCACTAATAAAGGCACGCTATTGGCCGGTAATCTACTGAGAGCGAGCTCGATTTGTTCCCAGCCTCTCGGTACTTTAATTGCAGCCGCCATGGGTAAAAAACAAAACAAAACCCCGCGCTTAATTTTCAATCATCATCACTATCACCTCTTCAGTTCCCTTTGCCACAGGCAACCGTGGACATGCCCGGAGACACTTCAAGCGCCGCCAGCTTCATCTGAACACAATTAAAGCCTGCTCCCGCGTTTCACGTGTGCATTAGGAATAATTATGGCCAAAGCCGTAACATACGTTTGTCATCTAATACCATGAATCGCTGCTGTGCATGGCTCCAGAGTCTATAGGACAGCACATGGAGGAATTCAGTATCGAGACACTATATGAAATGGCAGTACAATTGCGTCCTTGCTATTTACTGACAGGTTTCATATTAAAGATGCACAGGAAACAATGACATCAGCTATTCAAGGCTATTGTGAATGCCGAGTGAAAATGCCAACATAACTAACAGTTAAAGTTAGCCTTCGCAGTCTCGATCCTCCAAGGCAATTCTGTCTGAAGGCTTTTTTTTTTTTTAATTTTACAATAATATTTTCTAAATCTCTAGTCCTGGGCGAGACATTTTTGTATTCAGCACAGCTGTTGAGAGGGTCGCCGTGCGCCAGCGACAAACACGCTCAGGGACAGTTTCGATCAAAAAGACAATCATATGTCACTACAGTGCATCACCAGAAACTTAACAAGGGTAGGAAGCGTTCACAAATAACGGAATAACGTCTGAAAAGCAAGGAGCTGAAAACACAAAAGACAACACCGGCCTCATCCAACATGCACACGCACAGCCTCCGGTTAAAAAAACAGGAGCATTTAATCACAAACGGAAGGTGGAAGAGGCTCTGCTGAAGCAAGGTGAATTTGTGATGGGAGTCATTTTTCCTAAACATTCCATGGCTGTGGCAGTTGTCTTTGGCCTAGTCCCAAGACATCAGTCTCCTTTGCCAAGATGTAATGGATGTAATGGAATTTCTGCTGCCATCCACAGCAATCCATCCAGGATGCAGATGGATTTTCTCATTTCATTAACGTTTGACTTGTTCGGAGGGCCACCTTCAGCCATCCCAAAAATTAGCACATGAATGATGGGAAAACCCAAATGCCAGACTGCTGGAGATTTGATAGAGGACTGATTGACCCACAATAGATTTCCATACATAAACAAACATTTACCACCTCCAGAGGAAATAATAAATAAAAAAATAAAAAAATAAAAAAGCGAGTTAATATAATGTATGAGTGAAATGTAATGACAAGCGGTTAGATGCCTTAATTAGTAAGTCTGGATGCTATGTGCAACACAGAATATTGACAGAATTATTAGCCTGATCTGCACAGCACAAGGACTAAATCCCCACTGAGACTGGTTCTTATGCACTGAGACAGCCGCAGCACAACTGTTTGCCCAATGTGGGAATTAAGAAAATGTCGTCTGGGGCTGTGTGCGTCAGGGAAATATGATTTCTGATTCATGTCTGAGCAGTGCAACAAGAGTAGTTTGCAGGTCATTCAGAAAAGGCAAGCAAAGCGTGAACTAGAGCAAGGAGGAGCAGGATAGCGTGCACTTAGCCTGGCCTGTGCATGTTTATTCTGTGTAGTGACTGATTCCTTCTTGTTCATGCATCTGTGGGATTTTTCTCTACAGGATAACTATCAGCACTCTTGAGTGCACCAACAGCAGTGCATACTTGGGTGTTTACAATGTCGTTGCTACAGTAAGACTTTCCCTTTCGGTTTTTATTTCCCTAGCACACTTAAAAAAAAAAACAAACTCTGAGCCTGTTAAGTATTTATGCTCGCTAACTGTATTGGAGTTTTGGGTTATTTATTAATGTGGCAAAAGAGGGGAACTATCTTCACTTGCAGACTCAACGTGCTTCCAAGGGATTTCCACCTAGAGTTGAAATTAAACTGTTGAAAGGGAAAAAAGAGAGTAGCAACTAAGTGAAGATGTAGATGTTTCTTTCCTGTCTCAACCCCTGGGCCGAGTCCCATGTGTTTGTTTCAGTGCCGCATCTGCCAAACAAAGTAAAAGTCATACAGAGTTTGTTCTCATCACACTATTAACTCATATCATTGAAACACATCATAGTCATCTGTCATCTGCCTGAGCTGTCACACACACACACACACACACACACACAATCACACAAAGTAATCACATTCTAGATGTTTCTCCAAGCTTCGTATCACTTCTTTTTAAAATGAAAGTCTGTTCAAACGAAAATAAAGGCATATTTACATCCTTGTGATGGGCATATAGTCATTTTGTTGAAACCTCTTCTTCCCTTCATGTAATAAATAACAGGGTTTGGCCTAAAATAAAATAAAAAAATATATATTCCTGTCAGATTCCTCACCATCTCCTACGTCTGACCTGTTCTAGATGCTGCTGCATCCGCTGCCCCAATCATATTCCATCTGGATACAGCACTAGGATTAACCTCCCAGCTCCTGGCAAACCCCCGCGTAATGAGAAAAAGCCCTATAGGCTCTTACACCATGGTCAGATTCCAAAGGCCAATCTGTGACAGCCAAAGACTCTCAGTTGTCATCAACATGGTTCACATTTCCTCATCCGCAATGAGCCGTAACCCCAGCAATAGCTGCTTGCCTTCAAACTGTGCCCTTACAGTACCAAGCCCAGACTGAACACCAAACCCAGACTACACACTACCTTTACAGCACCAAACCCAGACTGCACACAACACCAAATAGCCCACACTCCACACTGCGCTCTCCACTGAAGTGCATTCCTGCCAGCGTTGTGATCGGTGGCCCATGCCACAGGCCTCAAGGAGGAGAAGAGCGAGAATATGACGCAGCACATGGCTCCTCGTGCTCTTGGATCAAAGCTGAATATGACCTCACCGACAGCCGCTCTCATCAAAGGAATCCACGTTTTTATTTTAACAGGCTGTCACATGGCCCTTTCACTGTGATTCTAGGACAGTTCAGGCTGATGGATAACACTAGTCTCTCCTACCGCACTGATCGGCCTGTTTGCGTTGCCCAGCCCTTACTTCAGAAGCTAGTGAGGTATGAGAAGGAGCACTGCCTTGACTCTAGGAGTTCATATAATGACATAAGCAATTGCATAAGCAGTTGCATGTGCAGGACATACTATATTGAAAAGTATTGGAATGTCACTGAATGTGGTCTTACATCCTAATGCAATGTTTCACGTTTACTCCTTAATCAGTCACTAATGACCCAAACAAACACTGCCAAATTGCATTGTTAAGTTCATGATGTGCACAAAACAGTTTAAGAAATGCTCGAATGGATTTACTGTAAATGAGTCTGTTTCTCGTTGTTGCATTTGACACAGTTGACACTGTATGCTGCTAAACCATCTAAGAGACTGGGACGGCCTAAATGGTGTTGTCCTGAACTGTTTCCATTCTTGTGTGAGCAGTCGTGAGTACTATGTCGCGCTGGGTGAGAGCTCCTTTGTTTTACTTGCTGGAGTTGCACTTTCATTTCCTTGAAGGGTGAGTTTAAATGGTCTTTTACTTTAAATTACAGACTTTTGTACTTACTTTTATTTGCTTTATATTACATGCAATAACTGCTCTTTCGATTTATGCCTGTCTTTTCTTTTCTTAATTTTGTCCCCCATTTTATTTCTTTATCTTTTTGTAACGTTTTCTTTTTCTTTTTAGCAAAGACCCTCTCCTGGCGATAGATCTTGGGATGCAGTACGCTTTATTATCCTTTAGACAGGTATTTTGATAGATAAAAGGACTGGGTGGACCCAGTATAGAAGCTGTGGGTGAAATGTGAGCGGAGTTTAGTCCCTCAGATTTGCATCTTTGTTTGGAACACTAAACTAGCATTTTTTCATTGTTTTTCCTGACTTGTTTTTGTTATGGTAGACCGGTACCAAAAAGGGGGGGACACGCCCCCGCGGGACCAGGACCGTGTCACGCACTTTCCTCGCTCACAGTCACCTGTCTTCTGACAGGAGACACCTGCACCTCATTGACCTGCACCTGTATTTATACACCCACAGGTTCGGAAGGACGGCGCTGCACATTAGTAGCCGAACTACGAGAGCCTACTGGAGAGAAGCTACTCCGCTCCTAACTATCCACTAGACTCGGCGACGTGACATGGAAGGTATGAATAATAAAGAACTTGTAAATGGAACTTCGCCTCTCGCTTCGTCTCCGCCGCCCCGTCACGGTTTTTCTTTTTTTTTATTGCATAGTAATAAATATCCAAGTGTTCAATAACATGCTGTCAAGTCTGTTGTCCAATTTTTGATAAACTCTACAGTTGATTTATTGCTAAAACAGCATTCCTTTAGATGTTTGTGGCTATTTCATTACGAAGATGAATAGGAGTACTGTTATACATTAAAATGGGTAACTAATAGTAATGCAAAATACGTTTCCTTCTAATCTGACAAAAGTTTGCTTTTCATTGCTAAAGAAAATCACAAATACTCTTTTATAACTGGATATTATGTCCTTAAAACTGTGACATTTTGCACGTAGTGTAAAAAAATAACTCAAAAACAAATCAAAAACAGACAAAAGGCCAAGACAAAGAGGTCAAGCGCATTGTGAGGCGAGAGAAGGCGTTAAATAGGGAGAGGCAAATAGTTCGACTACACACACCTGTTTCCTATCAGTACTCAGCTGAAGGGAGAGCCGTGACAATGAGCCATGGTACATGACTGGAGAGACGAGGAGCTGTGGGAAAATCGGGAAGCCAAGCATGCGACGATGTCTTGCTTTTACTCAATTCACTCGAAAGACCAAAGAGACTCCATGGAGGACCTTCATTCCAAAGCCGTGGAATG
This sequence comes from Electrophorus electricus, assembly GCF_041902795.1. Lineage (NCBI taxonomy): Eukaryota > Metazoa > Chordata > Actinopteri > Gymnotiformes > Gymnotidae > Electrophorus > Electrophorus electricus. Next base: position 2,280,593 of record NC_137518.1, read on the forward strand.
AGCACAGAGGGTGAAAAGCACATTAGTACGTTAGCTCCTTTCGTTATGGTCTACTCCACACTGATACCTAACTCTCACAACCTATTTAATACTACGCGTTATAAATATGCCGTACTGTAAGCCCACATTGCGATCGTTATCCGTAAACATTATTAACCTTAAGAGCAATTATGAATGTTGTAAGGTATGCTCTAAGTCTACTAAAAGTTTTTACACACCATAATTACACATCATATAGCAAAAAAAACAACAACCCAAAAACCCAAAAAACAAAAACCAAATGACCAGGGAGCACTGGAATGATATTAAAGAAAGCAATAATGAGATATACTGTAGGAAAAGTGAGCTTCAGATGTTGACTGAAGAGCATTTATCAGGAAAAAGACCACTGGGCATAATCATTGCTTTATGTGCCATGAACTCGGAAGTCTTTTCATCAGTTTTAACAGTCATTACTTCTACAGAGTTTGACCTCCTTAGGTTCCTCTTGCCAGTTAGACCTGCTCCTGCTACTCTCTACTGCTGTACTGCGTAGTGTTCCTGCTGCATAGCCCACCCAATGAGGTGTATAGCCCACCCATCATGGTGTATAGCCCACCCACCATGGTGTATAGCCCACCCAATGAGGTGTATAGCCCACCCACCTCGGTGTATAGCCCACCCACCATGGTGTATAGCCCACCCACTGACATGTATAGCCCACCCACCATGTTGTATAGCCCACCCACTGACATGTATAGCCCACCCACCTCGGTGTATAGCCCACCCACCATGTTGTATAGCCCACCCACTGACATGTATAGCTCACCCACCTCGGTGTATAGCCTACCCACCATGGTGTATAGCCCACCCATCATGGTGTATAGCCCACCCACCATGGTGTATAGCCCACCCACCATGTTGTATAGCCCACCCACTGACATGTATAGCTCACCCACCTCGGTGTATAGCCTACCCACCTCGGTGTATAGCCTACCCACCATGGTGTATAGCCCACCCATCATGGTGTATAGCCCACCCATCATGGTGTATAGCCCACCCACCATGTTGTATAGCCCACCCACTGACATGTATAGCTCACCCACCTCGGTGTATAGCCCACCCATCATGGTGTATAGCCCACCCATCATGGTGGCATAACCTACATAACTGTCTGTTTCCTCTCAGTGTTTCTTCCTCATGGCATGGAAGCTTTTCCTTACTACTGCCACCTTTGACCTTCTCTTTATGGATTTAGATCCGGATTCTGAAAAACTGAACTGCATTGAATTGAACAAACTATGTAGGACTAAATATATTAGTGGATATTTCACTGCATACTTGGTAACTAAAAACCATTTTCTCATAAATCCAGTTTTGTGTACTGGACAAGGCAGGATAGGAGGCAACTAAGTGAAGCTGCGATCGTAACTTTGTAGAGAGAAGCCCAGTTATGTATAAGAGTTTAGCATCAAACACTCACTGAAGCTACTCAGTGTTTTCCTAATCTTTGCCCATGCACCGATCTTAGTGCATTTATAGAACTCTGCTATGAGGTCTACGTTGAATTATAGTACAGGAGGCGTAGAGAGACATAGATAATAGATATTATACCCACAAGCAATGCAGCAAAGCCCTATCGAAGCGCTATTTTGAAATCAAGGGAATTATTTACATGTACGTCATTTGGTACATGCGGTTATCTAGACAACAGATATTTATCCCACGACCTTGGTATCTCTAGCACCGTGCACTGTCAAATCCACAGCAGATGAGCTTTAGGATCAGGTTACTTCTTTAGGTTCACATGGACTACACTATTTTAGCAAGTTTTTAGTCTGATCGCAATATGGTATCAGCACACAGATGAACTCTGCTATAATAATTGCCTACCTCATTACATGTTCTGTGAACATGTAATATTTAAGAGCATCAGGCAGACCAGGATAAAAGTGAATTCATTTAAAAAAAACCCCAACAACCAACTACAGAGCCAGTTAATGAAGTCACAAATACACAGCGCTATCTACAATAGAGACTAGATAATTGGTGTTTCTCTTTCCCTTGCATAACAACTAGCCATTTGTTTACTTAGTGAAAGTTCAGCATGCAGACAGCGATCCAGACCCAAAGGCAGGAGGAAATGCACTACCTATGAACGTGTGTGATAAATTCTGTCCCCGATTACCTATCTGCACTCACCAGGCAATAGAAATGGAGGGAGAGGAGTTGGAATTGGGAGGAGAGCATACCACGCAGGATTGAAGTAGAATGGGAGTTGCTTTTTGTTCAGTATGACTGAGAGCTGAAGATACATTACACTAATTGTTTAATGACTGTAACCTCCAAAGGAGGCTAAAAATAGGGTCAAATCGAGGAGTTAAATTAACATTATGAAAGGTGCAGTACTGGAAAGCTATTCTGACCTAAAGTGAGTTCAGGCTTTTACAGGGGGGAATCATTTCCCACGGTCGACCTTTGGGTAGACACCTCCTCCCTCTGTCAAAGGTGCTCTAGCGCCCACCACGTTCATCAATATTGGTTAGATATTGCAAAGGAAATAATACATTTCTGAACTATCAGATAAGCAGACAGGAAGGACTACAGTATGCATTTAAGAGCTGCATTCACAATATCACTTGTTGGTGGAGTATTCTGAACATGACAGTACTCTCCATAACAGTACATAACATGATGTGACAGTACTCTCCAAAACAGTACATAACATGACATCACAGTACTCTCCATAACAATACATAACATGATGTGACAGTACTCTCAATAACAGTACATAACATGACATGACAGTACTCTCCATAACAGTACATAACATGACATCACAGTACTCTCCATAACAGTACATAACATGACATCACAGTACTCTCCATAACAGTACATAACATGACATGACAGTACTCTCCATAACAGTACATAACATGACAGTACTCTCCATAACAGTACATAACATGACATGACAGTACTCTCCATAACAGTACATAACATGACACGACAGTACTCTTCATAACATAACATAACATAACATAACATAACATAACATAACATAACATAACATAACATGTCAGTACTCTTCATAAGAGTTCATAACATAACATGACTGTGCTCTTCATAACAGTTCATAACATGACAGTACTCTCCTGGTCCTGCCACTGTTCAGATACAGATGCTGCCCAGAACTGTAGTTTAAATTTCTAAAACTTACGATACACTTGACTGAAACATAGGAAATTGGAACAAGCTGTTTTAGTAGGATACTTTATGTTTCAACGAATGGACTTCAAAACTACAAGATTTTAGCAGTACATGAAAAGGTACATTTTAAAGGTACACAACTACCTAAATAAACAGGAAAATTGCGTTAAGTTGTCATTTTCTAACTTGGCTACTCCACAGCACCGATGTCATCTGCTAATCAGGTTGGCTACTTTTAATGAACGCTTATGTGTGCCACATCTCGGTTATGTTTCTCCGAACCAGGCCATTACGAGAACTCACTGGCAGCAATGCCCAATTACACCAATAGCTTTGTGGTTGGCGAGGAATCCTAGAAATGTTGGGAGGCAGTCCTGATTGTGCTTTGTTAGTGGGAGCTAATGAAGGTGTCCCTTGCACTGTTGCTGAGATGTTGCTCAGCTCTATTAATGACAGTTGCTACCGATTTAGCCCAGGAATGCTGTGTAATTAAGGATAGGGCTGATATATCAGGTGTGCCTAGCCATCATTACAGTCACAATGCAGATTCTGTTGCCAGGGGTGCAAACCGTGGGGGTTGGGGGGGGTTTATTTAAGCTATAGCTATTCATACGCAAAATGACGGACCGCACGGCCACCAGTCTACGACAGGGTTCAAACCTATAAATGAATATATATATATATATATATATATATATATATATATATATATATATATATATATATATATATATATATATGTATATATATATATATATATATTTTCCAGGGAGTAACTGCAGTGTACTGTAGCAAAAGATATAGACATAGTCAAAATAAAATTGCAGTCCACAGTTTCCAGAGAAACAGAACATTTTGGACAGAGGTCCTTTATCTGTTGTGCAAGCAGAGTGCTTCTATGAACAGGCATCTTTTGTCTGTGATTTGAATTCAGTGTGTTCAGAATGTTTTTTTTCATTTATCTCTTGAACATAAGGAAAATGAGCTTTCGCTAACATTTTGTAACAGTAGTATCGACTAATCTGTGCCGGGGGAGGTGGCATTAAAGTGACCCGCATGACACACGTCCCACTTTCATGGAGCGACTTCATCTCTGGGCTTCCAGATTAGTCCTGACGGTGCTGACATTATCTGACACTCTGTGGAGTCGCGTAGGGTACCATGGGGGATACAACCCCTACCCATCTCCAAGGCCCCCCATGCAAAGCCCATCTTTACACCAATGTTTGGCTAGTGCGCTGTGGATCGGGCCGTCCATGCGTTGCTCAAGTTAAAGGGTAAGTACCATGGGACTGCTGCTTCATGTTAGTGCAGTGTGTACTGCACTAAATAACACGGGAGAGCGCAGGACTGGATGTGCATTTGGGATGAACTAAAAACACAAAAATCAAAAAGTCTTATTAAAATACTGTCTCCTAATTACTCCTCTGAAATAATTAAAATAAAAAAAAGACCATAGCAGTCTTTGTCTGCTTGAGGCCATTGTCTACGTAAATTTACTTTCTGGCACTCCAGCATTAAGTAAATGCGTCAACTGTTATATGTTGATCTGAGACGTGGACCGTGTCTCTTTGTTTTATCTCCGGTGAGCATGACCCGTAGGCTGGGCAGTTCGTCCACACAGCTCCTGCCAGACAGCTGATTAAAAGTGTTGAGGGATAAATGTTTATCACCCTCTGTAGAGGCCTGATGTCGCCTCCACGTCTGAAAACAAGGAGCCCGGAGGATTGTGCCGCTCTGGAAAACACAATCCATTAATTATCTTTATAATTCAGAAGCCAGGGGCAGCTTGATGTACAGTGACAGGTTTCTGTAATAAAGACGGTGCGCGCCAGCCAAGGCAGTGCGAAGGAGCACGCTTTTAATAAAGCACGCGGACCGCTCCTTCGCCTTAACAGCAGCTTCAAAGGCCATGTCAAGAACTATTTAACCAGTCGGGAAATTACCGGAGCTCAATTACGTTGCCTCTCAGTGTGACAGATGCAGCACTCTGCAGACAATATGGGATTTAAGTACATCTGCAGTTATGGCACAACACAAAAATAACACCTAAATGGAAGAAGAGCAGTCACTTTTGCTCTGCGTTTGGGCAGACATAAAAGGACTCTCTTGGAGATGTATATGTATGTATTTTATATATTGTCATTGAACAGCACATCCATGAAGGTCATTTGCTGACAGGAAGCTGGAGGAAACAGGATGTGCAGCAGAGATTTGGTGGAGGTCTCTCTAATGTTGCATTCACACATCCAGGTGAAGAGTAAGACCTTTCTCGCGGGTGCGGATTATATTGCACTTTATTTATTTATTTATTGTTTGCTTTTGGATAGGAGTGATTTTTAGGAGCTGTTCGAACTCCAACCGCCGAGGCATCGAGATCAGATCTGCGATGCTCGTGACTAGTGCGAGCGCTAGAGGTAGGGGCGGGACTGGGTTCTCTCCACCTCCTTACTCTCCTGCCTACGACTCGAGAGCTGCCACTGGTCCTGGAGATAAACGGCTTAGCTGGACCTCTCCTTTGTGCTGGTGTCAAAGAGCCCTCACGCCTAGGCTGTGACCGCCATCCGCAAGTAACCCTGCTTCACTACCGCCGCTATGGCAGGTGAACTTAGCTGCACCTCCCAGTAAGAGAGTTACTGCTCCAGCTTCAGGATGTGCTTACCCTGGGTAACACCTCCTGTCTTCTTGGGCTTCATATTCAGGCTTGCTGCAATAAAGTTGGCATTAATAATTTGTCCCAGACGCTGTGGTGGCAGAGCCCCGCCCCCCATGACACACACACAACCATCGATCATGGTTCTTATCAGAAAGGTAAATGAGGGTTAGCTCTGTCGAGACGACAGAGTCTCTGGGTCCTGGCATGTGTCAGTTCATTTCATTCCTTTGTCACGGCTATTAAACAAGTGGGCCACCAGAGATGAGTTCACAGTCAACATATTCAATCAAATCAAATTGCTTGGCATGGGCCCAGCTCAGCATACACACACGCACACACAGGCACACACACATACACGCGGATGCATGCACGCACAATCGCGCGAGCACGCGCACACATACTGATGAGCTATTAATACCGCTGCATTGTTGAAGGGTTGTGATCATTGTCAGGAAATGTGTTTGCTTTACCGCAGTTAGGGATTTAGTGAATCAGATCCATCGGAGCTTGATGAACTTCACCACATGCGTGACCCCTGTGACTGGGCGAGTCCCTATCCTCCGTCCTCGCACCCTCACGTGATGGGAATTTGCAAGGACACCCGTGCACCCGTGTCTGGCACATGTATATTTAAAGACAAATATCGATGTGAACGCCGATGAATGCAAGAGGCCACTTTTGTGTCACATAAGTGCATGAGCTCAATGACAAAATGTGTCAGTGTATGTGGTGCCTCTGTATTCTCTACTGTTTTAATGAAATTGTTATCAATCCCTCCAGTTAAGTTATAATCATGGACGTTTTCGGGAAATTACTCTGCGCTTTGATAACGTGTCTGAATTGATTCAAGGTGTCTGTAATAGACTACAAGCATAGACTACAAGCATAGTGTCTGTAATAGACTACAAGCACCAAAAGAAATGCATTTCACACAATCAGTGAAAAAATAAAAGGCTAAACATCACACAAACCAGCTTATCCTGGCAAATCGTTTTAAATTTAAAAAATAAAAAATTGCTGAAAAGGCACTCGCGTATCTGCCAGAATGGACCATTCTGGATTAGTTTTGAATGTTTGCAATTTACCTGGAAGGCCCAGATTTATGACTTATGCACTTTCTTATGTCATTTCATTTCGGTCAATGCCAAATGTATTCAGGGCAGCAGATGACAAAGCGAATCCCAGTCCCAGCCTGTCTTCTTCTCTCTTCCGTTTGTCCTGATGAACAAGAAGACTGCCTAATAAAATGCCGTCCGTGGTCACAAAACCCGGCAGCACTTCTTCTCGGTCTGATGCAACGCGAGCGCCGAGCCGTGACTGCAGCTAGCTGCGCGAGCAGGTCCTGCTGAATTTTAGAAGCTGTTTGTATTTTTAAACACGTTCCGAAGTGCGAGCTGAAATGTTAATATGTACTGCTGAAATTCGGAAGCAGTGTGGATTTTTAAACCCGTTCAGAAGCACGGGTAGAAATGTGAACAGCTCCTACTGATCTTCAGAACCTGGTTGGAGTTTTATATACATTCAGAAGCACAGGCTGAAATGTGAAAAGGTCCTGCTGAATCTCAGAAGCCGGGTATATTTTTTGTTTAGAAAGTTGCATATTTAAAGCAATATATCACCCTGGAATAGGAATGCATTTGCCAAATGCTACGGTGAGGGTTCAGCTTAGAACCCGAATTTATCACTGATGATAATGTTAGGGTTAGCATATCTTGGTGAAGTATTCCTTTAAAACAAAAAGGCATTTTAGTTATTCAGGATCTTACACAGCAACTACAAGGTCCCCTTGTATTTTTGTTCATATGCATTTGGGGAGTGAAGCAGGCAGTGATATGAGGTGTAGAATTCAGAGCCCTCTGTGCGTTTGGTATTTCTGTGTGCCCACTTTGGATTAATCCAATTTAAAGGCTTATGGAATTGACTTGACTTAATCCAAATTCCATCCACACGTCTACATGCACATGCACACACACACACACACATACACACACACACACACACACACACACACACACACACACACACACACACACACACACATGCACACACCCACACACGCACAGACACACACACACACACACACTCACACACACAGAGTATGATTCATGTTACTGATGCACTCTCCTCCATGATGGGCTCATCCATGCACTGGTCACGTCCTGTGCATACTGATGACCTCACACATACACACACACACACACACACACACACACACAAACACACACACGCAAGCACACACACACAGACATCAATGCATGCACATGCACGCTCCACACACACAGGCATGCTGGAATGTTCGCATGCACGAAATCAACAATGACACTGTTGGGAGTTATAGCAGAGAGCCCAGACTGTAGCCTCACTCTGAGTCTCCGATTTGTCTTTCCTGTCATCTAAATAGAAAGACAGAGTTCGTTAAGCTGGAGATGTTCTTCTATACCCACCTCTGCTCTTTCAGGCATGCATGCACTGTCCCAGTATGGCTGGATCCTGCCTTGCGGAAAACAGCTTGGGTGAAATCAGAGCTTTCACTGAAGATAAACTCTGTTTATGTTCTGTCTGACTACACACCTGCTCACTGAGTATTGCATTTCATATGATAGGTCATGACCGAACGCAGCAAATAAAGGACTTCAGGAAAGTGAGAAAAACACATATTAACAATTTCAAATATTGCGATGCAACCAATAAAGATTTAAGCTTTACCCTTTGAAATTGCATCACAAAGAGAGACCATGTCAGGGTATAATTTTTTCTAAAGCCAAGTAACGTGAAAAATATCAGGGGTGTGTAATTCACAAGGAAACAAGAATATTAACTATTATTCAGGCCAAAAAAGTCTCTTTAGCTTTACATAATGCATTTGTCTCGTGGCTGAAATCTTTTATGGGTCACAGTGCACTGTCAGTATACAGCTAATGTGGACCTTGTAAGAACCATCCATTTTCTCTCCATTACTATGACACTGAATACCCCTTCAAGCACCATGTATGGACTACGCACTTTATCCAAGGGCAACCTGCGCTGTGACGACAGCATGAGAGAAAGCCTAACACCCATTACGTAAGTGTGCGATTATGTCTGTTGCAGAGAAAACAGAGTGTCTCTCTTTAAGAGTGGCACCTAGATACTCAGCTTCAGTTGACGCTTGTTGCCTAAATTAACGGGACTCATAATGAAGTCAGCTGGAGCAGTGCTCTGTCGGACGGCAGCTCGGTTCCTCTTTATTTCGCAACAGATTGATGACTGCTTCGGATTTTCTCATGCTTGTAAGTTTTTCTAACCTGACACAAGCTATTCTTTGATCACACACAGCCTCCAGACACACTGGACTATACTACAGCATATATTCAGCAAAACCAAATGCTTCTCAGTGTCTGCATAATTCACCGCAGTCTGTGTGCCGCAGCAGGAGATGGCTCGACGTGTAGGGGCAGACTAATGTTGTATGATGGTGTTATCCAGATATTTACCATTTGGAAATGCAGCCACAGTATCTAAACAAGACAAAAAAAATAAAAAATTCAAAGCTAACTGTTAAAAACTAATGAAACCTTCATCATTTACAGATCAGCCAAGTGAGTGGGATATTCTGATACACAGCACGCCACATTCCATATCCATATATTCTTACATTACATTCACAAGCCTTGAAGATGTTTGGATAAAAGAACTTTGACACCCACGTTTTGTATGCTCCCGGTAATAATTAGCAATCTTAAGTGTTTACTACAACAAGATTAGAAAGCACTTGGCAGGCCATTGTTAAATTCAAGCTGAACACATTGATAGTGAGAATCCAAGGTCTTGGCAATTAATATTTCAATATGGGAGTTATTAATAATACAAGTCAAAAATTTAGCATGAACTTGATACATTATGCAAGCAAAGCGCACAATTTATATATATATATATGTATGTGAAGATGATTCCAAGTAACCAAAGTGTAGTATATAATGTAGAGATATTCAGTCCAGTATTGTAACGAAGTACACAAGGTTTCTAGAGAAACAGGACATTTAAGATAGAGGTCCTCGAAAGTGCTTCTCAAGTTATATCATCCACCTCCTATAACTTCAGGACCTTTGTCCAAAATGTGATCAGGACTGAGGGAAGACCCACCAAAAGACCAAATGACAGATATAAAAGACAGCTGCACATATGAGGGACCCTCTAATCAAGACTGCAATATCAAAGTACCTCCAAAAAATGAGACATTCTGTAGAGCTGTATAGGAAGAATCAAAGCTATCAACGCCCTGCCAGGCATCAGACACTTGGTTGGAATAGTAAACTAGCCATAGAGAAAATGGGTACTGACCATATGAAGACCAGAAACCCATCACGATGCATGTGGCATTTCCCTCAAAATCCAACATCCAGACACTATCGACTAGTTAGAAGGAAGGCGGAACGGCACAGGAAGTGTCAACACAACCTGGCAAAACGACACCCACACGTTCATGCGAATATAGCAGAATCAGACAGTATTGGATACAGCAGATCAGACAGGACATGGGAGTAATGTAGGAATGAAGGTGTTAGCATCCAAAGAGAAGTCCTTCCAACGAACGTGCCAACAGGTAGCAGCAGTAGTGGTTGATGTGTGGAAAATCTACCAGTGACAGGACAGAGGCTACAGTCATGTCAGCTGGAGAACAGACACTCAGCACCAGATCCATAGAAACAGGGTGTGCCGCGGTATCGTGCACTATCATGTGACTCGAGATGCAAACCACGCAAAGAAGATCTCAGATCGCACAGTCTGACACTCTAGATGCAAGATGCCGGAACTCCATATAGAAGTGGGGGAGATTACATCTGTCTTTTCAACGTGACTTCAGCGATCTGAACTGCCAGATTGGATGTCAGATCGGGTCACATTGATGCACGTACACGTGACAACTGAATGTAAACTCTGTGGTCGGATATGAGAACAGATTTTCCTTTCCCTCGCGTAGTGTTTGACAGCATCCTTCGGGTGTAAAGAAGAGAACTCGAGAACACTGTAACCAAAAGGTAAACCCATGTTTATTCCAGCGACACAAGAGCAGCGGCCATACAAACAGGAAGAGTGGAAAGTGCACTCAGACACGCACGGCAGCGATACATTAGAGTACTGCGCTAAGATAAGGCAACTACTACCGGGATAGCGATGGAGATGTTGTGCAAGTTGAGAGATGAGGACCTGCAAAGGAAGTGTAGCCAAAGCAGGGTCAGATATCGGGCTCGTCACAGAGAAACAGAGGCATAACTGAGGAAGAACAGGTTGTTAAGTATGCAGCAAGCATGAGCCACTGGGAAGTGGTAGCTCAGTGATTAAAGCACTCACCTTGTAATCGGAAGGTTGCCAGTTCAAGTCACTGCTGTTGGGCCCCTGAGCAAGACCCTTAACCCTTGACAGCTCAAGCTGTATTCAGTCATAATTGTATGTTGCTTTGGATAAAAGTGTCAGCTAAATGTATGCATTTATCTAACCAAAGGCTTGTCTAAGTGGGTAGACTTTCTGCCTGGAGTGTGTCTGAGTCTTGCACAATTACTAGAAGGTTATTTCATAGCTGAGGAGGTTTGTAGGAGAAACCATTGTCCCACACTATATTCTTTATAAATCTACCAACTCTACTAAGGAGCCTCACCTTGCTATCATAGCATTCGTGGAGGATCGTTCTGAATGACAAATCACTTAGGTACTTAGATCATTAAGAGCTTTATTGGTCCATAATAGTATTTTGTAGTCGGCAGCTACTGCAGTGTCAGAAGAATGGGGCTGATATGGTCTAATATCGAGGTTCAAGTCAGGCTTCTGCAAGGTGGACTAGCCAGAGCCTGTTTAAACGCTTTAATGGACCTTTCACACAACAGTAGTCAAACCTTAACATGATAGATGCACGGACTCGTTTGTTGTTTGTTTGTTTTTTCCTGCGACACTTAGCCACGGTGTATTTCTCAGCCATGCAACACCATAGGCTGGTGAGGGTTTTTTTTACAGGTACTCTAGGGACAAGTGAAAAGCAATGCCGATTCAACACGAAGTCTGATAGCAATCCACGGCAGTCCACGGTGTAGAGTAGAAGAGTATATTATTAAAATCATAATGCTGTATCATCCAGAATGCCTTCTGCACCCTGATCAGTCTGCATTATCAATACACCTTACAGAATAGCAGTCATCACAGGACCTCTGCATGTAGCATGAACTGCTGCTGGACCATGTGTCTGATGCATAGGGGTAAATACGAGGGGTAAGAGAAAAGTGGGTAAAGAGGAAGGGTAACAGAACAGTTGTCAGAGATGCCCGGCGTTACTATCGCTGATGCGCGGTGCCAAAGGCATACAGAGTGATGCTTGTTGCCCACATTATCCAGGAGAATGTGGAGGCATTAGGCTCCGTCGGCTTGAACTAATTCCTGAGCCTGAAAGGCAGGTTGGTAATAAAAAGCAAGAGAGGCATGAAAACGGAACAAAATCTTCCAGCTCACTGGCATTTTGTTATTTTTTTATAAATAAAATAACATAACTTTCTTGAATTACACCCGAGGCACACTAATGGAACGCACAAAGCAAAACAACAAATATACGGCACCTACTGTGTCTGGCAGACTTTAGAGATTACGGTTAAGGTTTTGACTATGGAAACCTCTTAAGGAATTTGTGTCGGACACTTGGAAGTCCAGATGAGAGACGCTAAAGAGAATGCGGAGGAAGACGAATGCTCAGCAATACTGATTTGGAATTGTCAAAAAAGAATAAAAAGTCTTAAATTTGTTAGATTTTGCTTCAAAAAGGATGTGATGAAGCTGATAGTTGCTAAGTCAGCAGATTTTGGTATGCTTTGCCAAACATGATCTTACAGACCAGGAAAAAGTTCTGTCTCGGCAAATAGTGACCGGTGCTGCACCGCACCGTCCACAGTGCTGACCAGATGTGCCTCTGATGATTCAGAGTGACCAGAAAGTTTCATCGTGATTTTGCTTTAGTGGAAAAGCCCAGTGAGAAGCAATAGACAATTAGTTTCAAAGAAAGCCTTTAATTAGTATAACATTTTGCATGTGTCATTTGCCGGTCACACCTACGTGGGTAGCATGCCGTCTGTTTCAAAAATGTTGGGCTGGCGACACACATGCACTCCCTTAGAATTCCTCGGGGCTGTAATTGTTCTAATCACATTTAAGAGGAAGGTTGGGACCCATCAGATTAGTTTTTTAATTAACCTGTAATTAATTTTTTATGTGATTCTGCACTTTATTTTTTGCTCTTCTCATTTTTATTCTTTATCTTTTGTTTAGATCTTATTTTAATCTTTTTTTTGGTTTTATTTCCACTATAACTTTCTTTAAAGGACTTTGTAAGACCTATCTTAAAAAAGTGAAACATAAAGATTCTTCTTCTTCTCATTATTATTGTTATTATTATTATTATTACAGATGTTGTTATTGTTGTTGTAAATATATCACTAGCTTCTTGCAAGTAAGAAATAAATCATACATAACAAGTGCACCTAAAGGAAAGCAGAATGCATTTCTCCCAACAAGGAGGAGGGTCTGTCAATTAAATGCAAGTCAGACACACGAGCGGTGTGTACCACATTACAGCGCTGTCATGATGTGCTGCAGTTCAAGACTAATTAAGGTGAGAACCACCACAAATATCAACGTATTCCCTGCTGTCCAACTGCCATCTCCAGAGAGCCAGTAAGTAACTGCCTGTACTCTTGATCTGTGTTGTACGCTATCTAACGCTCTAATCTCATCTGCTGCTGCAATATTAAACAATAATAATCTTTCTTGCAGAAGCTGTTTTGTTGCTTATTTTTTATATGCTGATAACTATAGGAGGATTTCTTATAAGTCCACTAAAATGTAGGACTAATTGAAGCTTACAAGTAAATAATTACACAAATTTGAGATGTTCTTCCATTAACTGTTCTCAGAGATCAATTAAGGTCATGAACAGTGATTGATGTCAGAATCAATAACAGAGTGTTTTGGACTCATTCATCAGTATACACACACATGCACACACACACACACACACACACACACACACACACACACACACACACACACACAATCACCACTAATGTGGCTTGGACCTGGTACTTTCAGCTTGACCTCTGAAAGACGTTAGCTAATTAGTTCCAAATGAAGGCACAATTCATCTTTCTTAGTGGATACTGTGTTCAGCTCTCCATTCGCAGTTCACTTAGACTCAAATTAGGCCATTTTAGGTGCCATAGCCGAAGGCAGGGAAGGAAGAAAGCGTTTTAGCCACTGTGGCCTCCACAGCGAACCCTGCAACACTGAACCCTTCACCAGGCCATGACGCCAATGCTGGCATCGCGTGGCCCTGTGATCTGACTGGCACACCGCCAATGCCTTCTTCTTATTTGGCAGGTATACATCAGAGGTCAGTATACATCATGGAAGTTGTTGTTATGCGAAATGTGCAATTCTGCTCTTTCTTGGAGATATTTCGTATTCCTGGAAACATCAGCACATTGGGACCAATGTTAAGAATCTTCTATGTGTTTGCGATGAAACACTGTGAGAGTCCCAAAGTGCTGAATTTCTAATGGCTCATGTACTGAATGGTTCCTGGTGCCCTTCTCAGACAGTTCGCATGCTGGGAAACCCACACAGTCTGCTAGTTCACTCAGAGGGCTTATGCAAAACAGCCGAGTTATCTTTAGTCATCCTTTTTTTAGAATTTTTAGTTGGACATTTTCTACATACTGATGTTGACTACATATCTAAATAAGTTAGGCCAACAATAACTCTCCAAAGCAGCTCTTTTAAAGCTTTCATTGGATAAGGTTTTAACCTATATTATTATTATTATTATTATTATTACATAGTAGTATATAAGTCACTCACCGTAATCTTTCTGAATGTTCTGGCAGCTCAGGGATACAAAGGCACCGTGAAAACTCGAAATCTTTCAAAATAATGTAGCTGTACTCCAAGGACTACACCACATCCTGTATATGTGGGGAAGAGTTCCTCCACGCAAAAACATTCAGCAATTTTCTGTCTTTATTTATGTCACCATCATGTCAAAATCCTTCTTCCCGCTTTTATTTGCCAACAGTATGCAGGGCTGTCGAATGAGAAATGAAGGTTAAACGTGTTATCTCCATCTCCTCGAGAGGATATTTTGATGTGAGTCTGGGGAGAGAGCTGACAGCTGCGCTTATCTGAGGAGAGGCGTGTGTGAACCGTAACATGGGTACTCGGATGACTCTGTGGATTGGAGGAAGTGTTCGGTTCATTTCAGCAGAATGATAAAAAAATGGTCTGCTTGTTATTAGATTAGATTTTAGTAATTTGAGGGTCAGCCTTGAGATTCTCTGCATTTACTATACATGCACCTCCAAGGTATCTTTGAAAAATAATAGCCCTCAAGACACAAGAAGCCAAGGAATGTCATTTCCCAGATTTTTTTTTGAGGGGGGGGGGTGGCTATCAATTTTGGGGGGGTTCTCTTTTGGAAGCTGTTTGATTAACCTCAGACAAACTATTTCTTCAGCTTTCTCTACAGAGATTGGTTTCAAAACCTCAGAAAGGGAAAATGCTGTTCTCATGTTGCCATTTCTAAGGCGTTTCAATGTGAAATATAACAAAAGCTTTTATATTCTACTTCAGCCTTGAAGCATGGAGGGGTCTTTGCCTTTGTGGTTTAAACATCATCGCTCCTTATACTGTAGGTCATCGTATTAGTCTTCTGAAAACTTCATGCCTGTTTTAAAGATTGACTCGTTTAGAGGTTGATTTTCATAGATTTTGTTAGGTTTTGGTAGGGTTCTTGGTATTTAAGTGTAACCATACATTTTAAAATAATAATTAGAATAAAAAGTCAATAACTGAACTCTTTGGAGTCCAGGAATATGGCAGTAATAACATATACCAATCAAAAATATTCAATAGCTGTAACATCAAGATGCAGCAAACACTGACCAACTAAATGTCAGGGCTCTACAGTTTCTGATTTCTGCATTCACTCTTCAAGCTATAGCTGAATGCTGTGAGCCTCAAACAACCACTGCTGGTGTATAAAGATCTCTTCAGCATCTGATGAACCCCTCCCCACTCACAGCGTACCGTTCTGTCACACCTAATGAAGATTCTCCTACAAACCAAAGGATCTCACTGTGGTTTCAATGCATTTCATTTGTACGTTTCAACAAATTTCATTAACGGCGCCACAGACACAAATAAAGTTCAATAAACGTACATTTTAAACGTGTAATACAAAACTACCGTCATTTTCATTTTTTTTATTATTATCAGTATTTAATTTATTTTGTTGTAATGGCTTTGCACAGTATGGTCCCACTTTAATGTGAAAATAAGCTTTAGGCCTATTATATATGGCTTACCATTATCTCAATTTGTCAGCACTGGAAAATTAAAGGGGCATACAGAATTTGCCAAACGCTTTGTTTGGATTAATGGTGTTGCAGTTCACTGCACTCATTCATGTGCAGTTATTGCTTACTATCAATACGGAGTGGAGAGGAGGGGGTGACGAGGTCTCTCCTCTCCCTGCAGAGCAGTTAGGCTGATGGAATACACTGGAGGAAATGACAGAGCCTCTAATACAGACACAGAGAGAGAGAGAGAGAGAGGGGGAGAGCGAGGGAGAGCGAGAGAGAGAGGGAGAGAGAGAGAGAGCGAGTGAGAGAGAGAGAGAGAGGGAGAGAGAGAGTGGGGGAGAGAGAGAGAGAGAGAGGGAGAGAGAGAGAGAGAGGGAGAGAGAGAGTGGGGGAGAGAGAGAGAGAGGGAGAGAGAGAGAGAGAGCGAGTGAGAGAGAGAGAGAGAGGGAGAGAGAGAGTGGGGGAGAGAGAGAGAGAGAGGGAGAGAGCGAGGGAGAGCGAGAGAGAGCGAGTGAGAGAGAGAGAGAGAGGGAGAGAGAGAGTGGAGGAGAGAGAGAGAGAGAGGGAGAGAGAGAGAGAGAGAGAGAGAGCGAGGGAGGGGTCACAGAAAAAAAGAGATCACAACCAGCATGTCTGCATTAAGGAAGAACGGCAAAAATGCACATGGCCCTACATGGTTTCTAAAAATGGATGAACTGAATGAATTGTCCTACATTCCTCTATGTTCTGCTCTGTGGATCGAAATCCTTAATGCTTACTACTCCCCAATCAATTTTTTAACACATACATTTTTTGCATTTTAGGGGTCTGATTAATGGTGCCTGTGGTTGATCAATGTTGGCGCACAACAATACCAAATGTAAAAGTTGCCATTTATTTGGAGAAGTCATTTTATTTTATTTTTTTTAAAGTTTTTCTCAATGATTGATATATAACTTTATATATAACTTTATATTACTTTTGCACGTACCTCCTAAATAAGCCTACATAGATCTCTATAATATTGCACCCATCTTCATGGTTGTAAGGACTATTTATATCTGTTTCTCCTGTGCACAATACAATTTTTCCATTATTGCTTTCATAGTAGTTTTCTGGTCGTGAATTTATGTCAGCTGCAGTTTCAGGTGTAGGCACTGCCTTTCAGGTACATTAGAAACGATAAACATATACTCCGAACTATCTGCTAACCTCCTGGCTTTGACGAATGCTCTGGTTTTACTTCAGAAGCAGTGCTCATGAATGTATCACTCACATACGTATATTAAGAAAAATAAATGTTGAATCACAAAGACATAAGCAAGACTTTTGACTGTTTCAGAGTCTGACTCTGTACTTTGATGCCAGGTAGATCCAAGACGATGAACCTCCTTGTGAATTCTGTTCCGGTATCTTGGACTCATGGAATGGCTCAACTATACTGCGTTATTGCCAGAGGCCTAAAACCATTCTTTGAACAACTGACATCTGGCTGGCCTAATGGGTGGTAAGCCATTAAAAAAACAAACTCCTGGGTAGCTGTCCAAGATCTGCTGCCATGTGCCCTCTTAGACAGGCATTAATGTGCCACTAAACTTTCGGTTCAAAGATTTTGTGACTAACTACATCAAACACTAACAGTGTCTAGGTGCCCTTGCTTCATTAAAGCGTTTATTCATTCAGCTTTCATTTTTACCTTCAAGCAGAACTAATTTATGTAGGACTCAAGCATGCTGATACTGAACTAAAATCCTATTGAATAAAAAAGGGAAGAAGGCAATATATCAAAGCATCAGGTCCCTGTGCAGCACTACAAGGTAAAGACTGCGTCACCTAGACATGAAATCTCAAAGAACCCAAACCTCTGTCAAATGTGTGACCTCGATGTATCACTATACGTACTCCCCTCTGTGAATGGGTCCATTCTACATTAGCTTTAATCCACAATGCTGCTATTAGCCTGTGCTGTTATTACCCCAGCTAATGCCGACAGCATCCCATGTAGACTAAACACTCCAGATCGGTTGGCGGACGGGTTTAATCGAACGTAACAGCTAAAATGATGTTAACCGCAATGTGAGCTGTCTGATCAGAGGCTGGTTGGTACTGCGCTGTGTGTCTGCGCTCTGGTTGATATGGGACATGACCCACAGACTCTCAGATGTGTAACAGCTGCTGTCTTCCTCAGATCAGCTAGACACTCAACCATTTTTGGTTGAATAACAGGACCGAGTAATATGGTTTAAGTTTGTTTCGCTGCAGTGACTGATAAGGTGCTAGTGTTCTGTTGTACCATGTGGATCTTGCATATATATGGCAACCCTTCAGGAATGGTTTCGATCAGATTGATTAGTCTCAGGTGCCTTCAGACCACGGTTTTTCACCACAGTGATATGTTAACTAATATCACCTCATGCAATATTGATTATTAAGCAATATTCATTAACGTAGCACTGTGGTCGCGCACCGTGGTCTGAGAGGCTCAGAGTCCAGTGTGGTTTGATCAGTTCAAACGCACATGATTCAACTCATCAATCAATTGCCAGGTTTAATAGGTGTATCTGAGCAGAGCAATCACCAAACTCTCATCCAGACTCCAAATCGCCAAAGTCTCCTCCGGACTCTTGGCCTCCAATTAAATGAGCAGTGTAACAAAAATGAATAAATGGAGGTTGGTAGTGCTTCTTTATTAGAGTGTTTGCTTTATTTGCTATATTGAGGATAGTGAGGAATTCCCCAACTAACTGGTTTTGAATACACAAAGGCTTTAATCCTTCCTACATTTAGCTCAGGCTTCCACAAAAATGCATTTTTTGAGCAGCTGAACAAATGGCCAATCACAGAGACTTTCTAGCATTTCTTACTATCAAAACATTTTCAGCTTTAATTTAATTTACTCCTGACACCAACTCCTGATTAGATATAATTCTAAATCAGACACATTACATTATTAAACACCTCATTGCCAATATCATGGCCAAATGGATTCATTTTCTCACTTCTTCTAAAAATTGGACCAGCTGCTGTGTCCCACCCTTCACTCCACACCCACCTCCCCCACCCACCTTCGTCTCAGGGATGCCGTGGTTTCCCATGTCCCCCTGCCGTGGGACAGCTTCCTCCACGATTACTAATCTGGTCACACAGCCATACACCAGGAGTCATAATCCTTCCTGGGGCAAAGCGGGATGGGTCCCATTTCCCCATTTAGGACGTCTTCCACGAGGTGATGTGAGTGGGCAAAGGGGAGAGCTCTCACCCAGCGACGAGCGGTGATTCAGGCCTTAAAGACCGTGATTCATCCCGTCACACGTCCTAAAAGCCAGCTGCCACACAACAAAGAGGAGGCAGAAATGGAACTCGTATTATTTTTAGTCTCCTTTTGTGTGACACCGGCAGGGCTGTATAATATCTGGGCTTTTTCTTTCGATAATGGCTGAAATCTCATATACTAAAATGCACAGGATATTCAGTTGCTGGGACGACTGTTTTGATTTTTTTCCCCCACAAACGTTGCAATAAACACAAATGCATATGCGTACGTTTAAATTTACGTAAACATATGCATATGCATATATTTAAATTTACAGTGAGGCTAGATAGTAAAAAAGAGAGGGGGTACGTTCCCCCTAATTCCTTAGAATTCCTGGAGTGGAGCTAAATACATGTAACCACATCTATATCAACGTATTTCCCCTAACTACTGTGGGCTGTATAAGGTAGTTTTTATGTCAGAGTGCTCTGAATACCAATGAATATAGAGGGAAAGGGAGAATATGCACATCGTAGTCAATGAGGAGTCAATAACAATCAGATTTGATTTACATTGGACACATCTTTCTTATTTTCTAATTTTATTTCACTGAAAGTCTATTTATGTATTATTAAACTAATAAACATGATGGGATATTTTCATAGTCTTTTTTTTAGTTTACTTTTATCATGCTAATAATGTAAAACATGTTTATGTCTGTGTGTGATGTAATTTAGTTTTAGTTTCTAGTTTTCTTGCTTTCTTTCTTTCATTCAGCCTAGTTAATCCCCAAGGGCTGGACGTGACCTATTTTCAGACGTCGTGCTCAGTCTTGTGTCGGCATCCAGCAACACGCCACCTGCTGGAACCACCTTAAAGAAGCCACACCCCCACCCCACCCCCACTACCATTGTAGGAAACGGTAGTTCACTTCTCCTTCACAGTTATGTCTCTGGAACCTCTGGAAACCAGTATGCAACATGTGAGCCTTGGTGCTAACCCTCTGAAGGCGCGGAGCTGGGTTGCGTCCTGTGCCTGCATCCTGTTCAGTGGAGCCACTTGAGAGGCAAAGTCCAGTTGTCCCAGATGCTTTGCCCCCGTGTTTTTTTTATTTATTGTCTCTGCACCGGGAAACTGTTGCCGAAAGCCACGGGAACACGGGGCTTGTTGAGCAGACCTCATTTGCACATTAGATTATGTGTTTGCTTGTGAGTCCCATGTGGTGGCAGGCACGCTTTGTTGCGTAACAGAGGTTTTGGAAGGCCTTGTTGGCAGCCACAGCGAGTTGCACATGCACCTTATGTGAATCGGGGGTGAGGTGGGCAGGGGGGGGGTTTAATGGGCTGTGCACAGACCGGGGCCTCCATGCACGGGACTATCCTGTTTGTCCTCGGTTAGATCTAAGCGTCCTGCACCTGAGCCGCAGACGGCTTGGTGAAAACCAGAGCCCTGTCTGCATAACCGTGCAGGGGGATGTCTCAGCTGAGTGGAAGCACAGTGAAAGAAGAAAAAAAACAATGCATGCATTTCGCAGGCTCATCCTACTCACCCTGCCAATTCAACATTAATAAACTGAAGGTAGAACATTTCAAAGTCAACAAAGCATGAATCACTTTTGAATAGACTAGAGACTACAGTGGATTCCACAGAACATATCCTATATTGATGACACCCACCAGATATAGATATTGATGATATCCTCAGGGTGTCTATCCTCTGCATTAGGTCTGGACTTTATTCAGAAGGGATTTTTCCTCACCCTTCATTTCCATAGACGAGTGTTTGTTCTTGCTGTGAAGAGCAACAGCTACATGTGATTAAAATGAAGTGACATTTTTTAAAATGATCCAAAATAAATTGGGTTACTACATCTTCTAAATGTGAATGTTTTTTTCTATTGCTGCGTGAACTGCAGTACTAAACATAATTAAATAAATATATCTAAATAGGTAAGAATACATTACAATGCCAGCATTACAGTGCAACTACACCATTAATAAACACAGAGTACAGATTATAAATGCTTTGTTACACATTGTTACTTAGCATATTAAAACAGAAATAAGGATGTAGTTACACAGTCTCCAACATGTGGTATTTTAACGTGTTTGACACAAAACACAACTGTTTAAAGACACTGATGTAATTCGAACGGTTTCTCTGTCCATTCCCATTTCCCCAGCCTGCAGTTTTAAGTAAAAACAGAGATCAATACAGAATAAAGAGGGTGTGGAAGCCCCAGAAAATGGGTCTCACCTCCTCGACGGACATCTGGCTCGTGGTCTGTCAGCCCAGGAGCTGTTACGTAAATACCATTTAAGGGTTGCTGAACCAAAAGGCTTCCCTTGAGTGTTTCTTCACCACGTAACGTCTCCTCGCACTAGCAGGGAGAAGCAAGACCACCCGTGACAACTGTGTTAGATGCACTTTGCTCTTAAGAGAGGGGAGACCTTGCGTTGTCCCTGCGGCGCGAGCCATATGGAACGGAGCAGTACTTCGCTGTTGACGCTGCCCTCTAGAGATGTGAGACTGCACATAGGAGCTCCAGCTCCAGGCTGAGGGAGCAGCCCGGGACGACGACCAGAACAAGCGGGTGGTCCCCTACAGTGCCGTCCCACGCCCGAGGAAGTGAGCTGTCTCTGGGCTTTTTCTTTCTTTTTATTTAGCGCCAGCTCAGTGTCTTTTGTTCTCTTTCCTTTTCTTTTTACGTCACAGCTCTGCCTGGTCATAAATCACGAGGAAGGCTGGCTGAGGACGTCGCCACGAATGGTCAACGCGTGTGCACAGACGGACGGCCGAGCAGTGCGCTCAGCACTGGCGCCAGTTCACTAGTGACGGTGCGTTAAATACTGAACGGGCCGGAGTGCGTTTCTGTATGTGCGTGCGAGACCCCTCTACCCTGCATCGTTTTGAATCAACTCCTGTTGGACTGTTCTCGCCTTTATGCACAAAGCCAAGATCAAACTTCTGCCTACACTTGATATGCCCCTTTTTTTTTTTTTTTAATGAGGACTGTTATGGGATTGGACATGAATATTGCAGTTTCTGTCCCGTTGTGTGGGTTTATATGACAAACCAAAGATGGGTTTGCTACACACAACAAAGTACTCCAGTAGACCTTGAGATAGCATTTCGCTATTCATCCACTGTGCGTGCACTTCTCCATAATTAGCTTGTAGGTGTGCTCTGTTGAAGAGGTCAGCTTTATCATTTCTAAATTGTGGATGAAATTTCAAGAACCTTGGATCTTGTGCCCTGAGAGGCACAGAACAGCAACTCCCTCGCCATAAAGACTACTATCACTTTTAATAACACTTAATAGGAGAGGAGAATGAAAATGAGAATTGCACAATAAGCTTTTTTTTTTTTTTTTTTTTTTTTGCATTATCCTTACTCGAGTTAGTGAAGTAGACTTTGCATTAAAAGATAATACCTGACAGGTATACAGACAAAGCAGAACAAAAGATATGGAGTCTAATGGCTGGTGTGTTTACCAGTGTGTTTACCAGACCACATTGGCACACAGCAGGGATGGGAGGCAGAAATGGATCTACTGGGCTCGTTTCTGGCACACAGGAGTGCTGCCCGGCTCCTAGAATCAGATTGCCTGAGGTTCAGGGGTCAGAAGTCATGTGTTGCTGGGTTCCTGCATTTGCTGATTTGGCAAAATAATCTGTGGGGAAGGCCATATTTGCATACTTCCTTATTTACATAATTTCTTGTTTTGAATGAATAAATCAACAGTTCACATTAGTTGGCAGAGTAAATACCATTGCCTAACACATTTAGTGCTTTTTTTGTTGTTTGTTTTAATTAGAATTGTTACGGAGTTAAATTAAGTAAGAAAATATCATTTGGAACCGCTAATATTATTAGTAGTAGCAGTGTTAATATTGTAGTCCACTTCCTATGTGCAGAATTGGCTCGCATTTGACTCCTAATGAGGAGGCTTCAGCCATATATTATATGAGCTGCATATGGGTTTATATTCAACATATATTTCTATCACTGATTTATTCAACGTCCCCTCACTATTCTTCCTCTCTTCTCACACACGTGCTTGCGCACGCGTACACACACAAACGACACTTTTAGCTGAAGAAAAATAGTTAATCAATACATTTTATGTCGAGGACAATACGTTGTCTTTGATGGTTGTTGTTACAGTTTAAACTTCTTTTTTTTCTATGCGCTTTGCGGGTAATGTAGAGAAAAGTGTAATCATGTATGTGGTTATAATGATCTTTAAAAATCCTTTCAAGTGGGTTGAAAAAAAACCCAACAAATCCGCGAAAGCAAATCGGTTTAGTGGACAGAATTAGGGAGCAAGGGTTCGGAACCAGCGTTGGATTAAGGAAAATTGTGTGAAATAAAGAGCGAGTGATCAGGAGTGACTGGATGTGCGTGTGTCTGTGTCGGGAGGGGGGGGGGAGAGAGAGAGAGAGAGCGCCCCTGAGTGAAGAGCGCAGATTTTCATCCAAATCTATATCTATTTTTTAATCCTCAACCGCCGCCGTTTGCGAAACGCTTTGTCGTGCGTCGGGGAGCTGTTTCTCCACGCGCGGCTTCAAATCATTTTCTCTTCATCTCTACCGGCTCCTCGAAGCAGTATTTATTTTAAACTTCACATTCCCACCGACACTTGCACTGCATCATGAACAGTTTGTGGGGACCACCAGATCGCACACCTTTGGAATGGTGGGGATTACGCAGAGAAGAAACGGGGAGCATGTAAACGCCAATGGAGTTTGGGATTTATTGCAAAATATGGGGAAAATGACCGTGTTGTCTTTCTGCTTTCTGTTGTGCGCAGATCTATTGGATTTAGCCTTCGGTAAGTAACGTGCATGTACGTGGAACAATTTTGCACCGTGTGCGACGCATAGCCTAAATGAAAACAATTACCCATCCTCTAAAGCATCTAGGATTCATACAAAAGCATATTCTACATAAGCACTGTGAGCCATGCACACGGATCTATCACAGGCTTGCACTCCATTATATTTCATGCCACTTCGATTTAACTTCTTGTCGCCAGCCGCTGCTTGGTTTTATGCGGCGGGCTTCGTGATCCTCGTAATATTCCGAGTCTGTCGTGGCATTCGGCGGGATGGCATCGTTGGGTAGGGCTCCAATGACAGGGCACAGCCGCGGGCATTGGAAAAGCTGCTTTAATGCCCATTTTCAAAGTGGTTCGCCTTACACGTCGAAATATTCGGGCGTTTTGATGAAAATCGGAGGCTCGTCACCTGTCGTTGCACAAAACCCGATTATTCCTGTGCATGGAAGGCACGAATAATCACTGCAAATTGCGGGGTTCGTCGATGGTGTCGTTAAAGTGCGAAGGAATAAATACGACATTATCGTAAACATGTAAACATGTTTTGTAAATAGCATCAAAGTTTGTTTAAGGTCGACTGTCTCCTTGAAATGGCATCGCAGGAAAGATATGTTTGAACATGCCGACGGACACATTATTCAAATTGCCTGCGATTGTTATAATGCAGCCGCGAGCTGGCAACTCTCAACACTAAACTTCCCTTTCGGTAATTCGGAAATATTGTTTCAGTCGATGAAGAAGGTTCATGCCATCGTGGAACCAGCCTGCCCGTTGCAAAACCTCTTCCGGCAACCTTTAATGTCAGTCGCCAAAGTAATTTAAGGGCATTTTAACGAATTCAGCGCCTTCATCAAGCGGCCGAACGGGTGCGTAACGGGTGCGTAAAAATGACGAGAACAGGCGGGGAACGGCGCCGCTGGCGGGGAACTGTTGCCTATCGATTGATCTTTATCCCAACGCTTTCGGCTTTTCCACTTAGTAGCGCCAGACAAGTCAAATGCTGCAATAATCCAGCCTGCGAAGCGCCTAACGCACTGTACACGATGGCAAGTTTTGGGGCGTAATCTGTACACAGTGCACAAGGAATCATGCGTGCATGAACAGCCTTAGCGTTGTCATCCCGACAGCTGTAGCGTGCGGGGACTCGCGCGCTATGGTTCAATGATCTCGACGCGCGTGCCAGTGCGTGCTCCAGACCAGTATCGTGCCTGGTGGAGGGAACAGGGGGCAGGCTAATCTCACGATATATGTTTGTCTCGCCGCTCGAGAACCAGGGGTTTCTCACGAACATGCAGTTGTTGTTTTTTTTTGCAAAATTTTAATACAGATTCAGATTGTTGGATGCATGCTTGCATGCTGTTAGAGCTGCTTGTGTCTGTGAGCGTGCGAGCGTGCGTGCGTGCGTGTGTGTGTGTGTGTGCGTGTGTGTGTGAGAGAGAGAGAGAGAGAGAGAGAGAGAGAGAGAGAGAGAGAGAGAGAGAGAGAGAAAGGAGAGCATTAATGCATAGATGGTCATTCTAGCTACATTCAGTATTAAGTGAATATTTTTATCTTAGAAATGTAAAAAAATCTAAAGCCACATTGAAGTATGTTGTGTACCATGCATGTAATCATTTGCTCCAGAGACAGGAACTTGCACCAGAACTGCACAGCAGGCAACAGTCAGCCAGCGTTGCCAGTGACGACAGCAATTCCATAAGTAAACAGGACACTTCCACCTCAGCAAACAGTGCAACATTTCATATAGAAACCTAGTCACCGTGTAATTACCAGGTAATCAGACCTGAAAATTGGGCGGGCTTTTTATGTAGCTAATCATCCAACTTTAAATGAAACAGGTGTACAAAATACCCGTCATAACTGCGATTCATCTTAACTGAAACAAAGCAAGTCGGTTCCGTATGCAGCCATGGTGCCAGCTTGCACCCTCTGCTCCATCCTTCCAGTGTTTTATTGCCCACACCTCAAAGTGAGTGCCACAGATTCACCCATCATTTTAATGAGGTCGAACCCTTATTACTTCCAATAATGCCCTTTGGACCTTCTCGGCACGCCCTGCGGTGTGCTACGGGGGAGAGGGCTTCCTGAGAGCGCAGCAGCCTGCCCCCGTCCCACCCTGCAGGTTACCCCATTTCCGCTCTTAAGAGAGTTCATCCCCGGCAGATCCATCATTCTTAGGCTTACTGATGCTTCTGATACAGACACCGACAACTGCCGTTGTGGACTCTGATCATCACTCTTTGACCTTTGCACTCATATCTCAGAGAGACTAGATGTGACCTTCCTCGAGATTTGGCACTAGAAAAATAAACATAGTACAGCAATCTTTCAAAGCTTGTCAAACAGAATATTCAGTGATGGCTTCATGTTGCCTTATTTGCAAGTCCCAGCACTGCTGTTAGCGTAGGTAGAGCGGTTTCATTATAGATTATACTCTATACTCACTCAGCATCATGCAGTTACACCATCTCTGTTTCGGTGCTTGAATTTTGGAAGTCATCACTTATGTCAATGGGATGTGAAAGCAACCATTGTGGGATTCTTGATGGGCTGTGTCCCTTCTGGGTGTCATTGACACAGTTCCGCTCCTCTGCTGGGTCAGATCGTACGTTCTGCATGAAGGTTAATGATCTACACCCCTGCCGTTCATGCAGGCCGCACGTCTACGGGAATCATGCGCTCACCTTCGCGCCTCTCCTTCTGATGCAGTGCACTACCCTGCCTCTCCTTTAAAACCCCTTCAATCCTCTGAGTTTCTGACCTCAGCCTCAATCCTCTGATTTTCTGACCAGAGCTATAAATGGAGCTCTCAGGACTTGGCACTGGCGAGATGACAGAGCTGGAAGCTTAAAAGCCTGGGATCCATCAAAGACTTTGGCCTCTCAGTGGCTCCAATGAGGACAGCAGCGATTGGAGCGCAATGCTGATGGCTCCCCCTGCCCAGCCTCACGCCGGGCCATGCGCACAAACGTGAGCCATTAGTGCTAGTGTCATCAGGTAGCATCAGTCATGGGTCTGCACTTATGACCGGGCTGCCAAACTGTAAGGCATAAATTTGGAAAAAGCCGGGTGAAGGGAACAATGAAGCAGACCCGATGGGCAGAATGTCAGTAGGGCCGGGCTTGCGTCTCGTGAGTTTATTGCGCAGAAGGAGACGGACTGGCCTTGGCAACTGAACGGGCATACGTGTGGAGGGGCGTCATAACCGCTTGTGTTATCTTTTCATCCTTTGAAGCTAACTTACAGACAAGCAAGGGTAATTAAAGCATTACGCAAGATGTCTGCGGGCCCCGATAATGAAGTCGAGTCCAAACATATGGCTTAGGTCATGAAATATGGTCAATAGACAGAATTCTTTATGGTGTTTCTTTTCCTCAGAAGCAATGTCCACAACTAGTAGAGGTGCTCATTCAAAAAATGTATATAATGACATATCCTGCACTGATGTACTGACGTGTGTACACTGGATGGTTTAAGAAGAAAAATTAAAATAATTCAATCTGCACAAAGAATCTGACATTCTCAGCTTTACTGGGTTTGGAGTAAATTTGTCTTTTGGAGGAACTGTATTTTCTCTGTGGTCTCCACACGAATTTGATCTCATATTTCAAGCTTTTAGGAGCTCAGAATCGTTCAACAGACTAGTGTGGGTGGTAATTCTTCTCAGAGATTAAATGATTAAAAAAAAATCATCTGCAGAGAAATATTTTGTTAGTTTAAACATTTCAAATATTCACTCTTTCCTTAAATAACGATGTTCCTGAGGTTATTTAGGTGAGCCTTGTGAGTACCAAAAGTGTCATTCCGGCATTTGTGAAATGAACCTTAGAATAAAGCACTGTAAAACCCCTTTGTTTTTTCAAACTTGACCCAGAAAGCCTGATTTTGAACCCTCCCAAAGTCCCGCCTCTGAGAAGCCCCTCCCCCAACTGTCTACTCCCCTGCCGTCTTGGCGTCTTTCGCGTTTTAGTCAACGGGGCCGCGCCGCCTGGCCTTTGAACGGTCCCGAGGGCGGCCGTGAACCCTTCCACCCCTCGCCATGTTCCCTGATTGGAACGGTGCTGCTAGATCCAGTGACTCATGGCTGTGGACCCATCCAGGCACTTCAGCCTACCCGTCTCCCTCATTACAGAGCTTTAATGCATCAGGACTTTGATTCCACCCCCATGGAATCATCTCCAAAGAGCTCTTCACTGACCACTTTCACATGCGCTCTCTGTTTCCTTGTAATAACTAATAGTTCTGGCTAAAGGGCAGTCTGGATAAATAACCCCAAGTTTGTCATTTAAGGCATTTTTAGAGTCAAACTGGAGCTTCTGTAAGGAAAGTAGAGCAGCAGGACTTTTCCACCCTGTAATGGTAGCCACGGGAACAGACTGTTTACTCCAAAACAGATGCTGAAAAACACGTATGTATGCGTTCTGGTGGAAATGCTAGACTATCAATATGTTGACGAACGTATCCGGATGTTGCTATAATGGTCCCATGTACACACGGCATCAAATTGTGCTTGGTATCTCAGCATTTCCAGTGCGATGACGCGTGGATGCCTGAGAAACCTGTATGCAGCATATGATCATAGAGCATTAGGCATATTCTAAATCAGACGTGTGCTCTGCATTTCAGAGAACGATGTTTAGGTGAGCGCTGAAAGATCTGAATGCACGGCTCTTCTGTAACATCCGAATTTGAATGCACATGGGAACGTGGTTGTTTCGAGACGTGAAAAGCCCATTGCAGTGTGTTCACTAATAACCTAGTAGTTGTTCCAGCTTTGTGAGATGCAGAACTTTAATGCCACGTGAGCGCACACGGATCGGACGTCTCGTCATGTCACCTGCCAGGGAAAAAAACACAGGAAAATTCTGCATGCCGGCACGAGTTTAGATGCAGCGCCACTCCTTACGACTACGCGGGCCACGTAGTCGTTTACTCTTCCCACCACATTTTCCCAGTAGTCCGGCAGTCTGCTATGGTCTGACCTCTGACTCATCCCACTTGCAGTGCTCAGGATGACACACACTGATTTGTTTACTCAGGGTGGTACTTATCTTCTCGATGCCCATGACTTCAGGTCTTTGGCTACTCTAACTTACCTGGAGAGCTCTGGCAGGACTATAAATAAATAGTTTGGGGTAAGAAGCCACTGATGAGTATTTTGAGTAGTAACAGCCCTGCTAAGAATACTCACTTAAGCATACTAACGCTTACTTATACATACTAATGTGCAAACTTACTCCCCATCCTTTTTAACAACTGAAAACGAGTCGAACAAACGGAGAAATGACGAAACGCACAGCGTCTGACAAGCTGGACGACCTCCAGCAGAGAAAACTCCACTGTTTACCTTTGCAGAACTGTACACAGTGCATGGTTAATCGTTCTTGACTGAATGCTACCTGAGCCAAAAGGTTGTTTTACCATGCAGCAGACACAACGTGTCTTTGCAGTTGAGAAATGTAACTATTAGTGCTTGTTTGTTTGCTTGCTTGCTTGCTTACGCCACACTGCGTCTGTTTTCTGCAGTGTCTTCTTAGAGGTTTGGCTCAGCACTTTCACCAGTGGCAGAGAGGAAATCCAATTCCACGGGCTTCAAAAAACCAGTGACCTGTGGCCAGTTTTCTTTATTGTTAAACTCTGGAATATCAGTCCTTAAGATGCAGTTGAACAACACGCCATCGGCCGAGCCCCCTCGCACTTCATAGGGCGATGCACAGCAATGCTTGACTGAACGGTCTGAAATGAATTTATGTCGGCTGAAGTCGGCTGAACGGTCTGAAATGAAGTGATGCTGTGTGTATTTGTCTTTAAACGCATGTTGACGTTGTCAGCCCAGGCCACGGACATCACCCAGGCCTCATGAACATATAGTGGTATAAGCAATGCTTGAAACTCAACTGACATGCCTGAATGTGTGTTATGGGTTCAGATTTGAATATTTTCATTATATTATGCCTTATGTGATACTCCATGACATTTACATAATCTACTAGATTTTCAACATATATTCAATACATTAAATTCCATTAAATGACACACTTGCAAAATCTGCTTGAGATATCTTTAAAATGCAAATCTTCTTTAAAATGTTTGGGTTTTCCTGCTGCACTAAGTGTATATGACAAATATCATTAATGATTCGATGATGCGAAACATTAGTTAAATTAGAAGAATGACAAAACAAGAAATTTATTATGATGTATTAGAATTTACACTCTGTAAATCACTAAATCCCAGTAAAGAACCACCTGATTAAGATGGGAGATATTATAGGGGAAACAGATCTATCGTTTAACGTTGCTAATGTTTCTACTAGAACAGGTATAAACTTGTACAGACAAGTACAACGATTGCTGTGACATTTAGTAAATACAAAGCAGTGTTGGCAAGCATATATTTAAATGTGTTCTAATTTATGCGCATTAGTTACTGTCGTACTACATATGAATGGCAGGTAACCACTGAGTTCTCTTTGCTCATGTTGACTGCTTGAAGCCTGTGGGTGACTTGTGCCAGGAATAAATAGAAAGCAAGTACCTGCACTCACAGCATCTAGGTGGCGCTAGAGGCATAGCTCACATCATTGGTTCAGGTGAAGGGGTTTCACATTTCTGTACCACTGTTTTTGACAATTTTGTACATAATGCTAGTCATCAGATCATATTCTTTATCATTACATTGAGACACAGCTAATATTTTCCTAATTTTAGTATAATAAGAAGAACCACCCGTCAACCAATCAATCAATCTGACAGTGAATAAAAAACCCAGTGTTCTGTGGTTCCTGAGATAGCTCTGTTTGTAAATTATCTACTACATGGTATTCAAAGACTGCAGCTGGCTGCTTCTAGCTCATTGGCTTCACTCTTTCCCCAGAAGAAGAACATGCTAAATTGTTAAGCATCACCCTCTGTGGTCCGACATACTGCTTGGGGGTCTTGTGAGGTTCTGGTATTTAGGCCATGAATTCTGAAAGTTTCACTGGGGTCAAAACCATAGATTGATTTCTGGGGCTCTGTTGGACCAATTTAGACCAGTTCTCGCTCTGTTTATTTCCAGAGTGTCTTAAGTATTTCAAGTCAAATGGAACAGTGGGGAAGTCCTTTAATCATGATGCATTTTATAGCTACAAAAAACTCCCAGGACCTACTGGATTGCAACCTAATTGATCGCTTTCACAGTCAAAACCAAAGAATATTTATGATGGAATTCAGACATATTTAGTGCTAAAAATATGTACATACACAGGATTTGTAATATAGAAACTAGAATTCCATCCATGCATAAGTATACCTAATTATCATTACAAAAATACATATTACCTTTTCTGACAAGGATTTCAGATCTCCAGTCACGATCAAGGGGAAAAAAAACCCACATTATTTTAGCAGTCGTGTTTATATTATTTTGCTCTGGTCATGCAGGTAAAGTGGTTTGTCCATTGATTTCTCAAGGGTTTTTCGTATTGATCTAAATCTCTCATTGTATTCAGGGTTAATTCAAACAGGTCATAGTGCAGAACCACGCTGTTTAATGAACCTCCAGTAAGCCGGAGTCTACTCATTGTGCACAGAGCAGGTGTGCTCGGCATGCGCAGACGAGCGCGCTATTGCACGTGCCCTTTGATCCTTGCACACAGCAAAGTCGAGGTTTAGGCAAATGCATTGCTCTGAACATAGAGCGCCAAATGTTGCGTTTGCGCTTTCTGTTTATTTATTTGTATTTATTTATTTATTTCCCCTTTTTTTCTCTCTTAATAACACGCATTGCCGTAAACCCACCTGAAATTCTTCCCGTACTCGCTAATTTAGCTAAATACGTCTAGGTACAGGCGAGCCGTTATACAGGAAACAGAGCCAGTCTGGTGTGTTGGGAGTTGAAGGGACATTAGCAGGTGGGTGCTTAGTTGTAGCTTGATGTCGTGGGGATATATCTTTTTTAAACTTATTATTCCAAAAGGTATATTTTAATCCCTGCTCATTGCGCAATGGTTTTAGAGTCATGGAACATCTGAGCACCGCCATTCACTGATAAGTGGGTGAGCCAATATATGACGCCATGCTCTAAACAATATTAATACCAGTTATTATTTAGTATTTTTAATACTTAATATGTATTTAATATTTTTCCTATGTTGACCTAGGCAATTTTGTTGCAGTGAATTTGTTGCATCATTGCACATAAAGCATTCTGTATATCCAAATATATATTATATAAATATATATTTTGCTTCAACTTCGAATTGTCACAAACATAATTCTGCTGGTCTTTAAAAGTGACAAAAGTGACATTTTATAACATGAAAAATAAATTTATTGTGTGATTCTAAATTTTCACACCATTTTATATAGCAATAACAAGACAGGGCCACCCACCAGTTCTTCATGCGGAGCAATAAACAATGCACAAGTTTAGCTTCTCTCACATTTTATCAGGGGAACATTTCCCCAGTACTCTGTGCCAAAGTTCAAGCTAAGATGTTCGTGTGAAAGCTCGGTGTAATCATTCAGACCATCATATTTCTTCTCCTTGCTGGTGGAACCCAGAGTTTGGATTGCACCCAAGCTCTCAGACACGTTGTGTAGGGCAACGCTTAAGTGTCTCTTATCTTGCGTCGAACTCGTCATTTCCGCGCCGTAGATCTCCCTCGCAGGGCGCTAAGTGATGCAGGATTGTGAGATGAGGCCTCCATTTCCATCTGGGCTAATCTGGAGAGAGGCAGCAGCCCCGATCGGGGACTTTAAGAGCTGTGCTCTGAGAGATGATCCGTCTGCCTGTGACAGCTGGTTCTGGCTCACAGCAAATCAGAACAGATATTGGCAGGGCCGGGGTGGGCATGGCTGGCTCATTTCTCCACCAATCGCTGGCTGATGACGCCCCCATTTAAGGGTTATGTAATATGTTTATGCAAGAGTGGAATCATTATAGAGAAAGGCATGTTCCCAGCGACATGTGTTTGTCTCATAGCCGCAGACTAGATCAAGTCAGTCGTCATTTATACGTCAGCTTGAACGGTGCTTTGTGTCACTGATAGCCCTGAAAACAAGCGCTGTGTCCTGTACATGTTCCACATCTTAGACGCAGATGCATAAATTGTCGAAGGCCAAAATGTGTCAGTGGCCCGTAACACAAGTGGAGCTAAATTGAAGCTGTCGTGTTGATGTTCCTCGTGGCCTGCTGTGATGATCCTGAAGGGGTTGCGGTCCGCTGACATTTCGGTCACGCCAGCGCAGAGAAGCGGGTATGAAGCCACCTCCCCTTCGCTATACACCTAAACCAACGGACTGCAATTGATTTGACCATTAGAGAAGAATGAACCCTGTCTGGCTGTTGAATCTGTGTATTGTGTGTCCAAAATGTGCCAACCAGCTCTTAGCAATGCTTGTTTTTTGAAAATTTTTATTTCAATCAGAAAGGCAATTACTGCATGACCATTTCGAACTGAAGAGGACATAATACATGTTGCTTTTCAAAAAATGTTCTCTTCCCACCAGACAACCGACTGTGTCACGTACTAATAACAAAAATAAAGAACAGACAAAGAAACTGCTCTTTTCTTCAGTCTTCCACGCTCATGCGCTTGGGTCTCAGTGGTTTGGGGCCTGTAGACTACGCATACGCTGCTGGTTATCTTTACCATCTTATTCAGGGATTTGGAAGCTTTTGTAATCACAGATTGTAATCTTTCGGAAGAACAAGCCATTCTTCTGCGTCTGTCATATTAATATGCACATACAAATGGTGCTGGCAGCACCAGAAAACACCTTCTAATGTCCTGAGATTATGAGAGCACGGCGCCGCTCATTCCTGTCTTTCTAGTGCACCCTCCCTGTCATTTCCTCCACTCATTCCCAGAGGCTGGGGCACTCATATATTTTCATCAAGCACTCCCAGTTGCACAACACATGCGTAATTACGTGTTAGGTTTTCCTTTGGTGTGCTAGGAAATGTAGAGAAACAAACGTCGCTTGTCTGGATGTCCATAAATCGCTGGATGTCGGTGCTGGGAGCTGCATCCAGCAGCATCCAGGATGCAGATCAGTTGGCTGCCAGCTCCTTCTCCGCATTCGGCGTAGATGGGCTCTGGAGATCATGCTGAGATCTGACCCTCTCGCTGCTCGCGTGCACAGAGATACCCACGGCCTTCGAAAGCCGCGTATATTAGCGTATATTAGCGCTTTAGACTGATCTGGACACACTGCACTGGGGTAATACAGTCAGTATTGTATTACGTGTGTTATATCAATTATTATGCGGTTGTGACTTTACAGCCCAGTTCTTCAACTGTTTTCGTTAGCGTGTCGGCAGAGAAAACAGTCATGAAGGTTTTTGTCGTGTAAATGTGTTAGTGAATTAAAGTTTATTTATGGGCATAAATATATACATTTTTTTTCTATTTACACAATTAGGCCAGTGAGCTAAAAGTATTTTTTGAGAATGTGTTTACAAAAACAACTTCTTCTTACAATGTCAGTACAGCTGATGGCATGAAATAATTGTAGATATGAATCTCATTTTATTATGTGCTTTATACACTATAAAATCAAATGGAGTTTAACGTGCTGTAATATCTAGGTTTTTATCTTTAATTGGATAAAACATAAAACCTTGTCCAAAGATGTGCTTCTATGTGGCCAGTTTATGTTTATCGTTATTTTCAATTTCTTTTAGAAATTAGTACAGTTTCAGGACCAAATTGTGTTAAATGCATTTACTAAACATTAACTGGCTTCTCATAATGTTGACTTTCTGACCATCGTTCACATAAAATATGTCTATTTTCTCTTTTCAAGCATAAATGGGGGGTTTTAAGCCAAAAATACATAGTGTAATCCTACCTTGAAATCCCGTAGCCCTGCTAGCTACAGGTGTACTCTACAGCCACAGTCTTAGTCGTGGTTTTGGCGTGGTAAGTGAAGGTGTCGGTCAGTCATCACTCGGCAGGCTTCACAAGCGACTTTCCCCCCAGCGTCTCTACCCAGTTTCTCCTCAGCTTACCCGTTAGTGCGACTTACACTCGTGTGTTGCGCGTAAACATGCTAGTGTAGTAATATTGCTTCATTACTGTAAACGAAACTCATAAAATGGACCTCAAATTAGGATAAACACTTACCAGCCATCTAGATGAAAACACACTGGACATTAACTACAGTTAGAGGCTGTTGACATGTGCAGTTTTGTCAGCACCGTTCTATCCCATGTGTCACTGGTTGGTTTCTGACCACGGTACCATTGAAGACATAGAGGGTATTATTTTGGGTGGTGTGTGGGGCTAATACAAGGTTGTCAGGTGCAGAAATATTGCATTGGTTTATACATGTGTCAGTGTAACTGCTGGCTTGAGAATGGCCCAACCCAAAAAATATCCAGAACACACCATTGTTGATGGGCTAGAAAGATCTAATACAATATATATATATATATAATTTTCACATATAGTTTATACCATTTACTAGGAGTAAATTTATTTTTCTCGTGTCTGTAACCTTGGAGATACTGGAGACATTCTTACTTGATGTATGTGCTTTGAATGCATATAACACTATATGAAATATTGCTGCATATTCCACTGCAATTTACTGGACAAACACGTGTGATGCCAGACGTGTGGTATGTTTGCTGTGGGATTATCTGGAGGGAAAACGTCAGGGAGGGGAGGACGACTTTGTGGCTGGCAAACAATTTATCAAATAGTGGCTTTAGCGATTTTAGCTGCATTGTGGTTAAACTGCGGTTGCTTGGATCCCAAAGCAATGGGGGCTTTTGTTATCCGTAAACATAAACACCCGCTGGTGTTTTTTGGTGTTTTGGAGTTCATCGTGTTCGGTCTTAAAATCTTTTAACCTTTAGTGATGGAGCAGAAGTTTAAACTAACAGTCCATTCATCCCCAGTGGAAAAGTATCTGTGCATGAGGGAGACAGCAGTCTAGATTGCTTCTCGGACGTAAACTCGGTTACACGTCTCGTATTGGATTGCTACCTCATGGTGGATCTGCTGGGTGTTTTGTTAAGGAGTCCAAGTAACAGGGAAGTTACCATTTTCTGCTGTACAAACTAACATTCCCTTCAGGGGAAGCATTGCTGATTCACGGATGAGCAGCGATCGGATAAGCTAAAGAAAGAGTGGGAAGTGGAGACCGTAAAGAAAGATGTTACAGAAACATCCTAATCAGCAGACTGCTGACCAGGCCAGTCCGGCTGAGGAGGGAGAAAGCCTGTGGGCCTCCGATCTTCCCATTACAGATTGAGCATCCATCAGCCTCATTCGCCTCGCTTCCCGACAGACAGCGGGCTGCCTTAATCTCCGGGGGTCATGCCTTCCTGGCAGAGTGCACTGACATGTTCGAAGTATGCCTGGGAGAGGGCCGTCCACCCCATGATAAGTACGGAATTCTTTTGGAAGCGCTTCCCAGAATAACACACCGTGTCATAGGCCGAGGTTTCAGATTTTGTTGTTTAAATATTGCAGTGTTAAATATTGTTGTGACAAAGTAAATGGGTCTTGTGGCGCTTATTCAATACGTTAATATGCACAAACAGACTTTTACAGTACCTGTGAGATATAGGCAGGCCCTTAAAACTTCGATTCAGGCACCAAAACTTCATCTGAGTTGATTTTTTCATATATATATTTTATCTTTTTTATTACACTTGGTTCAAGTAGCTTGGCCCTATATGTATTCTGCAACTGCTTTTATAGTTGTTACTGTGCAAAAGTATATAGCAGTGAACTACAATCTCTGAATTGGTTTAATAAAAACCCACAACAATCCCCAACCACCACAACCCCCTCCCCAAAAAAAGTGCAACAACATTTTTCTTTCCTTTCTTCCGTCTTGGCATATTGCTTCATAAGCAAACCTGATAAGAGGGTCCAAGCCCACATCTCAAGGAGGCAGCTGCACGATGTTAATCTGACCTCAGCCTTGGGCTTCCGGGCCTGTCATAGATTTTGCGAATGCATTTCTAAAACGGGCGGGATGTAACGTTCCGCCGGACACCCTGGGCTCTCCAGACCCCCCCGCACAGTTAACAGAGTCGTGAGACCTATTTGCTGTGATGTTTATTACATAAAGCCCTGCCTAAACAAGTCCTATGAATATACATGGGCATCATTCTCTCCGATTGGTCATAAATAATGTGTGGCATAGTAGAGGCCCACTTGACTTTGACCGAATCCTTTACGAGTTGAACGATGCTTGGTGAAGACAAAAAATGCAGGCTGATTCAGAGGAATTCCAATTTGACGAAACATGCCATGCTAATGAGGCTGAGCTGGAGACCTTGTCTGCATGAGGGCTGTGGTGTGAAATGGCTCTAATGCGCAAGGGCTTAACTGTCTGGTTCGGATCACAGAGCAGAGGTCACTGGCTTAGTTACTGTGCATGTGGGGCAAATGCTTTGATAATTGTAATGTCCTGAAATTCCCCAGCATTCAGCCCATAGGCTGGCTGTAAGTTACTAAGAGCTTGGAGGAGGAAGGGATGAATGTTAGGTAGATGTTTGAGAGCAGGATTTTTCGAACCAGACTTTTTTTTCCTCAAATTTTTTTAACTCTAATTTATGAGACCCTTTTTGTTTATATTAGTTTTATATTGCATTTGCACTCAGTTAGGTCTCTTTTTTCCAATTTAATTCAGATTAGATTAGCCAGTGTACATGGGTTTTGATTTCATTTTCATTAAAACAAATTACTGGCCAGAGTTCCACCTGTCTTTTCAATGTGACCTTGTGTGTCTGATTACGCCGGGATGCATTAACTGTCAGCTGGTTACTCTCTCAGGGTGGGAATTCTGGGTTCTGACGTGGAGGTCCGCATGTTGAAGTGGACCACCACGCGCTGCTATCGGATCTTAGTTCAGTGTGGGCATTTACTGTGACTGCATGCTCCTCAACACCTGTTTGCTGTAGGTGTAGGCAGTTAAGAACAACAGCAATAAAAACACCCAGGATCATTTTTTATTGAAGTGTAATAATGTGCAGGAAAAATCATTCTGATTCTGAAGTCATATCTGACCACAGAGGTCACACGCAAGGGTCACGTGTGGATACATTAGTGAGACCTAAATGAAGTCACACTGGCAGTCTGGAAAAATTGCACTGAAAAGACAGATGTAACCCTGACCAAAGGTGACTGCTTCTGTCATTCATAGCTATGTTTGTGAATTTGAAAAGGACATCATACTGTCACCACCAACAGAGTTACAGAGTGTAGCTTTAAATGTCAGAGCTCGGGCACACAACATTAGTGATTTGAAGAACAGCCTTGGTGGTAATTAAGGGTTTTTATACCGAACTCCATTATATCTGAACAGTTTAGCAATTTATCATAACAAAAATAAAAGCAGAATTAATGCAAAATACTTATGAGTCTTATTTCTGAAAAAAAAGAAAAAAAAGAAATGTAAGCACAAACATTTTTAAATGAGATTCCTCTAGCTCATGTCCCAAAGACGGCACAGTGAAGACATCCTTTTTCCACTACACAGCTGGGCACACCTGAACCAAACAGCACCAACCCGGCAGAAGCTTAAGTGAACATGACTTCAATATTTGAAGTTGTTGAACAGCAAGTGGAGGTCAAAGGTGAACACCTGTCGTCACTGGGAGCCAAAATCAGAAGCTACCACTTCCTTCCTTCCTTCTGTCCATCCGTCCATGCATCCATCCATCCATCCATCCATCCATCCATGCATCCATCCACACAATACACACACCCACACCTGTTGACAAACACTGAATTGAATGTGATGTGATCAGAGAGAAGGTTGAGGTTAAACACCTGGGAGCTGAGACCGGCGCCTGAGAGGTTTCTTTAACTCTCCACGGCAACACGTTCATTTTCACGTCATACTTTTCTTCTTCTTGGTGCCTGGGAAAGTAAGAACAATGGCTCTTTAAAGTAGCAGTCTGTCAGTAGCGATGTCCCTTCTTTGAAGTCTTCTCTGATGGAGAAGAGACTTAAAAGGCATGTTCATGTAGTTTCTTTGAGGGTTCTGTACTGCAGTCAGAGCAGCGGCTCTGTGGATTTGTGATTCTCACAGACTCCCCCCTGTCTTACTTCCTCTATAAGTACATTTCATTAATGCTGACAGTCCAAATTACGCAAAATCTGACGCTGAAGGCATGTTTAACCCTTTCAGGCACAAGAAATATATATGTATATATAAGAACATTTCTCAGTAGGTGGTTGCTCTATCACTAATCTGGGTTCTTCTCCCTACCAATCCCTGGTGCCTTTTGAAAGTCACAGTGAAAGAAATTTAATCCTTTCATTGCTGCTACACATTTTACGTTTCTAATGTTTAAAATAAGTTCCAAAATCCGTTTCAGATGTTGGCGTGAAAAGCGTGCACTTTTTGAGTGAAGGCGTCAAAGTCTCACATTGTGATTCATACTGTCTCACGCAATTATCTCATCAGACATCTTGTCAAGGTGGCATTATGTTAATACTCTCGCTGCACTCGACCTGCATGCACATGACTTTTAAGTAGGAATCTTTTCAACTGTCGAATCACTACAGTTCATCAAAGAACACTGAAAAGAGAAAGATGCCATCAGGTAAAGATTAAGCCCAAATTTACTCCATTTGGATTTGGATTGCAAAGGTATTGTTTGAGAAGCACAGGCAGCACATAGTAGCCTGATTAGATCATATATATATATATATATATATATATATATATATATATATATATATATATATATATAAAAGAGATGTAGAGATACTGTAGTAAAGTACACAGTTTCCAGAGAAACAAAACATGAATACAGAATATAGTATATAGAAGAATATGTATACCTGTTGCTGATGGGCCTCAAATGGTTGATTACATATGTGCTTGCTAATAACTGCAATCTGTGTCATTATTGTTTTGCTAACTTTTTGCAGTCTGGCAACTGTGCAATGAAATGGAAAAAACTGAAACTGAACATAAACGTGCACTAACAGGAACAAAAGGAAGCCAGCGTAAAGACACCAACGGTCAAAGAAACACAAACAGCTTACAAAAGGATAGACGTGAGAACGCAACAAGCCCTGGGTGATGAGGCGCAGCACACAGCACTTGAGGGAGGCATGGTGAAAAGCCAGAACACAGAGACACGTGTAACACAAAAGGCCAAACGAACAAACGCCACGCTCACAGACATTGTTGTCTAGGCTACCGGCAGGGGGGCACCATCACACATGCGTTATATCCTACGTTTAGTGTAATTTTAATTTGACATTAACCATCAGTGGTTTACCTAGTCACCAGCACCATGATAAAGCATGCAGTAATACTGTAATAATTAAATTAGAACAAATAGGGCTACATACAGAGCACAATGCATCAACTCTAACAACAAAGACTAAATGTGGAACCAACTGGATTAACACTGGGGAGAATTTGCTGGAATTGAAATCTGAAGACGTTTAAAAATTCAAAACTAAGCACATTTAACTGTTTATGGATTAGTTTAAATCTTCATTCTTATGTACCAAATTCCAGTTGTACCAGCTGTGTCATGTCTGACAAGTTTGCCAAGTGAGACTTTGCCAGTTGACTTGTATGGAAACCTCACTGCAAAACCCTACTGTCAAGTTTACAGCAATGTATTTCACCCACAGTCTCTCATTTATGGCCTGCAACATGAATAATATTTGACCTTTGTTGTTTTACAATTTGAATAAATGTTACATTTTGCTGAATGAGGGTTAGCGCTGCAAAACTACATAGACTATAATATTTTAGCTCACTCTGTTGGGATAATCTGAATCCCGGAATGTTGG
The DNA here is from genome assembly GCF_041902795.1 of Electrophorus electricus. Taxonomy (NCBI): domain Eukaryota; kingdom Metazoa; phylum Chordata; class Actinopteri; order Gymnotiformes; family Gymnotidae; genus Electrophorus; species Electrophorus electricus. The sequence continues at coordinate 2,321,654 of NC_137518.1, forward strand.
TCGAGGCCCAGTTATGGAGACTGTGCACTAAATCAGTAGCTCAAACGTATTGATATTTCTCCTGATGGATGTCCCCGGTTATTCAGGCCAGCAGTCGGTGACGTGGACTGTGATTACTCATGTCCTTGACTCCTATAAGATGAAAGTAGGTCAGTGTGTATTTCTTTGACAGACTTCAAAATTCTAGCCCTTTTTTTTCCCCCTGGCATATCGCAAACCATGGATATGTACTTCATGGGACTGCGTGAACAGTTTCATCCCTGCTCCTGTTTCCTGTAGGCGATGTGCACAGTCATAGTGCGATGTGCTCCGAGCTTATATTTTTCTCCTGTCATGTTTCGAGCAGTGCGTGTCACTCTGTTTCTCGCTCGCGTGCATGTATGGGATCTTTAATCTGCGCCAGGATGGCAGAGTGTATGCACGGGAACTAAAAATACACCCAGACATGGCGTGTATAATCAGCCATGCGTCATGCGCCCGACAGCAGGCTTGATGATCTCCACCAATCAGCTGTTGCCTAGATGATCGGTGATGCCATGTCAGGCTCCAGTAATGTACCTGAACTCAATGTTTGCAAAAGAGCAAAACACACACCCACACATGTGCACATGCACACACACACGCACACACACACACACACACACACACACACACACATTTCTCATCCTCATGTCCTATAAAAGTTAGAAAGCTTGTAGGAGAGTCCGGCTCATGGCTCGGCCCTGCCGGATGCATGCGGCAGAGTCTTAAACTCGTCTTCTTACTTTATTAAAGGGCTGAGAATATCAGTCCTGGAGCTCATGGGAAACAGCAGAGCAGAAGAGCCTGATGCGTCAGCTCCCACTGAGGGACTACAAAGTCGCAGCTCAGCCTGTGACTTGAATGACCAAAGCAATGCCATGAAAACGGAGGAACATCATGCAATGTGCTAAATGAACACAAGCGCACAGACGCATGCACACAGGCACTCGTATAGTCGTGCACACGCACGTCTACGCAACCTCCCCAGGCGCTCGCGCACAAACACCCACTCGCCCCTGAGGAGCAAGTGGTGTGACATGAGGCACGTGCTCGTGCGCTCTGGCAGTAAGCGTGAGATCTGGTCCTGAGCAAGCCTTGCGGTCTGGCACCATTGCTGAGGACTTGCTCTCTGATCATTAACTCTGAGAATGCATATTTGCATTAATTAGTCTCCAGCACTGGTTCAGTTCACTACACTGCACACGGCATGTGGATGTTCAGTGCACTACACTGCACACGGCGTGTGGATGTACAGTGCACTACATTGCAAACATTGTGTCGATATACAGTGCACTACACTGCACACATATTGTGGATGTTCAGTGCACTACACTGCCTACGGAGTGTGGATGTTCAGTGCACTACACTGCAAACATTGTGTCGATATACAGTGCACTACACTGCACACATATTGTGGATGTTCAGTGCACTACACTGCCTACGGAGTGTGGATGTTCAGTGCACTACACTGCAAACATATTGTGGATATTCAGTGCACTACACTGCACACATATTGTGGATGTTTAGTGCGCTACACTGCACACGGCGCGCGTATGTTCAGTGCTCTACCCCACAAACAGTGTGCCTGCCATCATCAACTAAACTTGAAAAGGAGCTTCTCTCCTGAGACCCTCCAAACCTCTCCAAACCGTAAAGTGGAAAGGTGCCCATTACGCAAGGTGTTTAGTCTGTGGTCCTTATGCATCATTACGTAAGTCAAAAGTGCTACTGCAGAGGTTACGGCTTAAAATGACGCTGGCCAAAGTGTGCTTTCTGAGCTACAGTGAAGAGCTGGACAGTAATGTTTATTCAACAGGTCATAAAGTGTGCGAGTGTGTGAACATCCGTAGTGAGATGTCCCACGTTCCTGCGTGACTGTATTAATAAGACAGCATGGTCCTGTCTTGGGTCACAAAGCCGTGCCCTCCCAGACCTGCAGATAAACGCAATCTGATGGCAGAAGGCAGTATTTCATTAGATAGTCGCTTTGCTGGCGGTTTCCTTTTTTAAATGACTTTTTTCTATTTTTTTACACTGGGAAAAAAAAAACCAAAACAGCTTATAGCCATGAACCCCAAGCCCAGAGAAGCTCATACCCACCTTCATTGTGTGGGCCAAGAAAACAAAAATTGATATATATATTTATATATATATATATTCATGTTTTTAAGAGGTTTTTTTTGAAAATGCATATACAGTAGACATTTATATTTGAACTCCAGCGTAACAGCTGGAGATTTTAAACCCGTCTACCTCCAGATCATTGCAGGACAAGGAGGCAGGAACGTTTATTTACACCATGTGACATCGCAGCTGAGCGAATCATGGAGGCGTGAGCGGCAGGGTGAGATGGGGTCGATAATAAAACCCAAAGACAAGTAAAGGCGAACCGGCAGAGGGTAAGGCCATGAAGCCAAAATGAAAGTAGCCCTCCTGAAGATAGACGGTCCTTTGGACGCAGCGTGCCAGTAGAACACGGGCTAGCTATGCCCAGTGCCTGGTATGGGGACCTGTGGGATGAAATAGTGCAGAGCAGAAAGGTGACCAGTGCATGTAGTGAGCAAGTAAGCAGGTGATTGTGATCTGGGAAGTGATCATGGTGTGTGATTGGTGGATGTGTGGCAGAAACTTGGGAGTGACACACCATCTCAGTAATGTGCCAAGCTCCCCTCATGGTTTGGGGAGCGCCCCTCTCAAAATATGTTGGACTGACGTCATTTTCATTATACCCATGTCAGTTTGAGACTGGTTCCAGGTGCTAGGTTAAGCCAGGAAATACTTTTTTGCCTGCCTCACGCTGTCCTTAAAAAAACCCTGGCTGAAATTCTGCCTGGAAAGAGTGTGTGTGTGTTTCTTTATGCTCTGAGGCTCCCCGTGGAGCCGACTGGGAATGGCCATTGGGCTGTGTCTTTGTAGACCTGTCTCCCGGGCTCCACAGTTTGTCTTGGGTGTGTGCTGTGACCAGCTCTGTCCACCCACCCCCACCCCCCCGCTGCATGTTTATGGTCCTTATGGCTTTGAAATGTCAGCCCGGCTCCAAAGGCCTGTGCGAATTCGCTCTCCACAAGCGTCGCCGTGTTGCGGAAGATTTGAGGCTGAATCAGCCTCCCGCCAGCCTCGCGATCAGTGCTGGCACTCTCCAATCAATAAAGACCTACAAAGAAAGTTTTGGCTCCGTGCTGCTTCTTAACAGATGCTTCTGAAGTCCATGCTTCTTAACGCGCTTCGATTCGATGGACAAATATCTGCGATCTATCCATACCTCTGTTTTTTTCTTTAGCATTCTTGCGTGTTATTGTTAAGGCACTGGAACTGGGATCCAGAAATTTCTATTCTGCTGGTGGAATGTGGATGCGTGCCCACAGAGGTGTGGGTGGCCCTGGTGTGGTCTGCAGGCTCACTCCTCTGGAAGCAGGGTCAAAGGTCGTGAGTGGTGAGTGGGGAGTTCATGGCCCGTGTGTCCCCAAAACGCACCCAACACTCACGTCTGTCTCTCCTTCCTTCCACGTTCCCCTCCATTGCCCCAGTCTCCTCAGTATCTGGCCTCAAGCCATTGCGCTGATCAGATCTTCTGAGCTCCAGCAAAGAGACGTAAATGGATTTTATATGCAAACGTCTGCTGGGAACATAAGCACTTCTCACGCGCCGCGAGCACGCCGGATCACACGCATGGAATAGATTAGATTATAGGAAGTAAATCCGCAAGGGATTCAATCTTCAAGGAATCTGAACCTGGCGTTACTCGTAGAAGACGCTCTTTTATAAGTGAGGAGGCTCCGAATGCTAAAACCATCAAAGATGCTGGAATGGGCCGGAAGCAGGTAGTGAATCGCATCTGGCTTGAATCAGGGAGGCCGAGAAAGACTGAGACACGACAAGCGGCATCAGTAGACTGCACAGCTGGATAGGATAAATTGATTAAACGCTCAATTAAACGCTAGATCAAGCTGGGTCGCAGCCTAATTCAAAGGCAATATGCAAATAACATAGAACGTTAGCTAGTTCAAAATGATGCATCGCGCATCTGGGCGCACGTCGAGCGTGCGCACGCGCAAACAAACGCACCTCAGGCAAATATGCATAATGCTCAAAGGTGTATGCCAGAGAGAATTACAGCTTGCAAATGTGTAATTCTGGATGTGTGCAAGCACAGGGCTCTCCACTTGACCTGCACGTTTGCAGCTTTAATGCAAAGCGGTGTTATTGATTTTTTCCGTTTGCGCACTAAAGTTATTCTGCTTTGCCATCGTCTTAAACAGATGATACACTCGGGAGCTTCCGAACCCTCCCACACCTCCTTTCCTCAGATGGCCATTCGGATCCCAAGATTCAGCCCGTGGAGGTTGTTTTTTCGAAGCTCTGTCCTGCGCTTTGCGGCACTTATCTGCTTTCAGCACAGTAACAGTATTGTTGTAATTCACAAGCATTAGTCCTCCCGTATCAATGCCGTTTTAATTGCCTGGGCCATGTTCATTGCGCATTTTCCAATTGCAGCCTGACGCTGTGCCTGACATGCCCTCTGCCCGGTAACCTTCACCGCGCTCACAGCCAAACGCATCTGTCGTCTGGTCGGCGGGTGACGCGGGAAAGTCGCAAGGCCTCTATCTCGTCTGTTCTGTACGCTGACCCGGATAGCTAGGGGCCCAGGGGTGAAGCGATGAATCTCGGCGGCGCAGCCGACCCGCGGACGGCCGAGCCCCGCAGCTGTTCAGCGTCTGCTCCGGTGCTGCCCGCGTGTCAGGCGTCCCACGACAACACGGGAGCGCGACAGAACAGCCGATACGGACACTCGATCGCATCCATCATGTGACTCGCGCACATCGTCAGCCCAGAGATTGCTTTCAGAGCGTGTTATTTAGAACAGATGGCAGCTATAAGGGACAGCAGAGCTGGAGTGCATGCTCAGGCCAGGTATTGACTCACCGAGCCAATCATATGCTATGATGAGCATGTAGAAAGCTAGAGTTTTTTCCCCAAAGTTACCTTTTTTTCATTTATTTGTTTGCTCTTTGATTTTTCCTGCTTTTAATTCAGTGCCATGCTCTCCGGGGCACTTTATTACACCGCGGAAGCCCCCCGTAGTGGCGCGCGAAGGTTGCATTTGCATATCACATTAGCTCGTAGTTGGATTTAGATTTAAACATGCTACAAATTGTAGTGCACGGTGAAATAATTCGGTCCGACATCGCCAAACTGCAGATAATACATAACTCAAAGTTACACGGACTCAAGTTCAGCTGAGTGCCAGAAAGCATAATGAAATATTGCTACTTATGTCTGGGGATTGATAGTCTACTTGAGGAGTGCTCATTAGCAATTATTGCAATTGCTCCACAAAGACAGACAGGCCTCAATAAAACATAGTCTATTCATTACACCAAAAATTGCATGAGTGATCTTGTGGAACTGCTCTGTATTCATAAAACTTGGAGTAAGACCCTGACTCCAAGTTTAAGTGGTTGTTCATCTTATATTTTAGTTGTGAGAGTGTTGAGTTACTTTTGTAAAGCGATGATAGACGCTGCTGTCTGGCTTCAGTCTGACTTCAGATGGTTTCTCCAAACCGTGAGGCTCTTGGACAAACTGGAAAACAGCAGAGCTTTTCAACCCTGGGGGGATGGGGGGGGGGGGGGGATTCGTATTGCTTCAGATTTCCTGGTTTGCCATGTTACTTATCAGGCCTGCACCGAGAGAGCAAGCTGTAAGACTTATATTACAGTCCAAATCTGAACGGAGTACTGGTGTGTACACATTCTGTGCATTCCGACAGCAGAATTACGATGGGCGGTGATAAAAAAAAAAAGTCGGCCGTGGAGCCACTGGCCTTGCGCGGGAAAAGGATCATCACGAGATTTGGCTTTGCAGAGGCTGGTCTTTTTATCTGCAGGGAAACTCGCGAGCTGTGGAGAGTCGCTCTGTGGGAGAGCTTAAACCAACAGGAATCATCTCATTAAAGCAATCAATGCACTTGTTCTCCCTGCTTCTGCTTTTACTCCTTATCCGTGAGGAAAGAGCATGTGGAAGTGTGGCGCTCCGTCCTACAGGGAATATATTTCATGCGCGGTACTCGGTTCGCTCATTTTATTGCTTAATAAGGATGCACTTCCGGACAAGTGGCCGGCTGTAATTATGACGCCATTAAAATCAAACGCACGTAAAATGCTTTTAATGTCGTCCGTAGCTCTAATAAATACATAAATAAAGATACGCTACATTTTACTGCCAGCCTCAATGAGGTATCTCTGATACAGGTCAAAGGTTAAGATCATCACTGTGCTAAAAATTCCTTTTGGCGTATTATGTTACTAGCACTCGGGATAAATAACATTTCTTTTCTCAGAACAAATGCAACTGGATAATTTTTTTGACAAAGGCTGTTTAAATATAATATCTACAATATCTGTAGCATATAGATTACCACAGACAATAATTAGGAGGCATTTGCCCATATTTAGAAATGAATGTAAAACTGAAAACTCAAACCACACTTATAATGAAAAAGCCTTAGGGCAATTGTTGGGACAGTCAGCAAACATCCATGTGAAATATGCTTTCATGAGTACTTCAAAGATACTTGTCAATTAAGCTGTAAACGTGTGAATCTTTTCAACTGTAAATAAATTCTGGGATAAGACTACTTTTTCTGTGGTAATGTGTTCTGTAAACACAATACACCAGACCGTGCACGGATACCCAGGACCTCAGGAAATGCGAGCAGAACTGCAATTGCCTTTTACAGTGTAAGATAAAACTGAACACGACTGGCTTCAGTGAGTCGTTTTTTTTCCCCATGTCTGTCTTATCTTAAGGCATTTACCCAAGCGCTGTTTTGAATTTCAAGTTTTGAATTCCAAGCAAAGTTGTGTATTTCAAGCAATTATTGATGGGATTCAACAACTGCCCGTCCTTTGAATCAGCAGGTTTTCCGTTCAGCAAAATGTCTGTAGCAATGGACCATAATTACTGTCTAGTAATAGGCCATAAACTATAGATGTGGTAGATAAAGATTAGGTTGGAAAAGGCTGGAATATTCTCTTAAGTCTGCTAGCTAATCAGATATTTGACAAAGCAGAGCAGTCTGGGCTGTACAACTGTTAACATTATTCACACATTGCATTAATGTGAAGTGTGGCATTTAAACCACATCAGAGCAGCACGAATCATCACACTGTATATGTCAGCATGCCGTATCCACACCCCGAAGTGATTTTGAACTTTGACCTTTGAACTTTCTCAGAGAAAGTTCCCCCAGGTTTTTAGGAGCCTGCGGCAGTTTCTCCAGTGCAGATCTTTTGATGAGCTTTCGTCGATTTCAGGCATGGCGGACACACGGCGGCACACCGATGATGAATGAAACCCAGTCTGTGTAGGGGTTCAAACAATCAACCACACACTGTGTCGTAAGAGTGTGTTCAAGCCGCATGCTAACAAGTCTAATTAAGCAAACTGTTTCATCATCTTTTCTGCGTTTGTCTTCACTTTTGATGATTAAAAGGATTCCTTAATTGATCTACGATAATCTGCGAGATTAAAGAGAACAAACTCCATGGAGAACCTGATTCAATTGTAAACAAAATTATATTCTCGTCTTGTTAATCACACTGTGTTTTTGGCTGATGGCATTAAAAACAGTAAATAGCAATTTTGTCAGGTAGCAACCCAAGGATGGAACGATCGTGGCTGTTTACAGTAAAATTCATATTTTGCTCGGACCGATGCACGCAAAAGAGCAAAAACGGGTACATTTGTGCGCATTTAGAAGCGTATATGATTAAACTGTCCACACACGTACTATTAAACTGCATTCTAAACCCACTGTAAAATTGCTGCAGTTTCAGAGAGACCTGAAGTGTAATTTTAAACATTGTACATTTGACAGCCTGTCACGGGAGTCAGACGGTGTAGGTGGAAATTGCTGAAATGTCAGAAAAGACGTATGTGGTGAAATGAGTTGTTAAGAAACAGTCGGACGCCTTTGACACGTTACTTTCTTTTATTGTATTAGTGCGCTAAGATTGATCAGCGATAATTCGGCGTCATCACAAGTGGAGCTGCGTGTGAAGGTGCTTTCAGCGCGCCTAAGGAATTTCATTTCCACTGTGAGTATGTCAGCTCCGACCTTTGGTAGGTTGCAGCTGAACTCCAGCGGCCGCCGCATGCTCTTCACAAACAGAAACAGTAAAAAGCTGCTGCAAGTAATCGCGGTACATCTCGTAAGCGTCGGTAAACTGTACTACCGCCTGGCACGGGCGATGACGTAATCACGCTCGTCTTCTCTCTCGTCCTCCATCCAGTTTTACGCAATGCCATTAAGTGAGTAGCCACGTGCAGCTCACCCATTTTGAAATGTCATATCACGTTCGCTTTCATGAGGAACCAATTAAGGGCAATTACTGTCGCATTAATACACAATATCGACCAAACGATAAGCCGGAGAGAGCTTTTCTGCTTGACTTAGAAGTGTCATTCTCTTTCTACAACTCCAGTGGGCCATTTCTCATTTTGATAGTCTGCTGTTTCATCAGGAAGCGACTCGGAACTCTACAAGCGGTCCTCGTCGCCACTCCACCTTCTTCACCGTGTACCTTTCCTTTCCGTGGCAACGTTGCGCTTAGGTTGTGCAGACGTGGAGCGCGCTGTCTTGCTGTGAGTTAAAGTTGTTCGGTAGTGGAGCGAGCGTGTGTGTGCCATTATACTCCACGCTTCGGTGACTGCCTCTGGGTGGACGCGGCTGGAATCAGCTTGGTTTGGCTTATTTATCCGAGTGCCATCTTGTCCAGGCCTCGCTCAGAAAAGGGGAAATACGGCATCTGTGCATGTTTTTTTTTTTTTTTTTTTTTTTGTGTACACGAATATGCCATCACCAAAAGGAATATTATGACAAGCAAATGGACCCTAATGGTGTTTCTGCGATGGGACTCATAGCCCATTTGTTTGATCTATCTTTCTGGGTCAATGGTCCTCACACAAACCATTCTTAGATTGGATTTTATGTTCTATCCTGGTGGGCGACAGGGCTGAATATAAAGACAGCCACCTTTTTTCTCAAGGAATGATGGAGACAGATTCCACTAAAACACAGTCCTTAATAGGTCATTATTGCCGTTAGTCATTTGGGGGGGATGACATGGATATTTTATCCTGATTAGGAGCTTTAATGGTTATCATGGCCATAAAAGCAAGTCATTCCTTTAACAGCATTTGCTGTGTCACCCCCCCTCCCCCTCCCCCTTCTCATATTTCGATCAATAACGCATTAACTCATCCATCAGGATTAACTGCCGGGAGAAAAAGAAGAGCGGCTTTTTAAATCTTCCTGGATATGACCAATAGATTCTGATTGCCTGACAGAGAGGGGAAGCACTTCTTGTAGCCAAACATCTTTATCGATATCTAAACATGCGAGGGGGATAAAGACCGCCCGCCTGCCCCGCCCTCCGGGGTGGGTGCGGCCGACGCGAGAGCTCACCGCCCCCGGCTCAAGAGCAGGTGCTTTCGGCCTTGCGCTCGCAGGGCAAGGGCGACGGATGAAGCTCTGAGACGGGAGAGAGGGTCAGTACTCTCCGGTCTGAGCGCAGTTCTCCGACACACCCAATGAGCAACGCCACTTCACAGAGCTCCGTTCGCTCCAGGTGTCTGTCTTCTGCCAGGTTTAACCCACTTCTCTAGAAGCCGCGTAAACGCACTTAATTCAAGATACTTGGGTCTCTTGATCAAACCACTTTGCTTTGCTTAAACACCTAAATGATAACTGGAAGCAAAAATGTTAGTATTCTAGATAATTGTTCAAATACACCAGGCATACGTAGGAAAAATTTGGAAAATTAGGAAAACTTTTTTTTTTTCCTGGAGTTTGCCAGAAAGATGCCTGTTTTCAGAACTGTACCTTTGGTTAAAATAAAAGCAGTTCAATTTGCATTACAAACTATTGGTAACATTAACTCCGCCGAGTTCAGGGAAACAGCACTCCACCTTCAGTTAGGTTTGCTTTGAATTTTGGAATTAGTACGTTTTTGAAGGAACACTAGCAGTAATCGCCATAGGCTATGTGCAAGTGTCTTTTTAGAATGTTGAATTGTTAAAATAGTGCACCAAAGTCCTTGGCCTACATTTGCATTCCCTGTTCAAAAAAAGGAACTTGAAATGATCCTAATCTGGCCATTATATGGAAGGCACTACAATACTGATTGTCTTTTTGTGTTACCAATTGAAACGCAACATGTTAGTTCATTTTCTAAACACTAATGGCTTTAAGCCAATGAGCTAATGTGTCATGCATTTGCCTAACAGTCATACAGTTAATTTACCTTAATTTATAGTCACTGGATCCACCCGATTTTCATGCATTGACAGTAAATAACGTAGGAAATCTCACGCATTTGGTGACTTGATGCAAGCGAGATGTTTCCTGACAGTTGTGAATAGTGTCACAGCTGGAGGGTCCAATCTGGACACCATCAAATATATTTCCCTGAGAATGAAGTGTTTTGGAAAATCTACAGTTTTTAGCGACAGGTTTTCGTACTGATGCACTTCTAGATTTACCTTAGTGCATCCTCGACATTTAGGGTGTTAGAGTAACTTAAACCTAAAAATGGAATTCAGTTTTTATAAAAATGACTCACAGGGCATAAGTGCACAGGGCAATTTTCATTGCTGCATTGTGTTCATTCAAGTCACAGGCTGAGCTGCGACCTTGTAGTCCCTCAGTGGGAGCTGACACATCAGGCTCGTCTGCTCTGCTGTTTCCCATGAGCTCCAGGATTGATATTCTCGGCCCTTTAATAAAGTAAGAAGACGTGTTTAAGACTCTGCTGTGTGCGCCCAGCTGGAGGGACCGAACCATGAGCCGGACTCTCCTACAACTTAGTAACATTTACAGGACATGAGGATGAGAAATGTGTGTGTGTGTGTACACATGTGCACATGTGTGTGTGTGGGTGTGCGCATGTGTCAGGGTGTGTGTGTGTGTGTGTGTGTTTGAGATAATCATGTCTTCTATAATCAAGACCAGAGATTTCACATTTTCAAGAAATGAATTTTGTCAAAATAAGGAGATTTATCTTCACTGTTCTCCCTTTGCAAATAGAGATGAAATCATGGAAATTGATGAGTGTGTGTGGGTGTTTGTTCATGTGAGTGTGTCTCTGTGTGCATGTCCATGTGCATTTCTTTGGGTGCGCTGTATTAATTCTGTGCAAGGCCAATGTTCCCTTTTCAAAAAAAAAAACTAAAACAAAATTTTGGCTGAAGTGCACCTGATCAATACATTTCACACAATGCACTCTGATGGACTTGGCCCTGTGGGTCTCGACATGCATAACAAGCAGGGCCTCTTCTTTGGTCTAGTAAAGGTGGGAAGCAGAGATATAGCTGAGCGGGGGTTGGGAGGGTGTGTGCGGGGGGGGGGGGGTCCCTTCCTCACCGAGGCTGACACACTGCTTCTAATGCTGTGATTTACATCCGTATGAAAGGTGAGAGACTGTGGAAGACGAAAGAATATGAACTCCACATTTCTACATTTCCAAGGATGGAAACCGGAGTCATATTATAATACAGCTCACACACACACACACACACACACACACACACACACACACACACACACACACACACACACACACACACACACATACATATATATATATATATATATATATATATATATATATATATATATATATATATATGAGAGAGAGAGAGAGAGAGAGAAAGAAAGGTAATACAAAGTTCAGTATAAAACACAGAGAAGCAGGACAGAGGTCCTTCATCAGCTGCCATGACGTTCATTCCATGGGGTTCTGAAGTTCCTAGAGTGAAGATGGATTCGTTTTCTTTGAGTTTCCTGACATCACTGCTGCCATAGCAACAACTGGCAATACAAACAGATGTCATTAATGCAATGTCCATTAACATTAAAATGCCTCCAACAGCTCTGACATCACTCCACAGCTCGCGTCCTCCATTCAGTCCACTCTTCATCGTGCCATTATGCCTTTTTAGCAGGACACTTCCTTGATTACACAGAGTTTTTGTAGGTAATTTTCACTGTAGACATTTTTCTCCCTAACATTCATAAGAAAAATAATCCTGGATGTAGCTTCTACTTGTTCTTGCCCCGACGGGAATTCTGTCCCAATCCTTTAATGCCTTAAATAACATTTTTCAATGGACGTTAAATGTTTATGCATGATCATCCATAATGAAGATAGTTTGAAATCTTGATACAAGACCTGAGAGTAACCTTCCTATAGATGTTCTATTAAGGTATTAACTCTAAAACACTTCCAAGTACTATTCCAAAATAAGACATGTTAATATACTTACTAAAACCTCTTTGTTGGGTTTGCTGAGAACTATTTTTTGAACAATACACTGGACCAGTTAAAATTTCCGAGAGACATTAATGGCATTTTTGTTACTGTTACATGCACGTTTGAGAAGCTCCAAATGTTTGTTTAATCCTTCTCTGAGTTCCACCCAGCTCTGGACTACACAGGAAGCATAGCCCATTCCTGAATGAGGATAACATTTTTTGGATGTTTCACTTAAGTCTGAAAATTCTGGTTTAAATGCCACCCTCTACTGTCAACGTACAGGCCCAGTATTTTCTTGAGTGGGTTTCCTGAGGAAGTCATAAACAGTGACTCTGCTCCTGTTGTAACTGTCCCGAGAACAGATGCTCTGACCTATAACTAATCTGCTGTGTAAGACAAGAAGGGTTCCTTTAGTGCTCACTTATCGCGCTACAAATAGAGACTGCATCTCTTTTTAAGGATCCTTCACTAATCTCCCTACAGATGTGACAAAAGTATGAGATAAATGCTCATTAAGAGTGAGACCAGTGACCAGCCGGGTAAGACTGTGGCTTCTCCGGATGTGCTGCATGGAAATTTATCATCACAGCGACTAGAATAACAGGAGCGGTTGTCACCATCCTTCCTGCCTCATGCATCACAGCAAGAGTCGTCTGGTGCGAATAGTAAGAATGAAGACTTTGTCATTTCCAGTGGCAAGGCATTTTAATACGAATGGACACTGCATTAATGACATATCTGTTTGCATTGCCAGTTGTTGCTATGGGAAACTCTGATCTCCACTCTCAGAAGTTCAGAACCTCATGAATGAATTTTATGATTTAAACATCAACTTTTTTTTTTTTTTCTAACCAACTGACTTTATGTCCTAGAACTTCAGAAGCACTTTGCTTGCACAGATGATGAAGGATCTCTGTCTGGAAACCTATGCGTTTGTGTGTGTGTGTGTGTGTGTGTGTGTGTGTGTGTGTGTGTGTGTGTGTCTGAGATTCTGTACGCAATAAGCTCCTCTTCTTTGACTGCCACATCAAAATGAAACATTCACCTGCTCCTCTAAGCACAGCCACAGAGCAGCGGGGCCCAGTCTCCAGATTAGACCCCCTGAGACCCTTCATTAAATCAGTGGAATGACAAGCCTGTCAGAGCTGATGCAGATGTGTGGAGGAACAGATGAGAGATGAGTGTGTCTTTCACAGCTGTCTCACTGTCACCCAGTTTGAAGCGCGAGAGCTTTTGAGAGCCAGGCCAGCATCTACGAGCGCTTGTCAGCCCCGTCTGGGCACGGGAACAGCCGTGGCCCGCGTGCTGAGACTCCCTCCTCCCCCTCTGGTTGTGGCGGCCGAGAGCGGGTTAACATCTAAAACAACACACACCTAATGGTGCGTGCTGAGCGCTGTTTCCTGAGTCCGGAAGGTTTGGGGTGGTCCGGCCGTGCTGACGGGCAGAATGAACCTGAGGATCGATTCCCATGCCTCGGTGAAACGATCTTTAATCGTGGCTTCCTGGCTGCTGGTCGTTACCTGTGCGTACGACATCTGGGCGTACTTTCTGCATGCCGATTGACTAATGGAGTGAGGGTTTGCTTTCCAATCACGTTCAGCTACTCACATATCGCACCTACTCCATAACTGCATTGACACTGTTAAAAAGTCCTAGCTAGTTGAGTTATAGGTTTTGTGGACTCTCAAACTGCATGGCAGTCTATGTGAATACAGCAGATGTTGTATCCATTCTCCAGTATGCGAGTTGTATTAGGTTATGAATTCTGGGGACCCAGTAAGCTCTTGGTAAAATGTTTCTTAATGACAGTAAAAAGTCTGACATAGCATATTTTCCCATTCTGCTAACTGGCTGCCTTCAACCTCGCTAGTCCATTATCCCTTGATTATATTCATTTGTCCATTTCAAAGTGAACCTCCAAAGTACAAGAAAAATTTTGCCCTTTGTCTGAACTGAACTGAATGCAAAATTACATAGTTTTCATACCAGGAATCAAGATACATTGTCTCCAATGATGAGTATGGTAAAAAAAAAAAAAAGTTTGCACAACAGTGTAAAGAAAAATGCTCTTAAAATTCAAAATAATAGGTGGTGTGAACCCAAAGTGGTCTAGCCATTGGGCTGTAAAGAAGAAGAAAAAAAGAATTAAGGAAACATTAATAATACCATGTTTTACTTCAGAGGTCATGAATAGAGCACCTGAGAGGTCTCTGTAATTAGTCATTCACAGTGGATATTGTGATTGTAGAAATTGTCTGTCTCCAAATGTGTCTAATTATACTACTCGCTCCGGTGCCCTGAACACGTCCCTGTACCTACGTGATTACCGTGTGTCTGTTCTACAGCACAGAGGTGGGTGAGGGGTCGCACCCACCTCATAGCTCGGAAGAAATCCCAGCAGAACACAACAAAAGCTTACTACTAACCCTTCCTCCATTCTCCCCGTTTCTGACGCGAATTCAAAATTACATTTATACAAACTGCTGCCGGTTATATGTTTAAAATAACAAAAGGGATGGGTACAGCACACCAGGAGAAGCCAGCGCCCGGTGGGCATGCGGAGACTGTGCGCAGGAGAGCACGGAGTGGAACGGATATTCGGTTGCAATCAGAAAAGGACGGGAAACCTAAAACAGGCTCGCGTGACCTCTCGGAGCGTTTGAAGTGTTATTCCACGTCAGGCTTGAATGAAACACCATGACCTTCTTCTACATAAAGGAGCCTCAAGTGTTCCTGTCCAATTTTAAAGTGATACTTGCAGTATAAACACTTGGGAGCTGCATAGAAATTTGTGAGTAAGACGAGCTATGTCAAGTAACCCTTACAGACTGCAGGCATATAACAACACATTAATATGTAGCCCAAGAATGGCAGGTTTACACTGTTTTTTTTCTGTGTTTTTTTAGTTTTTTGTTTTTTTTCTGTGTAAGAAATATTGGTTCTTTAAACAGTGATACAAGTACATTTGTGAACTGTTCATTTCCCCATACAATACCAGGTTGCTGAGATGTTCTGCTGAATAGCTTCTGGTTGTTCCTACAGCTCAACTGAAGTGAATGAGAGGGACATTTGCTCACTGTCAGATTCTCTGAGTCCACATCTCCTTTTAAGAAACGTCTTATGCCTCACTTTTATATAGCTTTTTGACTTGCAGTCACAGGTAACGTGCTTAAAACCCTGTGGCTCTGATCAGTTACTTCTGTTATTTGCGTCATTACGTTTTAGCAGAGTTTAAACCGTGAAACATTTGTCGAGTGCTGGGTTCTTTCTCGCACATCTTCCTGTGGCGATCTGCGAGGTCAGTCTCATCTAGCATTTCGAATATGACGGGTGGATTTATAATTAATGTCCAACTCTACAGAGAAGCTCTCGGGTGCTGCAGTTTAGCTCTACTGGCTAAAAGGTCTGCTTCAACAAATTAGTCGTGCCTTCACACCGTTCTTCACGCTTGCTCGGGAAGAAGGAACATTTCAATGCGGCAGTGGTGTCAGAATCACTGCCAGGAGCAGGGCTAGCACGGAGCCCTGGAATCACTCAGGCGGCTCTTAAACTACCGCAGCAGAGACGAGACAACCATAGGATGTCAAAAAAAAGATCTCGAACATGGAGTAAAATAAAATAGCATAAAGCCTTCAGCCAGAACCTGAGAATTAGCTTTTATCTCTGCCCTCAACTCCCAAACATGCCTCCCAGTAGTGCCCATCAGCATCTGTGTCATTACCTGCTCTTGACCCGGTGCAGGCAGACACTGAGCGGCTTCCCGCAATAATGGTTATGTGAATAATTAGTTTAATCATGTAATTACAGGCTCCAGGGGCCCTCGTCAGCCCTTGGGAGCTCGCATCAAGGATCCGAGCGGAGTGCCGAGGTATCCGGAGGCGCAGGTAGTGGCTTCCCTGAGCCGTTCATCTTCTAAAAAACAAGAGGCTAAAGTGTACATTTTATCCCGCTCATTAGAGGGCTACTTATGACCTAACGAGGGTGCGTGCGGGTAGATGGCAAGCAAACATGCAGCGGTCACCCCAGTCAGACTTGAAGGTGATCAGGTTCTGCACCACTGCACTTGGCCCTGAGATCTGGGCCTCAGTCCAGAGTTTTGGTAACCAGTCACTCTCATTCCACCGGGACCTGGGCTTTGTACAGTTCTTTTTTTTTCCTCCAAAGATCGACCCCTCCAGAGAGTAGCAAGCATCAGTGCCGGATGCCAGGCAGGATGGGCTCTCGGAGATAATGACCCGAGTGACAATGTTCACGCGGCGTCTGATTGCTCGGTCTCGGTGCCTGTCAGACAGTGCGACAGGGGAGGATTCCAAAATCTGCCCACATCCTTTATCCATTATGGATGTCGGCAGAGACAACGTCAAACCACCCTGCATGGCTGTGCAACTACCCCCCTGCCCCCACTGCCATGGCCCCATCCAAACAACAATCCCTCCGTCATTTTCCCCTTCAGCCAGGCAGAAAGCCCCCCTACCTCACCCACCCCCCCCGCTCAGCCTCAGGTAATGTATCCCACCAGTCTTTCTCTGCCTGGAAAAGCAGTGATTGACAGGAAAAATGCAGCCCTTTCGTGACATCACCCAGACATGCATATTCCGCTCAAAGCTAATGTTTATCGCATCGCTCTTTGACGTCGAGCCACTCTTGATGTCTCCGCTGGGCTTTTCTTATTTGTGCAAGATCTCCTTTTTCCATAACCTGCCCTGCGCCAACCGTCCCGGCCCTTTCGGCCGCTTGGGAGTGCACTTACTCGGGTTATTTATGTCCTTACTTATTCACACGCGCTACATTTTTCAAAGTCGGCAGTGACGAGGGACGAACGCCATGGTCCCATCTCGTTAATTAGCACGCAGATGTAAACACGCAGAGCTCTGACCCAAATTGCAACATCGATAAGGCACTGTTTCCTTATTCCGTGTTGGTGTGTGTCAGCTCATTGAGTAGTCTGTCACCAGCCATACACCGCAAGCTGGTAGTTAGCGAAATTAGATTAGCGAAGACGTTCCACAAACCGGGCGTGGATCTATGATGGGGAGGGGTCAAGCGACAAGGCAACAAACGAAAACGCAAAATAACACAGGATCAATCGAGGGCCCGGGCTCTCGGATATGCGGTGGTGTCATTTGTGATTTGTTTACATTTTGTCGGCGGAGAAAAGGATTATGGAGCTCGGAGGAAGAGGGAGGAGCAGGAGGAAGAAGTGAGAGATGGGGAGAGAAAGAGAGAGAGAGAGAGAGAGAGAGAGAGAGAGAGATGGAGGACAAATGAAGGTGAGGGGTGCTCTGCACTCCCCACTTTCATCCTCGGCATCTTGATGGACTGTGATTGAGCCAAACGACACCTCAGAATGACACAGTCAGTCGCTGGCAGGCTGATGGCTTTCCCACTTGGTAATAAAGGAATTTCTTCATGTATGCGGCCCCTATGAAAAGTCACAATAAAGAAGCAAAATAATTAAGTAATTCATTTATCCACTTTAGGACAGCATGTGTTTGAATTTCTCTGTGTGTGTGTCTAAAGAACACATCTGTGGGAGGACAGAAAACCCTGCCATCTGTTAGCGTCGACCAGAAGACTGGTCTACATGTGTGGGGACATGTAGCAAAAGCAAAGCATCAATACTTTTTATAGTAAATGATTGGTTAAAACCCAAACGATTGGATAAAAACATGATAAGATCCAATTAGCGACTTGATACTATTTATCTTTTTTTTTTTTTTTTTAAAAACATGCAGTTAATTATTATTTGTAGATGCATAGCAATACTTTACACCCCTTCCTCTTAGAGCTCCACCACCTTGGAGCTCCACTTGCAGGAACTCCACCCCCTTGGAGCAGCACCCCTGGGAGATTAAGGCTTGGGTAGGGGGCTTTTTAGCCGAGCAGTTGTTTGATAGCTCTGTCTTAGCTCCAGACCCCCAGACAGAAGCTTGGAGCCCGAAAGAGTGTTTGACCTTGCAGAGAGTCACAGGGGCGAGACCCAGACACACTCCCTCTGCTCTCTTATTCAGATGGCACTTGGCAGACCTGGTCACAGACAAATGAGCATCCTTCCCATCTCTGCACTGGGGTCACAGGGCTTCCCACCATCACACCAAACACACACACACACACATACACACACACACACCTCCACACCATGAGGCCCATATGGGTAGGACAGTGAGGAAACACAAGACCATCCAGCCTTAGCAATCTATTGATTAATTGATTTTTAAGGTCACTGTCACTGACTGTGCTTGCACCTGTCACTTATACTGTTTCAGTTTGGGAAAGCTAAGGATCATATCTTAGTTATTGCACCAGTGTTAGGGTTACTGCTGTTAAGTGTTAGGGTTATTGTAGCAGGGTTATGGTTACTACTGCAGTGATAGGGTTATTGTAGCAGTGTTAGGGTTATTGTAGCAGGGTTATGGTTACTACTGCAGTGATAGGGTTATTGTAGCAGTGTTAGGGTTATTGTAGCAGGGTTATGGTTACTACTGCAGTGATAGGGTTATTGTAGCAGTGTTAGGGTTATTGTAGCAGGGTTATGGTTACTACTGTAGTGTTATGGTTACTACTGCAGTGATAGGGTTATTGTAGCAGTGTTAGGTTTATTGTAGCAGGGTTATGGTTACTACTGCAGTGATAGGGATATTGTAGCAGTGTTAGGGTTATTGTAGCAGGGTTATGGTTACTACTGCAGTGATAGGGTTATTGTAGCAGTGTTAGGGTTATTGTAGCAGGGTTATGGTTACTACTGTAGTGTTATGGTTACTACTGCAGTGATAGGGTTATTGTAGCAGTGTTAGGTTTATTGTAGCAGGGTTATGGTTACTACTGCAGTGATAGGGATATTGTAGCAGTGTTAGGGTTATTGTAGCAGGGTTATGGTTACTACTGCAGTGTTATGGTTACTACTGCAGTGATAGGGTTATTGTAGCAGTGTTAGGGTTATTGTAGCAGGGTTATGGTTACTACTGCAGTGTTAGGGTTACTACTGCAGTGATAGGGTTATTGTAGCAGTGTTAGGGTTATTGTAGCAGGGTTATGGTTACTACTGCAGTGATAGGGTTATTGTAGCAGTGTTAGGGTTATTGTAGCAGGGTTATGGTTACTACTGTAGTATTATGGTTACTACTGCAGTGATAGGGTTATTGTAGCAGTGTTAGGTTTATTGTAGCAAGGTTATGGTTACTACTGCAGTGATAGGGTTATTGTAGCAGGGTTATGGTTACTACTGTAGTGTTAGGGTTACTATTGCAGTAGCTGATGCTTTTATCCAAAGTAACTTATAATTATGACTGAATACTCCTTGAGCAATTGAGGGTTAAGTTCCTTGCTCAGGGGCCCAACAGTGGCAACTTGGCAAACTTGATTACTAGTCAAGCACCATAACCACTGAGCTACCATTGCCCTGTTGTAGCAGTGTTAGGGTTATTGTGCAGTGTTAGGGTTATTGTGCAGTGTTAGGGTTATTTTAGCAGTGTTAGGGTTATTGTGCAGTGTTAGGGTTATTTTGCAGTGTTAGGGTTATTGTGCAGTGTTAGGGTTATTTTAGCAGTGTTAGGGTTATGGTTTTTAGTGTTATTGTGCAGTGTTAGGGTTATTGTAGAAGTGTTGGGGTTATTGTATCAGTGTTGGGGTTATAGTTTGTTAGTGTTATTGTAGCAGTGTTAGGGTTATTTTAGCAGTGTTAGGGTTATTGTGCAGTGTTAGGGTTATTGTAGCAGTGTTGGGGTTATAGTTTGTTAGCATTATTGTATCAGTGTTAGGGTTATAATTTGTAAGTGATATTGAAGCAGTGTTAGTGTTATTGTATCAGTGTTAGAGTTAGTGTGTAGTGTTAGGGTTATTGTAGCGGTGTTATGGTTATGGTTTGTTAGGGTTACTCTAGCAGTGTTGGGGTTATTGAAGCAGTGTTAGTGTTATTGTAGCAGTGTTAGGTTTAGGGTTTGTTAGGGTTATTGTAGCAGTTTTAGGGTTATTGTAGCAGTGTTAGGGTTATGGTTTGTTAGGGTTATTGTAGCAGTGTTGGGGTTATTGAGCAGTGTTATGGTTGTTGTGCAGTGTTGGGGTTATTGTAGCAGTGTTAGGTTTGTTGTGCAATGTTGGGGTTATTGTAGCAGTGTTAGGTTTGTTGTACAGTGTTGGGGTTATTGTAGCAGTGTTAGGGTTGTTGTGCAGTGTTGGGGTTATTGTAGCAGTGTCTGGGTTATTGTGCAGTGTTAGGGTTGTTGTGCAGTGTTGGGGGTATTGTGCAGTGTTAGGGTTGTTGTGCAGTGTTGGGGTTAGGGTTTGTTAGGGTTATTGTAGCAGTTTTAGGGTTATTGTAGCAGTGTTAGGGTTATGGTTTGTTAGGGTTATTGTAGCAGTGTTGGGGTTATTGAGCAGTGTTATGGTTGTTGTGCAGTGTTGGGGTTATTGTAGCAGTGTTAGGTTTGTTGTGCAATGTTGGGGTTATTGTAGCAGTGTTAGGTTTGTTGTACAGTGTTGGGGTTATTGTAGCAGTGTTAGGGTTGTTGTGCAGTGTTGGGGTTATTGTAGCAGTGTCTGGGTTATTGTGCAGTGTTAGGGTTGTTGTGCAGTGTTGGGGTTAGGGTTTGTTAGGATTGTTGCTCCACTGGCTGTCTGGTAAAAGTACAGAGCACAAGGCCTTTCATCCTCTAGCACAGACAGAGTACAGACTGCATGAGACGCCCTACATGGAGGCAGCTGACAGGATAGTGCGTGTTACTGTGGGATCTGGGGTGATTTAGCCACAACATGTTCACCGGAAGACACTGGAGCTGTTCAAGAGAAATTCAATTACTTCTGACCACAAACGCTCACACACTCACACACACCCACCCACCCACCCACCTACGCTCCCTCCCACACATATACATACACACATACAGGCATATACAGAAGGCCATATATGAACCTCATACTTCATTACCCAAAGAATTAGAAATTGTATTTGTTTAATAGAAGCAACACATAGTGTACAGTTAAATCCTATAGTCCAACTGCCATGAGTACAGTTGGACTACACATGTAGAAACTCCAGCAGTGATGCAGTGATTCCAGTACAGCATGGTAACACTGCAATGCTGCAACTCTGCACTGGCACCAGGCAATCACGCACCACTGGTCATGCCTGTGTCACTACTGTGATGATTCGCCACCCAAAGCACCAGTCCAGAGCAGAGCATAGTAGAGTGGTTGACACAGTATTCCTGGCAACAGTCTGAACACAGTCTGTAACCGCACGCCTACAAAATGCACCTCCAAGCCCTAAAGCGCTGAGTCACCGAGCGTGGGTGCGGGTGGTTCTTTCGGATAAATCTGGCAGCCGGGGGCGGAGCCGTAAGACGGGGGCAGGTCCTGCAGTGAGTAGGCGTGTGTTTAGCGGCTTCTGTCTTAATGACACGCCTACCTGTCCTTCTTTGCCCCAGTCCTGCACTCCACGTGCTCTCTCTGCAGTTGCGGCCCTCTCGCAGGGCTGTCTGAAAAGTGCTGTCAGAAGCCATGTTGTGGTGGTGTCCCTGTACGCAGAACTTTTAAGTTGTTTGTATCGACCAGCATATTGAAGTGTAGCCCGGATTTAAGCACGCCGCTCCAGAGACATGCGGGTTGCTTTGTGTTTTTAGCCCACTATCATGCAATTACAGCAACACAGTTAGCGTACTGAAGTTGAAAGAGAAAACTCTCCCTTTAAGGAGCCCCTGCCAGCGGGAATCCTTTTTATGGTCTGTCATGTGAACGGAATTGATTTTTGTGTGGGTGGGCGTCGTTTCTCTCCTGCTAATTCTCTCTCTCTCCTCTCACTCTCTTTCTCTCTCTCTTTCTCTCAAGTTGTACTACATCCCATAAGTTTGTTCAGCAGCTGACAGTGCGGAGCAGAGATAATTGTATATGAATATGGTGACATTTGGGGCGTGCGTGCTGTGTCACTAAAGCTCAGACCCAAAGCTCCCATACAGAAGCTGAGCGGGAAAAACCTCGTGTGAACATTCATCTGTTTCTTCCTCATCTTCCCTTGGAGATCCAAGCCAGATTGTAAAGAATATTTTAGAATTTTGCTTACAGTCAGTGTAGCCTGTTGCACAGTATGTGTGTGTGCGTGTATGCGTGTCTGTGTGTGTGTATGTTTGTGGGTTTAGATCCAGGAGCTCCACCCAATCTCCATATGTTGGGACCCAAACCTCACGGGGAAACGTTTGCTCCATGTCCCCTAGAGAAACTGCCATTTGTTTAACATATTAATCTATTTAAATCTACACACCCTGAATAATTAATTCAATTAGCATAACCTGTACCCACACACACAATTGCTCTTTAGGTGTCCATGGATTACTTAATTATAATCATAATTACAAATATAATTAAAGGCTTGACTGGGTATGCAAGACTAGTGAAAGGCACTAAATGAAGTTTAATATGATTATCTTGTAGATAGGAGTGGGTTGTGTGAAGTATTACCCATTCTGACAGATATGCCAAGCACTGCACCTGCCTGCCCAGAGCTCTGGGGTGCAAAGAAATCGCCTGGGAAGTGTTTAGTGAGGCACTGTGACTTAAAGCCGTCGCTTCCCGGGGGTTTAATTCCAAGATGTAAGAGAGGTGAGAGACTGTAATCATGTGGGCTTTTTTTACATGATGCTAGAGCATCCAAAATCCAGGAAAAAAAAAAAGTGAAGCGTGAGAACATCATATATTGTCATGACGACGGTCCACGTTCTCAGATGTCCTGCATATTCTGGGTGCATTCTCACCCAGAATGTTGACTGGATGTTAAAGCTGTGTGTTGATTGTAAAGAGTCCTTGAGATCTGAGAAAGGCACTATAACTTCATTCATTCATTTGTTATGAGACAATTATGAAGCATGCATGAGGTCAGTGGTCCAGTGTCCTCTCTGAGCCAGGGAAAATGTGGCTAAGATGATTAACACCATATGTAAACTGGAGAATTAAGAGCCTTATTATTGTACATCATGTGCCTTTGAGCTCATAAATCCGACGGACGCGACTCATCCAGCACTTAGCGGCGTGCAGTCATTTTTTCCTCAGTGCCCCTAATGCATTTTACCCCAATTATCACACATGCCTTCTGCCTCGCCATCCAAACAGGAGCTCGCTCATCTTGGGGCTGTAGCCGGACGTGTCCGGACGCTGGAGGAGAATCCAAACTAGATGGAGCCTCCGTGAATACCAATGGTTCTTCTGCCCGGCTCTCCCCTCGGAGGAGGGGGAGGAGGCGGCCGAGGCGGCCGAGGCGGCAGATGAGAGGTCTGACTGGAGGAAGGAGATCATTGGAGCTACCATGAAAAGGAAAAAAAAAAAGTGGAAATGGATTTGTCAGGACTGCAAAAACACCAAAACAAAAGTGACGTGGTGGACATGTTTGCATGTGTGTGTGTGTGTGTGTGTGTGTGTGTGTGTGAGAGTGTGTGTGTGTGTGAGTGTGTGTGAGAGTGTGTGTGTGTGTGTGTGTGTGTGTGTGTGTGTGAGTGTGTGTATGTGTGTGTGTGTGTGTGAGTGTGTGTGTGTGTGTGTGTGTGTGTGAGTGTGTGTGTGTGTGAGTGTGTGTGTGTATGTGTGTGTGTGTGTAAGTGTGTGTATGTGTAAGTGTGTGTGAGTGTGTGTGTGTGTGTGTAAGTGTGTGTGAGTGTGTGTGTGTGTGTGTGTGTGTGTGTGTGTGTGTGTGTGAGTGTGTGTGTGTGTGAGTGTGTGTGTGAGTGTGTGTGTGTGTGTGTGTGTGTGTGTGTGTGTGTGTGAGATGCAAAGGCACAGGGATTGAGGGAACGCTCACCAGTTCAGCACTCAGTGCTGTCAGTGTGAGCAATAAACAGAACTGCCAGCCTTTGGCTTTTCCTGCTCTATCTTAATGAAATACACTGAAGGTAATATGAAGCTAGTGATAGAAATCTCTCAGGGCTGTGGCTAGATTGCCGTTACCCTTGTCAGGACGGTTCGAGCTCTCATCTTCGACTCCTCTGGCCCCACCCCTGCTCCATCAGTGCTCATGGACCTGTCGGATTCCGCCGGAGAAGAGAAGGAGTGTCGCTTTGCTCCTTCAGCAGCTGCTCTGTCAACAGATCCGGGGCGCGAGGATAAAGGGGTCATGCTCAACGCAGGGTGGGGTGCGAGCGCGGCGGCCCAGTGAGATTCTCAAGCAGGCGACGGCCCCGGCGTGAGCACCCGGCCTGAGTGAACGCGCGCACGCTCGCGTGCGTGTGTGATGGTAGCTGTAAGAGCAGGAGGCGTCGCTGATGTTGAAGCGCAGACAGTGTCGCCAGGCGTGGGCTGAGTCAAAGGCGTGAGAAATGTTGTAATCACCGCACAGTTGCGAAGAACGTTCGCTAGAGTTAATGGAGAGATTTATACTGCTGTTTACCCTGCCTGATAACGCACGCCGGTCAGTGGGTCTCCATGGATAATGACTTCCACTGAGTGAATGCTAGAAAATATCACTGAGGGTCTGTTCTAGGAGACTGTGGGTGGAGGTCAGAGAAAATTGTTATTCTCCTTCTGTTACGGCCCTGTTCCTTCATCGCGCCGTAATTAATCCTGTGAAAAATGCTGTCCTCTGAAATTGTCTCCTCTGGTGGACGGGCTTCTGTCACCTCGGCTGTGACAGTAATGGATAAACTCTGGAGTGTAATGAAAATACGAGAACGGCACAAACGCGCGGCAGTGAAAAATTACGACCTGAAAGCATGCCGCTGCTCACCTGCTCTGTCAATGCGTTTCGGTGACAAATGCGCAGCGTTTGTCAGCGCTCATCTAATTTGCTTTGTCCTAGAGACACGCGTTTGCCCATTTTGTGTAAATACAAGCAACTTATTTTAGTCAAAAGGAGGGAGTGAAATGACCCGACTGACGTGCTGGAAATATTTCCCACGCAAGCATGTTCACACGACGCCTTCCAGGATTCCACGTTTTACAGCGATGTTGCCCCAGCGACACGTTGCCCCAGCGACAGCGAACGGCGCCTTAATACAGATGTCCCTCTGCGCCTTCGATCTCTCTCCTAAAGGTTGGCCAACGGTGACCCAGAGGTCAGCGCTCTGGGCTGAAAGTGTGGCAGAGGAAAGCCACGATTCGGCCGGCGATCCGGTTTCGCCTTTTTTCCGGTCGGGCTCTGAAGACGGCAGCGGCGCTCAGTGAAGGGCGGCGGCGGAGATAACTGTCTTCTCTTCCACCGCTGTTTAAGTATGGGGAATTTTTCCCTCCACTAGGCACTGCTGTGCTGCAGAATCAGACGCGGCACACAGACGCGAGTTCAGAGAGAGAGAGAGAGAGAGAGAGAGTCAGTATTCATGTGAATTGACTTCCGAATCAAGACTACAGTGTAATAACTGAGGTTTGGAGCGTACCGGTGTCCTCCCTGCACAATAGCAAAGGTCACGCTATAAAAACATCTTCCTTCTCAGGCTGATTCGCCCCCTGCGTTCCTGCTCCTTGTTGGAGGTAATGCCGAGCCATGTGGACTTGATTTCCTTCCCCATCCTCTCGGCCCCTCCTCCTGGCTTTGTTGCGATGCAAAAAACAAACAACAACAACAACAAACCTAATTCCTGGAAGCAATAAAGCGTATCTGGAGAGATGGAGGGACAGAAAAAGGAGCCGAACCAAAGCAGGCAGACGGCAGCAGGTTGGCAGAGTGGGCACGGAGCTTGGCAGCGTTTTTAATCCGTGCCAGCGTGGCGAGAAATCAGCGTGCCCACATGGCTTTTATCCCCCGCTCCCCTCACACCGGTTGCCTGACCCTTGAGTAATGAGCATCCCCAGATCTACTCTTCACTTCTTTGATGCTCGGTCCAAAGCCCTGGGACTAGAACCCCAGCTGGCTAACAGTCTGGGCAAGGGGGAGCCGGTCCGATCAAAATGCCAGGCCTGTACGCTGGCCGCCTCCGCGGACACAGGTAGACAGGCCCGCGAGGCGGGCACGAAAAGGACCCGCGTCGTGACCGGCAGTGGGAGAGCTATCCTGACACCCGGCGGGATGGTGCGGGAAGACCGTGACCTGCACTTAGCGCTCTGCGCTTCCCAGCCGCCCACGAAGGCTCACTCTCACTCCCGTAGCGCTGCCGCGCGACTCCCAGCCCTCGAGCAACAGGATTGAGTGTTGAGCAGCGGTTGACCCAGACTCAGCACAGGTCTGGAACCTAGCCCCTTCTCGACCTCTCACCGAGGACCGTTAATCGACAATCTTCAATAAAGACTCGGCATCGCACGGATCTTTAGGTACGGGGGCCAGGGTTAAGTCACGCGCAGGGGAACTGCCTCTGACGTAAAACGCGGTCCTCTTTTTTACATCAGAGGCAGTACTACATATTTTATTGCATATGTATTAAATCGTTTTCCTGTTTCGCGGCTTGTGTGCGGGACTTGGACAGGAGCTGCTAAAAGGCAAGATGGAGCGTGTCCCATGTTCAAAATACCAGGCCTGTTTTTCTCTGCCGCTTTCAGTCCACTTATTTACTCATTTTTCCCAGTGCATTAGCCCAGCTGTATAGACTCTGGCTGCATCACTGGGGTTTTTGAGACCTGAAAAAAAAACAAAAAACATGCATTCAATCCATTTATTCTCCTTCATTCATTTCTCTATGGCAGTGGTCTTAGGTAAAACAAAGACATCATGATGACATCTCTACATACCATGATTAAAGATAAATGGTTATGTGTATGACTAAGCACTTCACTACTGTAGTATGTAGCACTATCACTGTAATTAGAAATTTTTTGCCCGTGTGCACTGTTCAGACCTGCTTTGTAGCTATAGCAGTAAGGTATACTCAGAAAAAAAAACAGACAAGAATTTGGCTTATTGTGTGTTGGCCAGACTGACATATAATGACATATACAGTCAGTTGTGGCACCTGTTCATTACCCTGGTAATCTGGACAGGCTAACCAGGAATATTCTGAAGATCCTTAGAAAACACAGTTACCGGCTCCTTCGGAATACCCATGCTTTCTTAATTTGAATTCCTTTCTGAATTGCTGCCTGAATTCCTGGTTAGAGGAATATGAGCTGCTAGCATCTCTCCTGGTCATAGTGTGCAGAGGTGGATTGTTACGGACCGGTACGGTGACTCGGGTCAAGCGCAGAGGGTCTCGTTTTACCGCAGTGATAGGTGGCCTCCAGCAGACAGACCCTGTTTGACACGACGACAGGCTTCTCCCGCTGTAATAGGGAAGGCACAGCGTGTCTGGCCCTGACAGGACACCCTGCTCCCCCAGGGAAGCAGCTTGACGACACTGGCAGTTTCGGTGAGCATCATCATGCATGCACACAGCACTCAGTCATTTAGTCATGCACACACACACACACACACACACACACACACACACACACACACACACACACACACACACACACACACACACACTCTCCCCGACTGGACCTCATCAGCCAAGCACAACAGTCTGTTTGATATCATAATTTCCTTGCTGGCCTGCCCTGTTTGCTGGTAGCGCTAATTTTTAGAAACACTGCCGATAGCAGAGCAGCCAAAGTACGGTCTGCATGCCCACAGGAGCCGCTGACGTGGGGTAGATGGGTAGGTTTATTCTAAACGAGACCTGGCGCAGGGCAGGGGCTATGAGCAGAGATTGAGTCACTCTGTGGGAGTAGTTCCTGGAGGCTGGAAGTTCTTCCCTCTCAGCTCTTCTCGGCAACGGACGAATTCCGGGGACTATCGCGTGCTTCGGCCACGCTCAGCACTCTGGCCCGGCGTCCCTGGTCTCTTCTGCGGCGTCCGCCCTCATGCGTGACCCGAGCTGGCAGTCAGCGTCCTGCCGCTTTAAACCGCACACTGTGACAGAGAGGGTATGTGCTCTTCTCTCGTGCAGAACTCCAGCTCCGACCCGAAGGCGTGGATCCGGCTGCGGGAAGGGGAGATGTTTACCTTCTTAAAACCTGTCCATGCACTTGTTACCAGGGGCCTTTAATCGTTGTCCACCTGGGTTCCATGGTTGTTTGATTCAGATTTGTTCCAGGTAGGCCTGGGAACAATAGATGCAGAACAGACGCAGGTTGCTGTTCTGTTGTGGTGGGTCACACGGCACTGAAAGGTTACTGCTAAAACCTGGGGCAGGTTGGAGGAGGCGATGGTGTTTGCAGGAACCCCATGTCCACTTACCCTTAAAAGAAAAAAATCACACCATATTCAGGGGTCCATTCGGCTCATGTGAGTGCTATACCTCATGACAGATTGTTAGATCCGTAGATATATACATGTATTTTTATGGAGGATATGACATGTTCTGGAACAACTGATCTAAATGTATTTATAGTGATCATTTACACCATAAACAACACTGTCTAAGTGCCGGCAACCGAGGAAATGCAACATCAAAAAAAAGAAAAAACTTCAAAATAATTTTTCTACAGCTTTTTCTCTCATTTGCACATGTGTTTGAGGCTTCTGAAAATTATAAGGTTGCAGTCGATAGGTTTGATGTTTGAAATCTGCAGGCGGTCTTACTGAAAAAAAACAAAAAAAAACGAAGACAGCAAGTTTTGTTTCCCAGAGCTCAGAGCAGCTGTTGAGCCATTAGGACTGAATATATAATGTGATATAATTTTGCATATATAATTTTTATGTCAACATCAGACAGTATTTTAGCGACCAATTAGCGAACCTGAGTCCAAACACAGGCCTAATTCAAAATATTTATTGCTTGAAATGTAGGTGAGTTTCCATTATTTATAAATTGTTTTCTTTTAGTTTTTATATACAGAGAACAGGATACTTTTTTACCAGACTTTCTCTTTGATGTACAGAGTTTGGTCTCTAAATGAGGAGTAGACACATATGAGCGCTTCGTCCTGCCTGAGCTGAAGATTCTCAGCATAATTTATCCGCATTCGAGAGACTCATATAGCACAGTTTTTTTTTCCCTTCCAAAACAATACATTTCTCCATCCAATACAAAAAGGAGACAGGGTTTCCGTAGGGATTGAGACTTTGGCTTTGATGCCCTGGACACAGGCTGTAGTACCACTAGTAGGGGGGACCGACTAGTGTAGTAAGAGCTGGATCTAAACCGAGAGATCTGTAGAGATCATCAATAGAGTTCATCAGTAGAGATCATCGGTAGAGATCATCGGTAGAGATCATCAATAGAGGTCATCGGTAGATAACATGAGTAGAGATCATTGGTAGAGGTCATCAATAGAGGTCATCGGTAGAGATCATCAGTAGACATCATCAGTAGAGATCATCAATAGAGATCATCAATAGAGATCATCAGTAGAGATCATCGGTAGAGATCATCGGTAGAGATCATGGGTTGATATCATCAATAGAGATCATCGGTAGAGATCATTGGTAGAGATCATCGGTAGAGGTCATCAGTAGATATCATCAATAGAGATCATCAGCAGAGATCATTGGTAGAGCTCATCGGTAGGAACCATCAGCAGAGATCATCGGTAGAGATCATTAGTGGAGATCAATGGTAGAGATCATCGGTAGAGATCATCAGCAGAGATCATCGGTAGAGATCATTAGTAGAGATCAATGGTAGAGATCATCGGTAGAGATCATTAGTAGAGATCAATGGTAGAGATCATCGGTAGAGATCATCAGCAGAGATCATCGGTAGAGATCATTAGTAGAGATCATCAGCAGAGATCATCGGTAGAGATCATCAGCAGAGATCATCGGTAGAGATCATTAGTAGAGATCAATGGTAGAGATCATCGGTAGAGATCATCAGCAGAGATCATCGGTAGAGATCATTAGTATAGATCAATGGTAGAGGTCATCGGTAGATATCATCAATAGAGATCATCAGCAGAGATCATCGGTAGAGATCATTAGTAGAGATCAATGGTAGAAATCATCGGTAGAGATCATCGGTAGAGATCATCAATAGAGATCATCAGCAGAGATCACCGGTAGAGATCATCGGTAGAGATCATCGGTAGAGATCATCAGTAGAGATCATTCCTGTAATCATGGCAAGGAAGGAGAGCCATGGCAGAGTTCCTCCCCACAGTTAGTGATTGTAGATGCAGCCATGCCAGAGCAGGTGATCACACACTGCTCTCCAGGCTGCCGCTGCTACAGACTCCCCCCCACCCAACCACCACCTGTGGAAATGTGGGCTCTCCGCTGGGTGCCGCTGGGTGCCCCTGGGTGCCAGTTGGTCGGTTCATTACTGTGCCCTGCAGAGATGGCAGTCAGCCTCAGGGGTCCCTCACGGAGGACCTATACTGTGAGCCACCCTGTTGCATGCTTCATTCTTATCTCCACCACGGCGATGTTACAAAGACTTTATAGTTACCAGTATCGGATAGCCGTCAAGCCAGGAACACGAAGCGCGCAAAGGTGCTGTCTGAACGTTTGCGTTTCTCCACCGGAGAACAAAGGCGATTTCCAAGCCGGGAAATGAAAACTTATGAGTTCACCAGTCACACCGCCCACCTCATCAGATGGGAGGAGAGAGCATCTCCAGTACTCTGCAATGAAAGCCCCTTCAGTCCAAGCACGTGACTGATTGCCTTCCGGCCCACGGCATGTTTGGAGGAGGCCGATTAAAACCATGTGGAATGCAGATGGCATCCGGTCATTAGGCCGCGAATCGCACTGATTGCGTGCGTGCGTCAGCCTGCCACGTCCTGCTGACGAACGAGGCCCTTCTCCAGAAGGCGGACAGGGTGCTCCTCGATGAGGGCAAGGACCTAACCAGCAGTGTCCTGGATCATCTCAAGGCTCATCGCAGCCCCTCGATACTGACGCAGAGCAGCTCAGGGCAGGAGGGCCTCCGCACGCACGCTCATTCGTGTCGGCCGGAATAACGGGAGCCAATGGTCGACCCGGGTTTTTGCTGAGCTCTTCACCGTTGCGGAGAGATGCAACCCTTGTTCTGCCAGGCCTGAAGTGATGCTCGCCACGATCGCGCTGGCTGCATAATTCCAACCTCCTTCTAATTGTTGGTCAATGGACCTTTCAGCGTGCAACAGTAGTTTTGTGCAATATTAGGATCACGTAGGCAGCACGTGCACAGATTATTACCAGCCCTTTACCTCTGCCCCTCCTTCTCGCTCTATCGCTCTCTCCTGAATGCACGCTACTGGGAAATAAGCTTTTCTGTATGTCTATTAGTTTTCCAAAATATGCACAACACTTATAGAAATATTACTTTCTCATAAATAAGACTGTTATTACTCTTAACAACGTGTAACTTGACAAACTTCTGAAATGTACAGTGTACGCATTTTGCCTGTTTTGGCCTCAGGAACCTCCCTCTTCAGCGTGCGGCAGGGGTCCGCCAGTAGGATACGACTTTTTCATACCTAATGACGTATGAGTATACTGTCACAAAAAAACTATGGAAAGCATATTTGGAAACAGTATGCAACAATACATAATAAAGAGGTCTTTTTTGGACAGAAAGCAAAATCGTTGTTAATCAGTGACACAGCTCTGTTGACCACCGTACATCGCTCAGATACTGCAGGCCTCTTATAGACAACGCTTATAGATAATAATTACAGAACGTGAATACTGATGGGAGAGACTGAAACTTTATTGCTGGTGGCAACATAACCAAACTAAAACCCACAACATTAAAAGTGGCAACATACTGGCCTACAGCAACGCCGCAACGATGGATAAGAGCCATTATTTCCTTAATCAATGTCAGAACGACTCTGTCTGCCTAAGCTTTTATTTCCCCAGTAATATACATGTCACAAATATCCTTAGAAAATAACGTGACACTAATCTTCCATTTCAGTTGTCCCGGCTTAGCGCTGCAGAGTTAAATCCTGCAACTGGGTTTTACAGCTGTGCCATGTGCTGCCTAGCCTGTGGTGAAACTCTCCAGCTTCTCCGCATCTCAGGGTATCGTCAGTGCTCTGTGAAGAAGCACAGGCTTGTTTTAAACAAACTGGGGAAATCGGCAGAGACATTTGGTGCCACACCCTAGGGCTGGGGCAGATCTACAACCCTGGGAACTGCTCACAACTGAGAGGGGATAAAATAAACAGAAACTCAACTGAGAATATATGTTTTAATTGAAATGTTAATTCTCTTCAGGTCTAGGTATGGATATATGTACACACATGTATTATACATATATTTGTACACACATGTATTTGCAATGTGATCATTGCTTGCGATCCCATAAACATTTTCTGCCTTCACTTTATTTGTTTTAGTGACTGAATAATTACTTAATTTAGTTGGAAATGCCTTGCAAATGAGTATGATTGCAATTCTCTTTAGTCATTGTCAAGAAATACAATGAGTTGTTTCCCACGACACCCATTGTTTCTACAGAGCCTGTCAGGATTTGGTCGGGTTTCTAAACTTTTTTGTGGAAGTTACAGCTCAAGTAATTAACATCTCATTTGTCTGTGGTGTCTCCTGGACGCTGCCAGAGAAAGCGTGTTTCAGAGCGGACATTTATGTTTTATCTCTCTGTTTCCTGTTTGCCAAAATAGAGCTGAAACAAGAAGCAATCAGGACGTGTTTACACTATCAGCTGCTCCTCCTCAGAAGGGCTTCAGCTGTCTACAGTAAAATTATCTCCCATTCTTGAGTTATAACTGGAAGCTGGAATATTAAATGTTCAAGATTAAAATGACACATTTCTGCTTGACAAATATGACGTACGAATTGCTTAGGTTACTTTACATGATTGTCCACACCAAGTTTCAGGGTGTCATAAAAATTCAGTCCAAAAGTGGTAAATATACTCCTATTCAGCATCTGTGGGCGATGATAATTTCTAAGTCTTCATGATTGCTTTGACCTGGTTTCAGTCGTGTTTTGTTTAACTGAATTCATAATGATTCTGATTGGTGTTACTCAGCTCTAAGAATGCAAGAAAAAATATGAGAAACAGCAGGAGGAGCAGGAGATCAGGAGGTTTATTAGGTTCAGGAGATCAGGAGGTTTAGTAGGTTCCGGGATGTTCAGGAGATCAAGAGGTTTAGTAGGTTCAGGAGGATCAGGAGATCATGAGATTGGGAGGTTTAGTAGTTTCAGGAGATTCAGGAAGATCCGGAGGATGTGTAATGAGGATCTTTCCTGATTATCCATCCTGCATGACATGTCTTACTAGCAAACTACTTTTTGCTTTTTGTCCTTTTTTTGCATTGGACGCAGAGGGTTTACTGCCTGTAAAATATATGGGCTGACTTCAGCCCAGTAATCTAACATTTTTTGCCCAGCACTGTATAAGACAAATGAGCCCGGAATCCCTTTTCATTAGCTGAGCTGAAATACTGCAGGTCAAGATCTCCCAGTCTGCCCAGAACAGCGTTTCTTAAAAGCAATTGTGTCAAATAATATTCATTCATGAGTTGCTTTATCGATCAGCTTTAAGATGCTGTAACCCTTTGTTCATTCTAAGGGACGCCACAAAGCAATTCAAACATGAATGCCAGTCGATAGTTAATTAGAACTGAGCCAGTTCTATTGAGTGCTTAGGAGTGGAAATCACTACTGGAACAGTGGGACTGTGTTGCACAGGCCAGTTGGCCTTGTGTCCCACTGCTTTGCGATGCTTTGTTCTAAAGAAGCTTCCTCAGCATCACCGACCCCTCCCCCCAACTATCTGGTGTGTCCACTATCCACTCCCCTGAGAAACGAAGGCGTCTGCTTTGTTCCTACATGCTCTCTTCTGCCAGCTTCGTTAGCGTCATGCGAAAGGCGTTTAAGCATGTCTCCGGCAAGCCCGAAATCAGCTCGCAGTTTAGCATCCTTGGTGACACAGTGAGAGGCATGCCGGTTGAAGACAAAGTCGCCCGCTCTTATCTTCCGGCAGGCGGTTCCGCCAGGCGAACACTGCCTGAGGAAGCTATTAGCATTAATCATGATGCGAAATTATAAAAAGGGGCAATCTGGCTTGGTCCGTCACGTGGTGTGTTATGTTTTCTTGTTGTGTGTGTTTGGCAGATCTGTATTATTAATGGGAGAAAGGATGCTATGTAAACCCTCGTTAGATGCCGTGTTAATGGAGACCCTGATTGATTAAGACACGCCAGAGCCCTTGTGTGCGTCTACAACCAGCTAATATGATCCAATTATTCCACAGGCTCATAATCCAGCACATCATATATATTGAGTGTGTGTGTGGTGTGTGTGTTTGTGGATATATATATATATATATATATATATATATATATATATATATATATATATATATATATATATATATATAATATAGCTATATATAACTATACCAGCTAGCTATAATTAATTATAAGTGTTTTGTTTGCTTGTGGAGTCTCCTCACCTGCTAAAATGATCTCAGTGAGGAGTGTAGTGGGGGGGAAGTTCACTAATCAATGTTGAGCAGTGATGGCCTGCAGAGATTCAGGGAAAGTCTGGGTCCTGATTGCTGCTGTGGGTCGTGATCCCTGTAGTGGAGGGGGGGGGGGGTGAGTAGCAGATGGAGAGTGCAGGCTTTGAAAGAATCTGCCCAACAGGGAAGATCAATACTGCACAGCAAAAAGCCTGAGAAATAGAATGTAGTGTAAGCCTCCGCAGAAGATATAAACCCAGCTACGCTCAGCACAGCAGCCAACAGGCCAGCCGGGCAGACTGCACATTTCTGACCTCCTGCGAATGAGACATGGTTGTTGTTGTTGTTTTTTTTCCTTCCACGAGACCTACAAGTGTGGTTAATGTGTGTTGAGACCTCCCAGGCCCCAGGGGCATCTACCTTACGGACACGTCCCTAAAGGAGCGCACTTCAGATTGGCATTATGCAGTTTGTTAAGGGAAAAAAAAAGGGTTTCAGTCAGCTGCTCTTGCACCAATTTGGTTGGGGCGTTTGCGTCTTCAGATATCGCATCTGTCTTCCATCTGGCAGTCATGCGAGCAGAAGCCTGACACCCGTGGGAACACTGTCTCCGACTGGCAGCAGACGGAGGCCTCGTTGACGAACACCGTGAACAGCAGGTTGGCACTGGGACCCTGCAGCGGGCGCACTTCCGGGGTACAGGGACCCACAGCACACCTGGGCACCTGTGCACATCCCTGACAGACCTGCATAAAACAGAACTGGGAAATATGAAGCCCTGCTGAAACGAATCAGGGTGGAAGGACGTAACAGTAATGGATAATCATGATACATTTTGTACTTACTCATGCATTTGGGCTTCTGTAGTTTCTCATTTGTCTGGTATTGTGGGGTTCCTTTATATCTGTCTGTCCAATTTACGGAGGCCTGGAGAATTATAGATGGTGGGTTTGTTACTAACATATTTTGAATTATGCTGCCGGTCTTCTCACATGTTGCAAGGCTATAGTAAAAAGCACATATTAGACCGCTAAAGTGCGGCAGTAATAGCAAACCGCCAGGGCTTCTAGATAGCCACTCTCCGTCTAATGAGTTAGCAACTGAGAGGTTGCCAGAGTGGTCTGCTGAAGAGAGCAGTGGATAACTGGCAACTTTCTCTCTCCCTGTTTGTTGTTTTTTGTTTTTTTTTTTTGTTTTTTTTAGCTTCACAGTACAATACATGCCTGTAAGATTGCCTTGGGTTCACCTCAGTAAACACCCTTCCAGACGATAATTTGCTTGAAAAAAAAAAAAGAAATGCAAGAATTTTGTCTTGATAACAGCCTTACCTCACAGAGGCCATCTCTCGTGTGGGAGAGAGAGAGAGAGAGAGAGAGAGAGAGAGAGAGATGTGGGCAATTTGAGAAAATCATCAGGCGCACGTCAAAGCCACTTCCAGCCTCCTGTGAGGACGAGCCGTACTGATGCAGGAGAGCGAGACAGCCGCTCACTGAGACCAGGAGCTTAGCGTTTTCAGTACCAGTGCTGATATCAGCTTCTCTGTTGTTTTCATCTGGTCCTGCCATGGGTGCCAGATCTGCTCTCTGATCAGCCGAGTGCAGCAGAGATCAATGCCATCGGTGATACTTACCAAGCATACAAACCAGAAAATGCTCCCATTTAAGTTTTGCGGGTTTTTTTGTCATTACCAGTCTATCCTTTAGCATGACTGTCGCTATCATGAACTTGTATATCTTCAAAACAAATCAGAAACACTGTGACCTCTTCTCTGCTCATATGATTTTGGCTACTGTCCTGCAGAGGTAAACATGCCCTCCTCATGAGATGGTTACGTGCTGTTTGTTCCATTTTCCAAAACCACTATCTATAAATATCCCATCCGAGCCCACCTCCCTCTGACACGCACACACAAACACACCCACCCAAGGAAATCCAGACTTCGTGTTCTTTGGATTACACCTACGACAGATGTCTCGCCCACGCAGAGGCCTTCTGTCCTTTAGACTGTCGGTGTGCTGATCCCGTCTACAGTTTCCCCCAGCCCTATAGGCGAGAAATCAGCCAAACACTGAAAGCGCTGATACTGTCTGTGATTCTCTGTTCAAATTACTAAATTACCTCTCGGTTACAGAGAGCCTGATGCACAATGTAACACAACAGAAGAGGAGAAATCGAAGCACGTGATTTGAGACCCACGTGAACCTCAAACCCAGATCCTTTATCACCAGCACTTGGAACTGGCCGCTCTGACCACTGACTGATCGCTCCTGTCAGGACTTAGGAGATTTCATAGCCGATACAAGCCCAGGCCTTCCTCTGTGGACACGGAACAACCCAAAACTCTCGCGATTAGATTTCCCAGCGGCGGACAAAGTCAGGCCGCGCGCGATTTCTCCGTCATTAACGACCGCGTGTGCCACCATTCCTCGCGGAGGCGTGTGGTAATGGGCTCTTTAAGCAGTCGCTCAGGCTCGGACATCGTTGGGGGAAGCGTTATAAAATACAAAGTACAGGGCTCCGCTCAGAGGCCATGTAATGCATTATTTTAAAGTCCCCCGTCCCGTTTATAGCTCATTGTGTACCAGGAGGTCACACAGCATTACACCGTCCCCGTGCGCCGTCACCGTGCTAGTGGCACCTCTCCCGCATGGTCAGCGAACGAACGTGATACTGTGCACGGCTGCCTCGCCTCAGAGGCAAAGCGCCATTGCTGGCGATCTGTAGGAATCCCACTCCATACTAACCCAGCATTAAAAATACACGCTGCACCAAAACGCTGCACCAATATCACGGTGCCATTATCTGATTTCATGACATGCGCTCCAAAGATAATTTAGCATTGTGTTATTTCAGTCGAATGTCACACTCAAGGAGAGTTTGCGATGATCCGAGGTTTCTGATTGGTCTTCTCCTCCACCCTGCCACACCCTGTTTATCCCGTTTCCTCTCTGTGCTTTGCAAGGTCTTGCACCGCAGTGTCCTGGGGCTCTTCTCCTAGTGACTCTGTCTTTGCCACGATGTACCTGGTGACCTCTGGTAACCTCTGGTAAACCATTTGGTTTAGGTGGTGATAACCCTTGCGTTGTTGATCTCATGTCTAGCTTCAAGACTGCCTGAGATTCCCACATGCATCGTTATTCCCCCATTGACGAATGCTATAATTTCAGTATTTTCATCAGTGCTGCTCAGAAAATATTCATTTTTCCCCCCGTCTAACTCAAATTACATTTCAATTGAGTGATCATGGAGTCTCATTCTGGGAATTGTAATTGTTTGTTTGTCAAATGTTTGTTGTCATGCAATTGTTTACTTTTATAAAAATGATTGGGAGTTTTAAGTAGCGTTGTTGTTTACAACAGCATCCGTTTGTGCACTCACTGCTCAAAGCACCAACTCCTTCACATGTGTTAGCACCACTGGAGTGTGTACAGCTAGGATGTTTTAAACAGCCATCCTGTTCTAAAAGGCGAACAGCTTTGGTTATTTTGGCTGCCCTTCAACATCCCAAGTCAAGGACAACTGCAGTCATCCAAACCATATACGAGTATGAATGACTTACATATACCAGAATGAACCAGAATCCTTTGTCGGCCTCACTATACAAGACGCGGCCTGTGTTTACAATGCCATAGGGCACCCGTAAACAAGACAGTGTGGAGTGAGTGTATTAAACACAGAGATTTAATTTAGCGCTGTTAGAAATTACAGTGCCATGCTCTGCGATAGGAATTCCGATGCAGGGATGCGCACGGTACGGACGGATGTGCAAAGAGAACAGCAGAAACAGATTCTCTGGGCAGCGCGCATTGTGTTCTGACAGGTGTTTTCTTATCTCTGTTGAAGTTCTGCATCTTTTGGTGCTAAATAAGGAGTTGACGCCTCTTTGTGTATCTTTGAGGAATGCACAGAAGCTAATTAGTAGGGATTTGTTAGAGGAGCTCTCAGCCGTCTTAATGACCTTCTGCTCTTGGCTAAGCTTATCCATTAAAATCTACTCCATTACAGCGATCCCTTGGAGGTGATGATTAAATGAAGATTCCGTTAAAAAAGCATGTTGAGGTGCCATCAGCCCGTCGAGTGGATCCCATCCGGACTGCACCGCGGGATGGGGGGGGGGGGGGGCGTTCTGGGCTCGTTGAGGAGATCCGCTCTTCCATGTGTCAATTGTATCATTTGGTATTAGGAGCACACAACATATGGTTGGTGATCTGGTTAAATTTAATGTGACAGGTTTCGACACCGATGAAATGAGTTGCTTTCCCAGGCCAAAGGCCAATCAAAGTTTGTACCAAAGTGATTTCATGGGGTGGGTTGGGGGGTGGGGGGGGGGGGGGGGGGGGGCTAGTTGTGCCTCTGTCACAGAGGAAAAGAAATTGTGAGACAAAGATAGGGTGCAAAGCTTGAAGAATTTGTTCTTATCCGGCTTGTCTTATTTCCCTTGAGTGTCAGAGTGAGGCTTGTCTATCTAAGACAAAGCGCTGACATACTGATAAGGCTACAGGTTTTGCAGACACTGTACAGCTCGGCACACCGAGCTGAAAATCTGTTTTGCTAGAGACAGACCTGACTTTTTTGATTAAGGACTGGTGTTATTATCTCCTACAATCCCCGTGTTGATTATTAGAAGTCTTAAATCATGTTCATTTCAACACAGTCCACTTATATATCTCACGATGCCGAAACTATCAATTTAGCTTTTGACTGTAATTTGTGTTGGGGCAAATCCTAAAGAGATGTTATTAAATGAAATAGACAACAATTGCAAGAAGAGGCCTGGGAGCTCTCCATGGCACTGAAAATATGAAAACTGTGACCTACTGGATGTGTAGCCATTGCTGAAATTCCTTTGCTCTTGAACATGTTGGAGTGGATATAATTGAAGTGCTCTGTAATTTGCTACAACATGCCTCTCTGTTTAATTCCAAACGGAATGCACTGAGTTTTTTTATTTTGAAAATATGTTAAGGATTTAATCAAACTGAAAACATTTAATTCGTAGTTTCCTTTTGAGCCATGCACATTAAATATAATATTGAAAAGTGAATTTTCATGTTAGTACTGCACTCTTTCAGAGTTATTTAAACCCCATGTTTCAGACTTTATAAATAAATTAATTGTGAGTGAACCGTAGACAGTAATTAAAGACTTGCATCCCTTAAGGCAAATTAACAGATTGGAAGGAACTAGGAAGGAGTTGTTAAAAAAAAAGACTTCTTTGACCACTTTGGTAATATTGTTTTTGAGTGGGTCTATGGTGAAACAAACAAACAAACAAACAACAACAATAATAATAACAGACAATAACAACAATAGTAGTAATGTATGTGACAATTTTTAACAAAGGTAAATTCTTAAATGTATTGACTGGCGCTCCACCGACAAGCTCAAGAGCAGAAGACATCAGTAGGTTTCATCGTTGCAGATGATGAAAATCCATTTGATAATGTAATACCTCCAGACTTTCTCTCGAAATGTGAAGATGGTGCCAAACTACATATCACTATAAACGATATTACTGTAAATGAAGCAAGATAGCTGACCAATAACCGAATCATTTCAATCCCCTTTGAAGTTCTGAGGCACTTCCGGCCATTTTCTCTTTCCTCGGCTGCCTGTGGTGAGGAGGATATTGAAGGGGAGATGGATGGTAGTGGGGTCATTAGAATCTGGACTATCTGCCTGGGGGGAGAATAGAAAGAACCTCAGCCAAACTGGGATCCTGCTGGCTTCTCACGTAGGAGGGCCAACCGCGCTGGTTCGTCATGACCGCTGTGCGAGATCATTGACACATGTTCCATTCAGTGTGTGGAAACAGGAACTAGCTTTTGTAATTATAGTCATTCACATGGTGAGTAACCAATGGGGTGACGCTTTCCTAAACAATTGTCAGACAAAGTTTAGCAAACATAAATATGTCATTTAGCCTAAACCAGAAATATGTCATTTGTTTATAGAACAATTGTATACAGTTAATATGACATTTACACTATTCATAATCTGAAATCGAAAAATTGTTATGCAAAACAGCAAAGCGTCGTACTCATGAATCATCGTTAATGGCAAATTGAAACAAACTGATTCAAGGAAAACAACTGATAAAGCCTAGCATATGCCCCAAACCAAATGTGGGTCATTAACAGCCAGTGTAAAAGTTTGGTGTCTAATTGTTGGCTAATAGTCAAAGCGAAAAAGAAGTAAGCTTGAATATGGTTTTATTCTTGGGGTGTAATCTCAAATGCCTTTGGCTCTTGGGATGCGTAATTTAATGGACGGCAAACTGTCAAAGATCATTGTAATTAATGAAGCAAAAGCAGAACTGCCCAGCTGTTACGGCATAACAGGAGATGAACGGTATAAACAATATATCCAGCAATTTGAAGAGAAAATAAGTGAGTGAGGGGTCTCGAAGCAAAGGCATGTTACGCAGCTTCAGATACAGGGGGACAATTTCACAGCACAGCGCATCTGCGTTCGGATTTGCATATTTCGTCTTCTTGTTGTTTTCAATCAAACACTTTGACACTGATAAAACCTGAAATAAATCGCCAGAATATTTAATCAAGGATAGAAGGATTTGTTTATATTAAACATTATGTGGTCCTGAAATACCAATAAAAAAAAAAAATACATGTAAATAGAAAAACAAATATGTGAATTATAAGGGTTAGTCCAGCAGGTGATGCTAGAGAGAACCTGGTGCAAGAGTTACATGACTTTCAGAAGTTATGCCTTTAGGCAAAAAGAGCATTTCTGCTCTCATACTTTACCTACACAATAGAAACTGTAAATTTATACTTTCCCAGGGCGCAAACCCACGCACATAAGATTTACATTTACGAAACACAACACACTGTGAAAGTCACGCATCTCATGAATCCAGTTAGTTCTGCAGTTAAATTGGATGTACAAACTTTAATTTGTACAAATGCTTGTGAAGCCATATACAACTACACCTAGTACATTTAATTTCTGCATTTTTTTCTTCTGTTGTCTCACAGCAATTGCATATAAAATGGAGATACTTTGATTCTCTACAGGTTAGTAGAGCAGTATTCTCCACAGCCTGTACACTTACACCCGATAGTACGACTGCGCTGTGAATTGGGACATCTTTGCGGACAGGAACTAAGCATAGCATTATCCCAAAAAATCTTTCACAGAGACACACCAACCCATTTCCACCTTCCATCTTCCATCTTCCATCTTGTGCTGATGGAGTAACATATGTCAGCAAAACATTCAGCCTGGGCTCAGAAAAAAAAAAAAAGGACCTTTAATTTCATGGGCGATCGTTTAGATAGCAATTTGTCTTACATTAAGTGGTCTGATTTAGTGAAAGCCCACCTTTTGTCCCCAAGGTCTGCGCATGCAGGCTGTTAAACTGATTGAACCTTGAATCTGGATTTCGCCAGCTGTCCACCCATATGAGCATCTGTAAACGAACGCTGTGGTAACGATGTCTTTCTCTGTCCTGCAGGGTATTTGACAGTCACAATAGAGCCCCTGCCACCTGTTGTTGTGGGAGAGACGGTGACGCTGAAGTGCAACTTCAAGACTGATGGCAGGTTGCGAGAAATTGTCTGGTACCGGGTGAGTACTTTTCCCTGCAGGAACCGCCCTTGTCCTTGGCCCTCCTCTGTTTCCCTATAGCCGAGATCTAAGACGAACAACCGCGCACTCAAAATCCCGAGTGTGTCTGGCCTCACGGCGTATGAGCAACATGGTACGAAAATTGTTTCTGTTCCCACTAAAACTGTTCCATTAAGCTTTAGCTAAAAGTGGTTTCTGCTTGTATGATTTGAGCCACAAAATGTAAAAAAAAAAAAATAGAATGCTTTCCACACTAGATCCGAGGAATCCACGGTAAAACAGTCCAGCTTAATCATGATGACAACTGGTCGGGAATCCCGATGTGATGTTCCGCTGGTCACCGCCGTTTTTTAATGGATCACAGCTGGGCACTTTACACTTATTAAGCCCCAGTTGGTATATTACACAGTGTGAGCGGTAGGCTCAATTACTTATTTTAAAGTAGGATTTCTCTGTATCCTGTCACTGTGTTCTCTGCGCCACTTCTTGTGACTGTGGTTTGTGTTTTGATCAACGATGATCAGATGTCTGGCATCCGCGGTATATTTTGCCGAGGTGGATAGCCGCGCTTCGTGCTTGACCTTTGACTCTGGTGATGTGATCTTTGAAAAGCAGGCTTGCAGTCTCCCTCTTCAGCAGGCTTCAAAGCAGCTGTTGTGTGCCATAGTGTAGGGGCCCTGGCCAAACCAGGTCCCCCAGGACAAATCTGGATGCAAGACCTTGTGTTTGGCACATCAGATTATAGCAAATTTTAGAGCGATATGAGGATTACATAGACAGTACCAAATAAATTACCCATACTGCAAAAAATTCTAGATTACTTGAGATAGGTTCTTGACCTACCAAATAGACTCTATTCTAAACCACTTAATTAGCATGCCTAGGCACCATTGGTTTAGCTTGTTGTATTATATACAGGGTCATTGCTCTCCTCTGCGAGCATCCAAGACTGTCA
This sequence comes from Electrophorus electricus, assembly GCF_041902795.1. Taxonomy (NCBI): domain Eukaryota; kingdom Metazoa; phylum Chordata; class Actinopteri; order Gymnotiformes; family Gymnotidae; genus Electrophorus; species Electrophorus electricus. The sequence continues at coordinate 2,364,778 of NC_137518.1, forward strand.
GCAAGCTTTTTATTGTTTTCTCTGGGGAATTACAAATGCCATGATGTCCAAGTACTATTTGTTTAGACAAACACAATATTCTCAACCAATGACAAGTGAAAAAAAAGGGACAAACATTTTCAAGCTGTCTAAGAGCTCAAGAAAACAAAAAACCAAAAAACCTCCCATCAATAATTTCACGAGTGGACTGATAATTGTGATAAATTTATAAGCACCTTGTTACCATTTTATATGGACAAAACTATGGTGAACTCAAACTAGTGCCACTGAAAACAAGGTTGCACTGACCAACCGAACATGACTGTGGTCTGTTAAACCCACTAGCATTCCTTCAATCCCACTCACTGTGGAATGTTAAACCCACTACTAGTGGGTAGTGGGTCTGTTAGCATTCCTTCAATCCCACTCACTGTGGAATGTTAAACCCACTACTAGTGGGTAGTGGGTCTGTTAGCATTCCTTCAATCCCACTCACTGTGGAATGTTAAATCCACTAGCATTCCTTCAATCCCACACCCTGTGGAATGTTAAACCCACTAGCATTCCTTCAATCCCACTCACTGTGGAATGTTAACTCCACTAGCATTTCTTCAATCCCACACCCGGTGGAATGTTAAACCCACTAGCATTCCTTCAATCCCACTCACTGTGGAATGTTAAACCCACTAGCATTCCTTCAATCCCACTCACTGTGGAATGTTAACTCCACTAGCATTTCTTCAATCCCACACCCGGTGGAATGTTAAACCCACTAGCATTCCTTCAATCCCACTCACTGTGGAATGTTAAACCCACTAGCATTCCTTCAATCCCACTCACTGTGGAATGTTAAACCCACTAGCGTCTACCCCAGTTCCTCCAGACCTACTCACTAGCATCTACTCTGCTCCCCAAACCCACTCGCATGTTGTCTGCCGGACCTACATACACTCACTGCATTACCCATACCCACTTTGTATGGTCTGTCAGACAAGCTTATATCTACCGTCTTCCCACAAACCCACTTTCTGTGGTCTCTTGGACCCGTTCACCCCTACTCTATTCCCCCCGTCTCACTTCCTGTGGTCACGTAGACTTGCTTGTGTTCACTGTGCTCTCCCGAACCTGCCTTACGTGGTCTGGTAGATCAATACCTTCTCCCAAAGCCACTGGTCAGTGTACAGCCCTTTGCAGAACACCATCTACCTCTGTTTTCATGTTCCAGGTCTACTTTGGTCAGGCAGCTTGACCGTGAATGGGGGAAACAGATGCTTAAGAAAACATTCTCAGCTATAAATATGCTATATAAATACATCACCTATAAATCCATTTTATAAATAAAATTCACCAGCACCATTATAGTTAGTAGAAGCTTTGTAGAAAAGGTTGTAATTGTAGTAATAGTAGTAGAAGTGTAATCATGGGTGACCTATGGAACTGTGCATTACATATGATGTTGGACTTTTCCTAAGAACAATCTTATTGGATTGTATTACCATAAGCTGGAAAGTCCTGGTGAAAGACCCATGAATCGGTTGTCAGGTTTGTACTTATCACTAGTGTACAGCCTGTGTATGGTGCATAGCTGTGTGCCGCCGTGAAGCCGTGACACGGAGTCAGTCTTGTATTCCCCAATTCCCAGACTCAAGCCATTCCGGTCTCATCTTTGCAAATTCTGACCTTTCCAAGACAGGACAAAAAGAGATTAATAGCGCTTTACATATTATCCAGAGTCTCATACATCATGCCGCGCAGTTCGACAGGACCGTCGAATCCAGCTGGAGCTTTGTGGTGTTTGCCTGTTTCTTTCTGTGTGGGTTTTCTTTGTAGGATCGACTGTGTGAAGCTTACCTGAAGGTCACCTTTATAGCCCTCCACATTTTTACGATGCAAATATGTCATTGCTCTGTCCACTTGAAGTGCCCTTTCAAATACTCAAAATAAAGACAAAACACCAAGGTGTGACATTTGTGCATTGGACAATAATACCCTTCTGCCTTGATGATAGGTCTGAGGTCACCAGGTCACTTTAGAAATACACCACTGGGAACGCCTCTTCCAACTAGCTTAGCCGTTCAGAAGCACTGTAGGTTTGCACCGAAGGCAGAGAGCTTGACAGGAGCCACTACTGACAAAGCCGCCGACATCAACTTTTGACGACTGGCCAAAGGCCGCGAGTTGGTAAATAAGCGCCGGTTCTTTCTCCCTTGTAATTCCCAAACACATCGTGAATCAATTATCCACGCTTGCCAGTCAATGTCTCTTTAACATCTGCCTTGTGTTTGGCTAAACTGTTGTTGGCTTCTCGTATCTGAACCTCGCTCAGATATAGGTAGGGTTCAGCCCCACTGCGGGGAACCTGGGTGCCTAATCGAAGCATCTGATGAGGCACCGGCAGTGGGCGGAATTAAAAACCGCAGTGCTGCGCTCTTCATTACCAGGTGCCCTTATCTTGACAGCCCACGTCTGAGGGTTTTTGTACCACACACCAGCACATAACCTGCAGCTTCAAAGCATATACACATGCGAGAGTGCGCAGGCAACACTCAACCACTCCAGATGTAGGAGATTACCACTGAGTAGCTCTATGTCTGCTGGGGGGGGGGGGGGGGAACTCATCCCAACAAATGGAGACAATACGCAAATTAGATTTTTTTTTTTTCCTTGATTGGAAAAAAAGATTCCTGTGCTCTAGTTCTGCTGCAGCAGCAAAGATGAGTTAAGCTCCATGCTCACGCAACCCACCCACCCCCCCGGCTACGCCCCATTGGTCGAGTTCATTGAGGACCATAGAGATTACAGCCCATAAAGGATCTAGTGTGCATGCTCCCATATATGCCATAAATGCACATGTAAGGATATATTGTTTTTGTTTATACAGTGTAGCCATGATGTTGCCAAATTGCAAAACCTCTGTAAAGGTATTTATGTAGGTGAGTGTGTAGCTATGTATGTATGTGTGTGTTTATGTATGCATGTATGTATGTACTTTATGATTTTAGGGTGTTAACTTAGGTGTAAATCATATTTAAGATTTTTGGGATTTTTTTCAATAATAACACAGAAATTGGGGGTCAGACCAAAATATTTGATCTTCTTTGTTGCCTTGTTGTACCTGAAATACACAAAACATAATTAAGATTCAAAGATAATCTGGGGGAATAGCCCGTGAGATCACTAACTCATTTACCCAAAACCTAGTAAGTATTAAGAATATGTCCACTTGAACCCTTACAGTTTTTAGTGGAATTTAAGTAAACTATTAAACGATATAAAAAAGGCAGATTTAACGTCCTGCATTTTAAGTGGCTTTCTCACCCGGTAATGCCCTTTACCGCATGTAGATATATAAAATTCTAGAGAGAAACCCGTTGTCTTTGTAACCTCTACTGCAGCGAAAAGTAGCGAAAGTATTAGTGAAACTAATACCAGTTAAGCAAAAGCATAAATGTGTTTCGAAAGTCCGTGATTACATCCAGACACTCCTGTCACAGTTTGTTTCTAGTAATTCCAGGCGGACTGTGGATTAGACCACCATGACTCCCGTAATGCCGCGGAGACAATGTTATTGCAAACAGAGCGTCCGTTAGCTGGAGCTATAAGTAGCGCATTATCACTCTGAAACCGTTGACGCACTACGCGTGAGCAACTTAAGGGTGCTTGGAATCTTGGGAAGGTCCATGGAGAGTTTTTCTTCAGTTAAACTGCCTGGTGCTTCGCCGCACTCCGTGCCTGTTCCGATCATGGCAATCTAATGAAGAGATGGCCCATGCCCGGGCCTGATGGACGCCTCTGCGCTGAAGGCTGCAGACTTTATGCTCGGCTGCTTGCTGACTGTCACTCACTGCTCGCTAGTCTGCTCATGCTGCCGCAACCCTGACAGCGGCTACGTGAACGTGCCTTCTGTCAACGGGCTTTACTTGTCGGCATATGTACGTACATGTTTTTCAGCAGACCGAGTACAAAAGGGCATATAATGGGCCCAAGTGATCCGCATTTTATTATTTAGAAAGACTTTTCAGTTCCTGTTGCAGCACGTGGACATGAAGTGTTAGCGCCAGGCTCTTAATTAAGTGTGCGTTATTTATTTTCAATCTCTCTTTTTTAACTTTAATCTCACATAGAATTGCAAATGATATTTTCCCATGGTTTAATGACTATATCATTGCAGGTATGCTTGTCCTTAATCGATATTGATAAATATGCAAATATGGAACAGTTGAATGTGGAGCGTAGGCGTAGTTAGCGTCTGATATCACAATGGGAAGGAGTTGGGAGTTTGTATCTGAGCTCCACCCACCCACGGGGTTAGACCTCACAGCTGCCGTATTTGTCTGGAGGCTACTGATAACGAGATTCCCAAAGCACATCTGGAGTCATACTGCTCCGGCAATTTGAAATGGCCGCAGAGAACCTGCTTGCAGCTTCATACGGAACGCTCCATGACGGTTAAAATTGGTGCGGTAGGTTTATAAAGAAATAAGAAAATTGGGACTTTTATTATTTATTTATTTTACATTAACAGCATTTGGCAGATGATTTTATCAAGAGCAACATCCATAAGTGCTTTGCTGCCTCCTATGCCGGTACAAACAGGCTAGGGTGTAGGGATACCACAGTACTAAAGCCCTGTATAAACACACATAGAGAATGAATATTAGTTGTTTTTGTTGTTGTTTTTTTAGGTGACTAAGTGCATGATTAGTGTTTGATTTAAGTGCTCTTTTAAAAGGGTGGCACTTCAGTCTGTTTACAGAGGGACTCAGCTGTTTGGACAGCCTGGGGAAGTTTATCCAGTGCCTTTGCAGCAGTACAGGGATCAGTCTTGGTGCTCGTCCTCCCAGTGTGGTGAGCAGGTCAGTGCAAGCTGTGCTAATGGCTAGAAGGGAGTAGCGGGGCTCCACCCTGTGATGGGGTACCTTCAGAGTGCTGCTGTTCATCTAATAAATATGATCAGACGCTGAACCTTTGTGTACTAACAATCACTGGCTCAGAATTCATTTAGATAAGAGAGAAAGCAGTCTGAGCAGTGTTTTAGTGCTGCATTGTGAGAATGGAGTTTAGATCAGTGCAGCAGATTAGCGTGACTACATAGCTCTTTCCTGGCGACTTCCTGTTCCGATCCGATCATTTGGTATTAGTGTCCGATTATCGCATTCATTTTACAGTTATTGGCATACTTGTTCCTCAAAGTCACTTCCTGAAGTGCAGGCGGATTGTGCCGGACTGATTGGACCCGACTGTGATCCCGGTCCCCCTCCTTGCCAACCACCCCCCCCCCCCCCAAGCCTCCTTTTCTGTTTCGCCCGCTGACGCTATAGCCCACGTCTCCAACAATCTCATTACGGAAAACTGAAGCATCACACTGTGCAGAAGAAGCTGCTCTTGGCAAGATAATCTGGCATCCATGAGTGTGGGGGTGTGCAGCTTCCTGTGGTTGGCATCTTTTTTTTACTGCTGTGGTTGAGCAGTTCTTCACATTAGTCATTAGTACAATGTGTGTGACACATAGTTAGCACTGTGTAGTTAGCATTGTGTATTTTTAGTGTTATATCGGTAGCATAGTGAAGTTAGCACCATGTTGTCAGTGCTTCGTAGTCAGCATTGTGCACATAGCACTATATAGTTAGCATCATGCAATTAGCATCACAAAGTTTGAGTTGGGTTATTAGTGCCCTGCAGTTGGAGTTAGCATTGTGTTAGCTCATTGTATTTAGTATTGTGCACCTAGCATTATGTAATTGTCATCATGCACTCGTGTAGGTATCGCTGTGTTGTTTGGCGCTGTGTAGTTAGTGCTCCATACTATCCACCTTAAAAGGCTGCCTGCCCGACCCAGAGGAGCAGCAGTCTTAGCCACAGCAGTCTCGAGATCGGCAAGGTTCGGAGAGCACAAGCGCAGTTCAAGGACCCCGTCGCCGGGTTGCCGTGGAAACGGGAGAGCGGGCACGGCTCTCTAGCTTTGTGTACACACAGCACACTCCTGCAGGCTCGAGTGCAGCGCGATCCTTGCCGCCGCAAACCCCTCCTCCCCTCCCCCTCTCCTCCCCTCCCCCTCTCCTCCCCAGTGCCTGCTGCTCTCCTGCGGTGCTCTGCTATTGTCGCCCGGATCTGGAGCTCAGTGGAGCTTCTCCCATGATCTGCCAGCACGAGTCGCGCGCAGAAACTAAATATACCGTCCCGCGCATATCTTTAAACCCCACGTACCAGGCTGTGTCTGGAGGATATTTGACCAGGCCACGGATATTTGCGTATATCCGCGCACACCCTACACACGCTGAACCCCGAGCGTGTTCTGGAGACGTGAAACGTGCCGCGCCTCATCGTGAGGTGCACGCAACATCGCAGGCTGCGTGCCGGCCTTCTCCCGATTTCACTCCTCACAGTATTTAAAAGGCACTAGACGCTGTAATCAAACCCTTGTTGTCCAAACATGCAGACCGCAGTAATGAGAGAACGGATGTTTGACGATCCAAATAATCGTTTGATATGCCTTTATATTTACACTTTGCCGACACCCCCGAAAGGAGATGCCAGATTTATGGGGGACACGACTGTTATGTCGCTAATGGTGTCAATGTTCCCTTTGATACGACTAAATGTGCTCTGCGCTCCTCTTTTCGACAAGTCCATCCGAGAGAAGCAACAGATGCAAATTCCCGCTCTGCTAATGGCCTCTAAATATGGGGTTGTGTCTAATGAGCCGCCTTTGTTAAAACATTGAATTGTGCGGGTTGGGGGGGGGGGGAATCATTACCAGTGCTTACCAGTGCGATAGGCACAAGACCGTGTTATCTGTGTTTGCAATAGAGGCGAGGGAAATGGAATGCTAATATTCTTTGGGGATTTCTTAATTAGTCCTTTTCAAGACCTCTTTCCTCCACAATTCATTTCATGTGCAATGATTCTTCACCAAAGCGGGAAGGGCTAAGGTTTTTCCCTATGTGTGAAAATTGAGCCCGTTTTCCTAATTAGCCACTACTTAAATAGATATTAGTCTTCGAAAAATGTACTGTATTCCAATGCATTTAAGGATTTGGAGAGGTAGCCGAGGACATTTCATGGGAAAATCTGCACAGGAAGGTGTTCAAATGTTGTATTTGTTTGTCAAAATAGACATTATTCAGGATTGCGTTGGTTTACTTATGTGCTTGTGTGTGTATCTTTGTGCACATGTGCACATGTGTTGTGTGTGTGTGTGTGTGTGTGTGTGTGTGTGTGTGTGTGTGTGTGTGTGAGTTCTGCCCTAGAAAAAACATGAACATATGTTGCATTTCTTCTGTGAATCACTAAAATTACTGAAATTTCATCAAATTTTCATCTGAAATATGCCCACTATGTCTCTAAGAGAACATACAGAATGCTATCTATAAAAACTAACTCAGATAAAACTAAAAGTTGTAGCTTGTTGTTTTGTTATTTCAGAAGACCCACAATAATAGCGTGTTCCAATAGAATGTCTTATTCCTAAACTATTGACTGCTAACCAAGCTATGGGAAATCTCCTTTGCAGGCAGCTTCTTAAAAGTTTTTTTAAGGATTTGTTTTTAAGACTGTTCCCGAAACAGCGGTCCCAAAAGTGCTGCAGCAGTTCATTTTAATTTCAATATCAGACTGCTTAAACAAGAAAGTGATTAGTAAGTGATTAGGGGCGGATCAGAGTCTCACTCACCTGTGGTAGCGTTGGAATGAGACTCTGAGTCTCGGTTCATCGTGCAGCCGTGACTTCTAGAGTCATGCTTTCCGTGGGAGAAAGCGCTCCTGTGGAACATGTCTTTGCTTTTACTCAAGTTTGGTGCATTGTTAACTCACGCCAAACGTGACTCCAACGCGCCATTTATTAACGTCGCTATACATTTTTATTGCCATGGGTTCAACACATGTTTTATTATGTAGAAATACTTCAGTTTGTTGTTTTGTCATAAAGACTAATGATGTGGGAAGTAAAGGCTAGTTAGTTCAGGCCTGCAGTTCTCTTCAGAAAGCTGGCATTGTGGCACGGCTGAATCTGGACTCCCAGGATGGTTTCGTTCCAAGCAACACATTTTTCTCCTTGCCATATTTTTTGCTTGCTTGTTTGTTTGTTTGTTGTTGTTGTTGTTGTTCTTATTATTTTTCCTCTTCTTCTTCTTCTTCTTCTTCTTCTTCTTCTTCTTCTTCTTCTTCTTCTTCTTCTTCCAAGTACACAGTCTGGACTTGACAAATGTTTCCGAGAGTGTTCAGAAACGCACTCCGTGTGAGAGTGGCAGTGAGAACCCGACAGCATCACAACGAGCCCCGCGTTTACAGGAAGTCGTGCTGTGCTTTGAAGCACGTTGTCCCTGCTGAAAGCAGTGGGGATCGGTGTGTTGAATAAGCAGTTAGATCAGCATGAAGCTCAGCCACATCCAGCTAAAGGAACAGGACGCCATGCTGTGCAGGTTACACGGTGCATGCGAATAACTTTTCATTACAGCCGTACCGTTTGTTTTAGCTGTTTAACTTTTTTGCTCCGAAAAAGCATTTCCAGACGCACACAAGATGGAGTGATGGACTACTGCGATAAACTCTTTTTTTTTTTTTTTTTTTTTTTTTTAGCAGTTGATGCAAACCAGGCTAGCTTGCAGTGTAATCTGTCTTCAGGTGGTCATTCCATGTAAAAAGAATCATATTTTTCTTCCAATCTTTCCTCCTCTCCCGATCCCAGTCCCCTGAAGCACTGAGCCGGATCAATAGGTGTACCATCCTGACGTGACCTCCGGCTGTCTGGGTCGGAGTCGTGGCCGAGTAACAATTAACGAAGCCTCCCCCTCCTCCGGTGGGTGTAGTGCACACGGGAGAAAGATGGGTTTTGTAATAGATTTTTGTCAGCATAAAATGAGAAGCTGACCTCTCATTCCGAGCTGAGTCTGAGCAGAGCCGAGTTAAAGGAATATTAATTTGACGCCTCGCTCTGCGCGATGGCCATGCCAGCTGTGTAGAGACGCGGGCAAAGAAGAAGCGCTCTCCCCGAAAGCAGGCCACAGAAGGAACTTCCGATTCCTGTAGCATCCTCGGGGCGAAACGTTCCGGGCGGGCGTAGAGCGGACCGGATTTATGACTCCATTGAGTGTATGCGCGTGAGAGGACGGGCTTAAGCAGGGCATGCTGGGTAGGCACCAAGTCCAGTTGCTAGAGCCATCCCACTCCTTATCTCTCTTTAATGGGACACGCGAATCCCTCGTTCTCCTTTCTATCGCTCTTCACTCAAAGACTCTATCTGTAGTTAAAAATCCTCACTGTGAAATTGATTGTTTCACAGTCTGTCACCTTGCTTTGCCCTTCTCCGATCCGCACCGAGATTGTGGTCAGCTAAAGAATAATCCTGTCCATTTGTCATCGGGTTACGGTTTCCCGACAGATTAATTTATTTCCCATGTTATGCTCATAAAACGTGTCTTTCATGCGCGCCGTCAGCCGAGACTTTACCGATGTGTTCCGAGGCTTGCCGGCAGACGCTTCCCTGCAAACGCGCGGCCGTGTAAGCCAGCGTCGTTAAAGGTCCTTGCTCAAGGTCACCTTAGCAGGATAAGAACTCATTCACATCTGGTCTGCTTTGTACATCTTCAGAGTGCAACCGCCGAGTTTCTGGCCTAACTCTTCCCATAGCCACAAGCTGCCCTCTCACTTGTGAAATTGACATTAAATTGCTGTAATTACATCAGATTGTCACTGTAGAGCTGCTTTTTAAAATAACTACTAATCCTAATAACTGATTGAGTGCTTGATGATCTAACTTAATTGATCAATTACGTTCGCTTACGTATGTGATCAGAGAAAGAAATGAAAGACTCCATGAGAAAATATACTCCCTTTCAGGTTCATGTTCTGTTGCACATATCACGGTACTGCAGAACCTGCTATGGCAGCAGTATCCTAGCGACGCGCGGACCTTTTGGTCACAGATTTGGTTCCAGCCTATAAAGTCGGATTCGGAGCCCAATGTACTGGTTTCCTTGAAACCTTTGACTGTGCTAACCCCTCCGGTTCCAAACGCGAATTACTCTTTAGCAGCCAATGTTACATTTGCATTTATTTATGCTTTACAATTATGCAAATTTCTATCATGTCCATTTTCCTACCTTAAATAAATTACTACTAATTTACTAACATATAGTACTAATAATCCACTGCTTAGACTGCATTTCCATAATACAATTTTTTCCTAATGTTTTTATACATTTTTCCTTTAATCTTTACTGTTTATTTCTATTGTCATTATATGCCTATGTCTACCTCTATTTATATCTACATCTTTAGATCTGTTTCTATACTGTTTTAAAGTTGTTTCTCTTTTTATGTAGTTGGGTTTTATTCAGGTCTGTGTAGTGCATGCATTATGTGGGTGTGCTATTAAAGACTTGCTTTCCCTGGCCTTACATTCATGAACAGGCTTCAACCACGTGGTTCCTTTTATAGATCGCAGCATTTATTGAGATTCCTGCTTATTGCATCTTGGTTTATTTGTTTGTTTGTTTTTTTGTTTTTTTTAAATAATGTGCTTCAGAATTAGATGCTGGCAGAAATGAAGGCTCTGAGATTCTGGCTCGTTAAAAAAAAAAAAAGAAGTAGAGTCATTTTTCAATGGAAAAAACAACAACATTGAAGTGAATTCATTGCGGAAGCGTTCACAGTTTGGCCTTTGTCTTTTGGGCATGAGTGTCGGCTGCCAGGGCTTACAAAGAGTGAAAGTAAGCGACAAAGCCAGCGAGGCACGTGTACACGAAAGGAGAGACGCGAGGCCGAGCGAACTCTGCTCCGCTGTCACAAGCGTTATATAAAACCTCCCGCCTCTTTTTTAAGGCCATTTTTTAGGCGATGTCATCGCTTTGCCATTATGATTTGCGACACGCGCGCCACATGAGCTGCCCGTCCACCTGATGCGCGTCATGTCCAAAGAATTAGCAGCTGATTTCCCCAACGAGCCCGCGAGATCTTGGCCAGCGTGAAGACATTTCGCTTGACTACTCCACTCCGTACATCAGTCTGTACCCCCTCACCCCCACGCACCCACTCCCCCGGCCAGACATGAATCACTGTCCACATTAAGGAGCTACTGGACGGGGCTCGCTTGCACACAGCGATTAGATGGAGGAGCGAAGTGACAAATGACACGGCGATTAGAACAATTTCTCCGCGCCGCGAAGCGAAATCCACCCCGCCTTCTAGGAGCCGGCTCGAATCGTGCGTTTCGCCGTGACAAATGGGAGAGGATAAGGATCTGCCTCTCTCCGGAGTGGGCCGGGTCCAGACAAAAGCAATACCACCGGGGTCAAATTGATCCACTGTTAGACTTAGCGAAAACAAGGAATACGTTGTAGGTTCAGATAGCAAAGCCCCCGCCGAACTGGAGCAGGAGCTCAGGAGACCAGCGGACGCGTGCAGTGCGGCAAGTCAGAGGCAGGATAGAAGGGGCAAATAAAGAGAGAAGTACTGAAAAAGACACGGCTGGACCTGGGAATCAGATAATGGCTTTTATGTGGTTTTATCAATGTCTCTAGCAGAGCAATGACTCTCAATAGCAGAGCATTTCCTCCATTAAAACATATCTTCCTTCCAGTATGCTTGCATCATCGTGTTTCTCCCTAATGCGTAGTTATTTTGTCTTCCTAGTTTTATTTAAAATCAAATAAAAAGCCGCTGAGAGTTCTCCAATACCTCTCTCGCTGAAGTGCAAGGGGTCGATGACGGGCCAAGGAATCTAAGCACTTCTAAGGGCTATTTTTTATTTTTTTTCCTCCACAGTGGCCTTGATGCGATCAGGCAGACGGATGTCACGCGTCCCCAAACAAAGGCGCTGCTGGTTTGGGGCTGCCAGGGCCCCTGCCGCTTGCCTGCGCTGCTAATGGTCGCCTCGCTCGCAATCGATTGGGTGCGCAGACCAAGTGTTGTTAGCACTCCCATAACCACAGCTGGGACGCATCGGCAGCTGGGTTTCATCTTCCGGCGGTGCTGGTGAATGGGGGGGGGGCAACGTAGGCACTTTCAGGAAGAGAATTTCCTAAGCGCAGCTTTAAATGATCCTGGTGATAGACATTAACATGAGACATATGGATGGTAACTGGCCCGAATGTGTCTGCAATTTGTGGGAGTAGATTTAACAGAATTTTGCACGAGCCACGAATGAGAAACAATTATGTGGTGATTGCATCAGTCTGCTCTCAGCCGATCTGAAGGAATGCTAGATGATGGAATTTTAAGAGTCACACCCACCCAAATCCAGGGCAGGCCGCTTGGTCTTCGCTGCGCTGACGTGTGTATGTGTGTGTGTGTGTGTGTGTGTGTGTGTGTGTGTGTGTCTGAGTGCGTGTGTGTTGAGTCAAGGCTGGCAGTCTGTATGGAGTGAAGACTTGAGCCCAGAGGCAGCTCTGCAGGATGGTGTCGAGACGCAGAGTCACTGTCAGAGTGTCACTCTCAGAGTTTAACTGGTGATGTGACCTATCAGAACGCCTGCAGCACTACAGCCATTGATTCCTCTGTTTAACTCTTCCACTTGGAGGCCAGAGATGACGTAATGCTGGGAGTTAGACATTATGCGTCAGGCGCGGGGGCGCACGTGTGAGATGTGTCACGGATTAGACCATCACAGGGTCCTTCTGCAAGAGCCGCGGCCTGGTGCAGACTGGCGTCTCACAAAGTCTCGGCAGACCTTCTTGTCTTAATGAGCGTCATCGGGTGATCTCCAGGAGGTCTGCAGACCTGAGTCTGCCATGCCTGTTCATCCATTTAGAGGATGCTAAACATGAAACCTGCTCCGTTTGGTGGGGGGTGGGGGGATAAGCGTGTTAAAGCTGTTTTAATGGAAGTGTGTTGTTAATGGTGCCACTGATTGACTTCGAGCGTGATGCTGTTGTCTGCCAGGGAGGTAGTAATAAAGGACTAATAAAGATGTTCCCACATTAAGACAAATTTCAAGTTTCCTGCTGCTACCATTTAGTTCATTAAGACTAAGCTCAGAAATATATAAATAAAAATGAGATTTCTAAAGCACCGTAGTTAAGATGAAAGCCTGCTTTTACCCTTCACGTTCTTTGATTATCTCTCTTCCGAAGCGCGTAGATTTTACTGAGGCCTGTTTCATGCAAGCCATTAATTGCTCGCTGAGTTAATGATTTGTCAAATCCAGAGATATCCCACCTCCCTCAAGGCCAGGTGCTCCCTTGTGCTGGCAGTGTGCCATTTATGGAAGTAAACAAGACTTCAAATTTGAAAAGTTTCTCTGTGCTGGCAAAGGTTTGGCTTTTGATGCACATAGTCTTTTGCGTTGGGAAAGTCATGACATATATATATATATATATATATATATATATATATATGCCAATTTTTTATTTTATCATTAATTTTTATTTCACCAGTAGCTTTCCTCTGGCTAGAAATGACAAACATGTGAAAAAGATGGTAAGACCTTGTGTTAGAACTAGAAATAAAAAGTGATCTATTTTTAGGCTTGTTTTTACATTTCTGCGAAAAATGCCAAGTTCATAATTATTCATACCCTTTCTATGTAGTCAGTGGCAAAGCCTTAATTACTAACTAGCTTTGGGATTTCTGGAATTTCTGGACCACTTTTGCAATGAAATTTGGAAAGCTTCCTTGCCATCACTCAGTTTCCCACCACATTTTCTCAATGGGATTCAAGTCTGGACTCAGGCTGGGTCACTCCAGACTGCCGATGTCGCTTTCTGTTAACCCTTTCTTCACCAGTCTGGCCACGTGTTTCGGACCATTGTCTCGTTGGAGGCTCCAGACTGCCTGATGCTTTCATGCAGAATTTTAACGCAGGCCAGTTTTCTCGTTCTGATCTGCTGGCATGTCCTCCTCGAGACGCTGACACCAGTATTGCTCATACTTGCCAGGATGGCCTTGCTGGTGCTCTGCGGATTCTGCACGGCCTCTGACACTACCAGCGCAGGGGTCGTGTTTTGGCCTTTCCGGTTTTTCACACCGAGGAACTCCTTGTATTTTTACTGCAAGCACTCGAAAACATTTGAATGTTGCTTTATAGCCTTGTGAGCAGTCACAGTGCTCAGCTACAGGTCCTCAATAAGATCAGTGACTATAGTCATGGCCTGACTGCTGTGAATCAGAACTATGACTCAGCTGTTCTCGGTTTAGAGTTGATCAGGGTGCTCGAGAACAGAACTGAACTAGACCATTTGGAATGGTATAGAAGCGTGCGCTACAGAATCCATAGAAACTTTAGTCATGGTATTTTAGTAAAAATGCAAAGAAAAAAACAGAAATAGTACAAATGTATTGTTTCTATCTCTAGCATTATCTTTTGCCACTTTGTTATGCTGTTTCCTCAAAGAAGAAACCTTTTTTTATGCCTGGTAAAATAAAAATTCACTATAAATCAAAACTGGGCACAGGTATGAATACACTTTTTCATTATATGTCACGTTGAACGGAAACACAAGTTATTGAAAAGCCAACAACCTGAAGAACTTATGGCTTGTCTTGATAGTTCAATTAAAGGATTTAATAAACCATAGATGAGTATTCTTTGCGAGCCACGTCGATGGGATTGGTCATCTTCTTATGTCTCAAGATGACAGTTAATCTCAGATTCAGGCAAACACTCTCCCAAAGAGTCTTCGTTCCATTTCAAGGTAAGGAATTATGAAATTACGTCGCCACCGGTATACTGAGAACAGGCCCCATGCTTCCATCGCACCCTTACTTTTTTGGCCAGCGTTCCAGAGTTTCAGCCAAAGTCCCATAAATTCCTGCTAACCACAGCCTTTGTCGTAATTGTTGTGGGGACTGGCACGCTGGCCGGATTATATACGATCTGCGTAAACTGTTCTCCTCGCTTTGCCAACGAGGACGCGAGCAGGTGCCCAAGTGGAATCAGGGGATAAAAATCAGAAGCCTTCCTCTACCATTTTCATCCCACACTCCTCCACAACACACCTCCAGATTATCGCCCCAATCCCCCCCCCCCCCCCCCCCCCCCCCCCCACCGGCAGTAATAGTTGACAGGAATGCTTACTGTGGGATGTACCTGCCGTCCCAGGGAACACAGAAAGCCCGCGGTCCTCCCGAGGACTGTCCCACATCTTGTTTTATTACATGGTGTTTTTTAAGCAAATGACTGTCATATTTTTACGTCTTGTTTTGGCTCGTACACTCTCTAATTTTTGTTTTTCCCTCCACGCTTGTTTAACTAACATGAGAAAGTAGTATGGAACTGGAGGATTTTCTCCTAGTAAGCTTGACTAAAAATAGCCCTGAAATCAAAGTGCCTGCCACAGCACAGGACAACTTTAGGAATGTGGCATATTAACCACAACAGATTAATTATAACCACAGGACTAACCACAGGAATGAATCCATCAGAACACAACATGAGTCTCTCCAGACATTTCACACCTTAAAAATCCGTTTGCGGTTGTTTGACGTCAAACCGTTCCTCGATTTGAAGCGGCTTGTCTTTCTTTTCCTGATATAGTGAGTTCAGTCTCCCAAAGTTATATGACAAACGGGATTGCACGTCGGATCTTCAACAAGCTCAAAATAAGCCTTTGATGTTGCTGGAATCAGAGAGGCAACAATCCTTCCTGAGATAAAAAGTAAACTTATTTTAAAAATGTCTGTTGGCCTTTTTATTGCTTTTCCTTTTTTTCCGATTCGTAATAGAATTTTTGCTATGCTTGAAATCGGCACCCAAATCAGCCTTTTGGCAGGTAGCTGATGACTCGAGCAAATGATATGGAAATAGCAAAATGATTTGCATATCATCAGATTTCACTAGCCCCATCCGCGTAGCCTCCGATCTTTGATGGCGAGGTTGGCTCTGGGGGCACCAGGCTGAACAGAAACAGGGCTGGAAGAAACGCTGCCCTGTGGGTGACTCGCTGCGTTTGCAATTTCACAGTGGTTGCAGGTTGTGAATTCGATTCTCGGGTCTCCCAGGACACAGCTGCCCCAGTGTGACCGGGGAGACGGGCGGAGGTGTCGGCCGCCACCTGCGCGCGGAAGAGCCTCGCCCGGACGTGCCGGTGTGAACCTGTCCATGTGCCTCTGATCAAACCGTCAACACTATGACCCGCGTCAGCGAGCCAAAACAATTTTACGTAGCTCATGTCATAAGATGTGTGCTTTTGTTTTTTCTCTCTCTGCTTCATCTGGGTATGTGCGCAGAAATTCTAAACCGGGGCTTTTTAACGCCGGTTCTGGAGGCACTGGTTTAAACTTTCAACAAGCCCTTCATGAGCTGGGTGGAGTGTGATACAGCAGCAAGAATCGGAAACTTGCCTGCATGGCCCCAAGAGAGGGACCGAAAACCCCCCACTGTAAACATACTACGGCAGTCGCGGGGGGACGATTCGTGAGCTCGGAAATGTTGACTACGCTGATAAATCCTTCTTGTTTCCAGCACACTTATGCATCTTTAAAACTGTTGATTTCTGTTCTACAGGCTTTACACTGTATTTTATGTACAGAATGCCGTTAATGCATTGACTGAATCCAGAATCGTAAGCACGTCGCGGTGATTTAGATCTCCTAAGTCCTTGGCCCTAGGTGCCCGGGAGAAGAAGCCAAGCCTCCGGAATGAGAACGCAAGCGCTCGCCGCTTACTGATTCAATTACCCCATTCACGTCCTCGCATAAAACGCGGAGACACATAAACATCAGTGCAAATTCATAGCATCAGATAAATCTGTCAAAGTCCCCCTTTTTACGGCTCTTTTAAAGGCCGTTAGAGTATGTCAGACGCGAGGCACTTGTCCTCTCCCTATCAGGCCGCTGCTGTGAACGTGCGACCGCGTCAGGGAAGAAGAGGCAGAAAAAATACTCTTCATGCTGAACAAAAGCTCGCACAGCTCGTCAGTGCCGCCTGGCTCACGGCTTTATTTGATGAGGGCCGGGTGGTCTGAGCCCGGCGACCTGCCCAGCGTGACGCCCGGCCCCCCGTCGGCAACACGTCCAGTGTCGAAGTGAGAAGGCTGGGTTTAATGCACGGCTGGGATTTCAATGTGATTCCTCGCGCTACGATGCTGGTCACTGTCTTGTTCTCCCCCTTCGCCATTTTTTCAATTGTCTGGTCGGTTTGCGGACAGACGGAGATACAGGACCAAAAAAAAATTTTTTTCATGCAGGCTTATCAAGGAATGTCCCAAGATTAATAAAACAAATAAACAAAACAAAGTCACAGCAATAATCCAGGCAGAGGTCCAGGCTGTAATCCAGGCAAAGGTCCAGCACCAGGCTGGTAAACAGAGCAAACAGAGCAAAATAAAACAGTAATCAGAGACAAAACGCCAGAGAATATAACAAAGATGACTTAGAAACACAGGAAAACACACAATGAGACGTTGCAAGATCTCAACTGCAAACAAAAGCCTGAGTACATAGGGAGAGATGGCCAGATAGAGAACAGGTGTGATCAGTATGCAAAGGGGGTTTTAGCGAAGCTGGTCAGAGGATCATGGGAGTTGGAGTCCGTGATGGAGGTAGCGGGTGAAGTGAGAGGATTGGATGTGACATTCACCATTTCTTGCTCATCTGTGTAGCTCTGGAGGCCCCACAGAATCTGAGCTTTGCTGGTTTCCATCACTCTCTGGGATTCCTCCCATCTGGCCTCGGAAGACGCCGCCCCATGCCTCACACGCGCTCTCACATATGAGCCCTGCCCCGAGGCATGTGCGTGGTTGTATAGATCCACTGGCTAATTTGTCCACTTGGCTTGCATGCTTTTATTTCTACTCCAGAGCGACTCTCCATGTTCACTGTGATGTCCCGACTTGGCAGTGCTGTGGACTCTTTTGGGCTCGAGGCAGAAGTCGGGGTTCACATTTCCTCTCCAGTGAAACTAAAAGGGAACACATCCAAATACCCTCCCAATGATCCCTCTCACTTGCTCCTGTTTTACATCTCAGGAGGAGAGCTCTTTATTTTCCTTCTCGGTTTGGAAAGTTGGCACCGGATGGGCATTTTAAAGGCACTTCCCCTTTCTCTTTAATGTCTTTTTAATCCATTTCTTGTTCCCACTTTTTGATCTGCGGCGAGCGACTCCGCGGAGAGGAAGCGATGCGATAAAAGCAAAACACATGGTCTCCTTGCTAATGCTACGACTCCCTGACCTGTGAGTGTGTGCACGCGTGCAAGGGAGGCAGAGAGAGAGAGAGAGAGAGAGAGAGAGAGAGAGAGAGAGAGAGAGAGAGAGAGAGAAAGAGAGGGGACTCCCACAGCAGGAAAACTTGGCTTTGGTACGGCCTCGAGCACTGGTACCGGCGTCCACCTGACTTGGGCGATCAGGCTGACGCTGTCATTCTCCGATCCGGAGAAAAGCGCAGTGCTGAATCATCTCCCGAATCCATCTTTTAAAAAGCCTCAGCAGCTCGGGGGCCCGGAGGTCGACCACCACGCGCCGATTCTGCACAAGGTATTGGGGGTGAGACAAAACATTCATCTGTCTCTGAATACAGCTGTATATCTCATACAAGGCAAACAAAGAGTGACTTGTGGCATCCATTTTCTCCCATCTGCCATCCACTCCTGTGCAGCCCGTGCAGGTCTCCGCTGTATGCAGTCGGTGGGAAAAAATAAAAGAATGATGTATGACGTACTCGTTCCTGGAGAAATGTTTTTGTCCTTCTTCACCCAGCCTGTGCCGCTGAAGGGCTTTGTCATAGTCGCTCGTGTTAACATTGTTCTCTTTGTTCAGCTGCTGGCTGAAGTTAATGGCCAGAACGCACTCGGGGAATTAATAAAAAACAATCTCGACGTAGTTGGGGAATTAATTAAAAAACTTCATAATCACGACAGCGCGGACTGTACGTACGTAAGGACTGCAGCCAAGTCTGTTTTCTATGGTTGTGCGCCACTTCATTTAGCTGCTGGTTTGAAACTTCTCCAGGTGCCTTATACTCCATTAGGTGATTCTTCCACTCCGACATCCAGCCTGGAGTCCAGGAAAGATGATATGAGTGAAAAAAAAAAAAAAAACAACGGCGCGGCAAGGATGATAGGGCGGGGCGGTGTGCCGTTTCTCGCCGAGCGACGTGAGCTCGAGAGAAAGGTGCCAGGTTATTGCGTGCGTGCGTGAACTCACAGGGCCTGGTGAGCGTAAGGCTCTGCACGTACCAGATCCTCCGCTCGGAGGAGCACGTTCGAGGGATTCCCCGTCCTTGAATCTCTCGTGCCGGGACTAGATATCATCTTATTGTGTGTATGACTCTGTGACCACATCCACGCCACTCTCTTGATCTCTCTCTCTGTTTTCTCCGTTTTACTCACCATGCAGTGTGATTATTGATGACGTTTGGCTTTGTGCAGTATGAAGTGCCTAAAATGAAGTCAGGCCAGGACAAAGGGCTTAATGTTGTAGTTTTTGTTGGTAAATAATGCCTTATTTACTGGGCTGGCAGTGAGAGTATTTCACTGTAATGGTGAATATGATTTTTTAGTGTATGACTGAGATGCTGGTTACGTTTTATTTACTGCTTTAAGGGACACATGGCTTCATTTCTCCGGGGCAACACTAACAGTTTCTTAAATCTGGACACGTCATACACCACCACCCGGGTCTGGTCCGGTTCTGGCCCGGTCCGATTCTGCTTCCCTGCCCTCGCGATGAGGCGCGCTCAGTGGCCACACGCATCATCCCACCACTCAGTACAGGCGTGACGGAGACATGACAGCAAGCTCAGACGCGCACACGCGCCCACATGCGTCCTGCCAGGAACCACAGCAGCTGGGCTCGCTAAAGTCCGATGGCAGGAGGGCGGAACACTTAGAGAGCAATTTGGCTGTTCTGGGATGGCTCTTTTTTTATCCTTTCCCCGTGTCTTCTCAATGTTGTTTTCCGCACCTTTTTTTTTTTTTTTTTTTTTTGCGTCATCTCTCTCGCGCTCCCAGGGGACGAGTGGCACGAGGAAACGATGGAGATCCTTGCACTTTCATCTGTCGAGCCAGGGGGTCGAGCTAACCCGCCTGCCAGATCCATGCTGCCACTGGTGGTGGGCGCTGCACTGGACAGCAGGATAGAGGGTAGTGATGTGGGGAGAGAGGGAGAGAGCACAGAGTGAAAGAGACAGAGGGAAAGGAGAGAGAGAGAGAGAGAGAGAGAAGGGGTTAAGAAGAGAGGTGGAGAGAGAGGGACTAAGAGGGAGTGGTGGAGAGAGAGGGACTAAGAGGGAGTGGTAGAGAGAGAGAGTGGTACAGAGAGAGTGGTAGAGGGAGAGTGGTAGAGGGAGAGTGGTAGAGGGAGAGTGGTAGAAAGAGAGTGGTAGAGGGAGAGTGGTAGAGAGAGAGAGTGGTAGAGAGAGAGTGGTAGAGAAAGAGTGGTAGAGGGAGAGTGGTAGATGGAGAGTGGTAGAAAGAGAGAGTGGTAGAGGGAGAGAGGTAGAGATAGAGTGGTAGAAAGAGAGAGTGGTAGAGCGAGAGTGGTAGATGGAGAGTGGTAGAAAGAGAGTGGTAGAAAGAGAGAGTGGTAGAAAGAGAGAGTGGTAGAGAGAGAGAGTGGTAGATGGAGAGTGGTAGAAAGAGAGAGTGGTAGAGAGAGAGAGTGGTAGAGAAAGAGTTTTAAAGAGAGTGGTAAAGAGGGAGAGTGGTAGAGGGAGAGTGGTAGAGAGAGAGTGGTAGAGAGAGAGAGTGGTAGAGGGAGAGAGTGGTAGAGGGAGAGAGGTAGAGGGAGAGAGTGGTAGAGAGAGAGAGTGGTAGAGAGAGAGCGGTAGAGGGAGAGAGTGGTAGAGAGAGAGAGTGGTAGAGAGAGAGAGTGGTAGAGAGAGAGAGGTAGAGGGAGAGAGTGGTAGAGAGAGAGTGATAGAGGGAG
The DNA here is from genome assembly GCF_041902795.1 of Electrophorus electricus. Classification (NCBI taxonomy): domain Eukaryota; kingdom Metazoa; phylum Chordata; class Actinopteri; order Gymnotiformes; family Gymnotidae; genus Electrophorus; species Electrophorus electricus. The sequence goes on from NC_137518.1 coordinate 2,385,557, forward strand.
AAAGTGGTAGAGAGAGAGTGGTAGATGGAGAGTGGTAGAAAGAGAGAGTGGTAGAGAGAGAGTGGTAGAAAGAGAGAGTGGTGGAAAGAGAGAGTGGTAGAGGGAGAGAGTGGTAGAAAGAGAGAGTGGTAGAAAGAGAGAGTGGTAGAGAGGGAGAGTGGTAGAGAAAGAGTGGTAAAGAGAGAGTGGTAGAGAAAGAGTGGTAAAGAGAGAGTGGTAGAGAGGGAGAGTGGTAGAGGGAGAGTGGTAGAGAGAGAGAGGTAGAGGGAGAGAGTGGTAGAGAGAGAGAGTGGTAGAGAGAGAGTGGTAGAGGGAGAGAGGTAGAGAGAGAGAGTGATAGAGGGAGAAAGTGGTAGAGAGAGAAAGTGATAGAGAGAATGGTAGAGGGAGAGAGTGGTAGAGAGAGAGTGGAGGAGAGAGAGTGGTAGAGGGAGAGAGTGGTAGAGAGAGAAAGTGGTAGAGAGAGAGTGGTAGAGAGAGAGAGTGGTAGAGGGAGAGAGTGGTAGAGAGAGAGTGGAGGAGAGAGAGTGGTAGAGAGAGAGTCGTAGAGAGAGAGTGGTAGAGAGAGAGAGTGGAGGAGAGAGAGTGGTAGAGGGAGAGAGTGGTAGAGAGAGAAAGTGGTAGAGAGAGAGTGGTAGAGAGAGAGTGGTAGAGGGAGAGAGTGGTAGGGAGAGAGTGGTAGAGAGAGAGTGGTAGAGAGAGAGAGTGGTAGAGAGAGAGTGGTAGAGAGAGAAAGTGGTAGAGAGAGAGTGGTAGAGAGAGAGTGGTAGGGAGAGAGTGGTAGAGAGAGAGCGGTAGAGGGAGAGAGTGGTAGAGAGAGAGCGGTAGAGGGAGAGAGTGGTAGAGAGAGAGTGGTAGAGAGAGAGCGGTAGAGGGAGAGAGTGGTAGAGAGAGAGCGGTAGAGGGAGAGAGTGGTAGAGAGAGAGTGGTAGAGGGAGAGAGTGGTAGAGAGAGAGTGGTAGAGGGAGAGAGTGGTAGAGAGAGAGTGGAGGAGAGGCCCCCCCAGCCGCAGCTCGTCCCCCTTGGCGCGTCCGGGTCAGGGGTGAGGGGTCCGGGTTGCTCACACCTTTCTTAAGACCCGCGCGGCCCGCCAACATCCCAACTGCCTCGCCACGACCAAGTAAGCACTTAACAGCCGTTACACACGGACACGCAGACGTGCTCCCCTGTGCAGCCACCCCATCGCTCTCTCTCTCTCTTCATGTGTCTCTCACGCCCGCCACCGCACACATATCTTCGCGTTGTCTCTTTCACCATATACCCTTATGTGTTGTTTTTTTTCTCACCTTTTCTGAGAGATTTTCCCCAGTCGGAGGCTGTGACCCTACACTGCCCCTTCACTGGGTTTTAAGGGCGGAGTAACTTCACAGCGCTTCTGCAGACAGGTCTTTACACGCCTGGCTGGCCTGAGCTGGTGAAGATGTCGACCTGGCGAATTTCACACTCTCCCTCTCTCCCTGCGGGTCGGGCGGGGCTCCCCGCCGACTCTTCCTGCGCGCGGCTGAGTCGTTGCCTGATGCAATGTCCGGATCGGCCGGGCCAGAGATCGTATGGACAGGGGAACAGCCTGCCAGCCGGTAGTCTGATCGCAGTCAGTCAGAGCAGTGCACCTCATACGGGCACTGTCCATTGTAAATGCCCCTTCTTGCCCCTCACGCCAGCCTGCGGTGAAGGCAGTGGTCTCCTCAGCTTAAACTGGCCCAAATCTCCATAAGTCCTTTTAGATCGACACAGCCATGTCCCTTGATGCTGCAGGGTGTTTCTCGGTGTGTTTGTTTACTTAGCCGCTGTGTTAGTGTGTAGAAGTGGAGAGAGCTTAAATTATCCTCTCCGTGTGCAGAGTGAGCTTAGCATAATGGCACACATGCTAAGACTGATGGATATTGCCTGCTACAATGTGCACGTGTGTGTGTGTGTGTGTGTGTGTGTGTCACATTCCACCTCAGGGCTCCTCAGAGACCTTGGCACACAGCAAACACCTCCAGCTGAAAATACAAGTGCATAATGGTGTGTTTCCACACACGTGCACACACATGCATACACACACACACACACACGCATATTATTCCTTGAGCTATGGGGACCTGATAATAAGCAAGTGCTCCCTCACCCTGCAGAATGTGAACAGGCTCCAGTTTGAAGGCGGTGGAGCCAACCCGGTCCGGTAATCTCTGCTGCGGCGTCTGTCACCACCGGCCTGACGGCACGCTTATTAATCACGTTCAGCTAATGCCCAACTACCTACAGCTAATAATAGTTTACTGTTCGTCTTAATATGCCCCCGTCTCTGACCCCCCCCCGCCCCCCCCCGCCAACAAGCCTGTGTGCTCCGAGGCGTCAGTGCAATCAACTCCAATATTATTCATTTGCAGCTTGGGACGGGGGAAACATGAACTGAGAGAAAGGAGAGAAATGCAGATGAGATTTCCACACCCACGTACGTGGTTCAGTGTTTCGCTTCTCTTGTGCTAAGTGGCCTTCTTCTCGACGATTCTCTTAATCAAATTTGTTTAATCAAATAGCTGAGGACCTGCCTACACGCATTCCATAACTGCCAAGCTATTATTCTTTTTTTGTTTCGAATTGAACAGTTTGTGCACAAAAGCACGACGTTGCGCCATTTCACTAATTCATCCTAATAAAATACCTTAGATGCCACCGGTGCTAAAGTGCTTGTTGAGGAAGTCATCCATAATGTGATTAAAGCTGTCAATCATGGTCAAAGGTTGAGGACAAATGTTTTTTGGTTCATCTGCCTCAGCATGAGGATAGTCCGGTGGAGACATCTGGAGACGTAGCCTGCGCGGCCATTACAGTCAGGTCAGGGATGTTTCGCCGTGTAAACACACCGACGGCATTTATGTTAAGTGTCTACCTTGTGTGTCTCATTAAAAATTGATTACGACAGAATCCAGTTTCAGAGGAATTCACACAAAATGCTGGAGTATTTCACAATAAAAGTAGTCCTGGTGATTGATAGATTGTTTCAGATATTGGGGTTATTTATTTATTCATTGGTTGGCTTGACTGCTAATCAGCACAAAATAGATAAAGGCAACCTCCTTCCACTGGATTAGAGATAAACCTGCCCACAGAAGTGCCACACCTCAGCTGCGCTCATGCCACCTTGTAATAGGTAGAATCTAAAAGTAGGCGGTACCTGATGAAGTGGGGGGCGGAGCTGCCTTGCCTTGCAGCTGCCACATATATGCCGCAAAACTGATCCGCGATCAGCGTGCCACCGCGTTCATCCTGACCGAACAACTCCACACGAGCGGTTCGAAGCAGAAACCACCCGACACAACACGTCACGTCACCCACGCGGCTTTCCATAACATGCGGCACACGTGACCTTTGGATTGGGGAGCAGCGGAGCCCGGTGGGGCCCGGAGAGGTGACGAGGAGACTGCCGGAAGACTCCGAGCCTGTGCAGCTGCTCTGGCCCCGCCGCGGTTTCTAATGGCTTACGGGCCATCTGTCTAACAGTGCCCTGATCCCCCTTTTGCTGCTTGCAATCGGACTGCAGAGAGCGACGTTTCCAGATTTTTGTTGAACTTTTGGATGCACTACGAGTTCCGTTTCTATTCTGGTGACGCGCAGGTCACAGATTTCGCAACAGTCTGGCTCTTTGCCAGCTACAAATGGAGATTAGTCCAAGTTTAACGGTCCATCCCACAGACCTTTGTGGACTAAGGACTGCTTATATTCTCATCACACACACACACACACACACACACACACACACACACACAGTGATACATGTCGTCCTCTGAAGGAAGCGGCACAGAAACAGTCCTTGGGTTGCTGTGAGCTGCCGCACGTGTTTGGGGTCTGGACTTTTATTGGCCCTCGTCATTATCGGGACGTGAAGGATAAGCTGAACTGGGCCTCTGCCCGGCAACTGTGCTCTCATTGGTCATTTAAATTCAGCCCAAGGTCATGCTGCTATTCTCACCTTGTTTATCCAGACCAAGCTCCCTCGTCCTTTTGCAAAGCCTTGTTTTTAGGCTGCAGTCTGTGGATTATGTAAGGCGTAATATTGTCTCCGTAGTGACTTAAGCTTTATGTAACACGGTGGACTTTTTTTTCCTCGCGTGCGCGTGTGTGTGCATGTGTATGTGCTTGCCACTCACGTGCCCGTGTGTGTGCGCACAAGCTGGCAAAGTGTATGAATTTGGGTGTGTTTGTGTGAGTGTATGCATACCTGCGAGTGCATGTGTGTGTGATTCATGCATCACCATGCTGTGTGATGTTCTTCAGTTGCAACCAATTTTACAGACAATGACAGTGAGTGGGAGTTTATACTGTCAGTTAAGATGAGGGGCACGATTGTGGGGACGCCTGCCGTCTATGGGGGAGTTTAGACCTGAGGCAGGACGACACACTCCTGTGTGAGCCGGAGGGAATGCCTCTGACCTTCCTCTGCCCCTGACCGAGTGTCCTTAAGATTTAGGGTAATACGTGTCCCAGCAAGATCGCTCCCACTGCTGGTAAGTGGAAAGTCAATGCGGCACCTTTGATGAAGCCCGCCTGGCCCTGATTTGTCTGCCAGCCACGGGGAGACGGGGGAGGCGCACCGCTACTCTGCTCATCTCGCACTCCAGGTGGTTTGTCAGGGGGCTTTCCAAGCCGCGGGCTCCGGGATTGGCTGAAATCTCAGTGAGGCACTCAGTAAAATAACCAGTTTCCAGGTTTTAATCCGATCCAGAAGCCAAATGCTGATCTGATAGGGATAAAAAAAAAAAGTCTCGAGCCTGATTACAACTGAGAAGATGGAAATTTATCCACCGCACTGATCTGAGAACAGTTTTCTTTGTAATGAAGAATGCATTTGCAGCAGTTTATCAAATCGCTGGCTGTCGCTGCCTCCCTCTATCGCTCTATCTTTCCCTCTCTCCATCTTTCTTCCACATCCTGATTTTTGGCCCCGTTAAGATGAGAGCGAAGGGCATCTGGAAGGCTGTGGCCAGTGTTAATCTCCAACTTCTCATCTGCCAGCCAATGCCTCAGCCATTCACGGCCCTGACCCCCCTGCTTTGGCCCATCACAGCGCTGACCGCTCTGCCTCGGCCAATCACAGTCCTGACCCCTCTGCCTCGGCCAATCACAGACCTGGACCTGCTGCCGCAGGTCTGTAAGTGAGTGACTGTCTCCAGCACTCTCATTAGTGTGCCGTTTTCCTCCTTTCATACACACACACACACACACACATACACACATACACACACACACCCACACACACACACACACCCACACACACACACACACACACACACACACACACATACACACACACACACACACACACATACACACACACACACACACACACACACACAGCGGGCTTGACGTCGCCTTTGGACAGTGCTAGTGCAGACATCGTTACTGGATTATTACATAAAACCCACCTACAAAAACCTGTATCCACTGCACCACACCAGGGCGGTCGTCGAGGAAGCGCATTGCGTGACTACAGCGGCTGTTCAGTGCCAGCGCCAGCCAACAGGGTGTGAGTGTGTCTGAGTGTGTGTGTGAGAGTGTGTGTATGTGTGAGTGTGTGTGCGTGTGAGTGTGTATGCTGCCTGTGTTGAACCGACTCTCAGCTAGACTCTTAGTGCTATGTGAGGCCCATACGCAGTGTGAAGCGTGATTCACCATTCTGCTCCCAAAGTCAGACCCATCTTCCCATCTGGGGTAACAGGACCGATCCAAGGATGGCGTGCAGGGGTTGGAGTGATGGTTGCCATGACGTCACACTGGCTGTCGGAAATTGCAGGGTGCCTATCTGCAGGCAACATCACTGTGCTTTAGATACTAATATGACCTTACTGCTTTAAACAGAGACAACCCACACATGCACACACACCCCACACGCATGTCTTCATGTGGTCTGTCCTGGGAGTGACAGGACAAAACCTTTGCTCCCTCAGAAAACGTGATTGTTCTATTGTAGGAACAATACTACACAATATTACACAAATTACCATGCAGATGAGCGATTGTACAATACGAGCAGGAGGACAATGCACTGATCATCTCTTTTCCTAGACTTTGAATAATTTGTGAGAATCACTCAAGGACTGGCAATAAATCTTATTAAACCAATAATCCACTATTGTTGCCTATATAGAGATTAACATCCATCCCAGCCTGCGGTGATGTAAAGAGACATCACTTGGATCTCTCCGCTCCATACTGATTTTGTGCCTTCGTCTGAGCCTCCGTGTCAAGCGCCGGACGCCCAGTTTGGAAGACGAAACCAGGTCAATGGCAAACAAAGGTTGTTTACCGTGGCTTTCGCGCACCTTGTTGTGGCAGGCGCACGCAGAGCCAGACGAGACGAAACAAGGCGAGACAGGGTGAGATGGGGCAAAACAGAGCGAGACGTTCGCCTGGCTCGGGCCCACACTGGGCTTTGACTTTAACAACCCAATTCGTTTTTTTTTTTCCACGATGTTTCGGAAAGCCTCCGTCGCTGATATTAAACAGTTTGCGCGTGTTTCGTGCGTGTGCCGCTTCCACAACAGAGGCGTCTCAGGAGAGGCCGGGAGAGGTCTGCTCCGTTTGTCTGTAAACACGCGACGGCTGATGAGGTGGTGTGTGTCCGACGCACTCACTGTTTACATCCAGACCCAAGGAGGAACGGCGTGCAGAAAAAGGCCAGGCTTTCTGTAGCCGCTGCATTCTCTGTCTGCCAGTGAAAGTGATCTCAGGTCATGTTCAGATTAAGTCACTGTCCCTGAGACTCTCTGTGTTTGTTTGTTTGTGTGTGTGTGTGTGTGTGTGTGTGTGTGTGTGTGTGTGTGTGTGTGTGTGTGTGTTTGAGGCGGCGGTGGGATGTGAAGAGAGAGGGTGTGCTATAAATAAGCGTGGCTCAGTACAATTCCAGGAATGGGTGCATGTATCGTCACTCAAGCAGCGCGCACAGCAGACTCTGGGGCGGAGCCTAGGTCTGTCCCGCCCCTGCATGTGCTCCACAGAAGCCCCTCCCCCTCTACCTTCCCCTCCGCCATGAGGCTGCGTCGGCTTTTCAGTCAGCTTTCTGTTTGAGTTTTATTTTTTCCTTTTTTTTGTTTTTCTAGTTCTAAAGCACCTTGTGTTTCTTTCAGTCTGACTTTTTATTTTAGAAAAAATAACTTAAAACAAACCGAATAAACAAACAAGCCGATCGGGCCGACCGATGGTAAATTGTGTGTCTATGGGAGAGCTCTCCCAGGGGTCGAGGAAGCCCCTGGACCCAGATCAGCCGGGGCTCCCCGCGGCCGTGTGCGCGTGTGCCAGCCGGGTCGGACCCCGGAGCGGCCAGACGGCCGCGACCCCCTTGCGGTCCCTTCCACCTCGATCGGTGCCTCATACCTGCTGCTGTTGTCAAGGAGATGTTGCTCGCAGAGACGGGCAGCGTGTCGCACAGAAGAACCGAGTCCGTCTTAATTAAAGGGTGAAATTCGTTAAGGCGGCGTGGGGCAAATGGGAGGGCTTATCGTTCTTCCCCATCAGTCATCGACCCCTGCTCCTCACACTAAGGAGCGTACATACACAAACCCTCCAATACTCCCATGGTGTAACCAAATGGATGGTGGATGGGCTACATGACACCATGAAAACTTCCCACCCTCTCTGTTTGTTCGTTTGTTCACCTGCCTTCGTGCTGTTTGTTTTGAATTTACCACGTCGGTGATGCATCTTTTGTTCGCTATAAATGCCGGTGGCTGTTTCCTTCAGTGCTTCGTTCATTGTCCGTTCACTTCATTTATTGTCGGTCCTCCCCTCCTGCTACAATGGCACAAGTGGAGAATTCTCACCATCTGCACATCGCCTGGTTTTGTTTATTGGGCGGGAAAAAATGTAATAACCTTTGCTCTGCCATTCGTGACGTGATTGCTGATTTTAGGCGCGTGCTGCCTATTGACTGTTTTCATATGCACTTCAATAAGCGCGAGCAGATTTCTCATTTCAAAAAGCAGTGCAAACTGGGGCAGCTCCTCACCTCGCACTGCCTCACACTGCCTCGCAATTATCCTGACTTCTGAGCCTTTTCTTCCATGCCGAATGTCTATAAAAAGTCATTTCAAACCCTCGATATTAATTTAATCGAATCTGTCGTTTGATGTTTCCAAAAGCACACTATAGAGGGCAGACCACATTTTCTGTTGAACTGTACATGATTGGTACAGTCTGCTATGTTTTTGTGGGGTTTTTTTTTCCTGGGGTTGAGATGTGCATTTTTCCTTGCCGCGTTCTTCCTGGGTGCGGTGTCAGACTGGCGCGTGCTCACCCTTCTCACTGCGGCTTTAAAGCCTTTATTGGGCACAGCTGCAGAGACGCAGCGTGCGGAGCTGACAGGGAAAACCGAATTTTCAGACACAGACATGCTTTTAGCTCGTGACCTTTCACCACGGCACCTCCCTGTGCTCTCGCCGAGCTCCTGGCGCGCCTTCCCACACCAGCCGAATGCTTATAGAGACAAACAGATGGCCATAATAACTGCCTGCCAGAAATGTTCCTCAGGCAAAGCGGTGTCGGTAGCCGGAACGCTCGTGGTTCACTAAACAGCCAGACGCACGCGAATCCGAAAGAGTGCTTCTCGCAGCGCTTATGGAGTGGCACTTGCCTCACGGGCATCCTTGGGAGCACGGGGGCACTTTGCTTCATGAGAATCCTTGGCAAGAGTTGCGTCTGGGATGTCACTGGCCGCGAGCACAGCCATTATCATTCTGTTTCATCGCGTATGACGTCATCGTCCCGGTGTTAGGGGCGTGGCTTTGACGTCACCCTCTGTTGGAGTGATGGAGAAGTCACTCTGATCACAGGATGACATTATTGAGGTTTCCCCATGGATAACACACGCCAGAACGAGGACGGGAACATCATTTTGGTTTATGTTTATTTGCTATGTAGAGTTCATAACATTTCAGAAAGAGTAAGAGTTTTTTTGTTGTTTAAGTAATAGGCTATATGTGCTGGTTTTTACAATGTGCTGGTCTTTTAAAGTAGCTTGGGTTAATATAATATATAATGTTAGTGTGGCTAATGTTAGTTAAAAACATGCATTTAGCCTCACTAGTAAACAAAAAACGCCCAGGGACAGAAACAAATTAATCTGGTCTTGAATTAGTTTCACCCTGACTGGATCCAATCCCAAACAAAATAATGTCCAACTACAGTTTGGAAAGTAACATTGTGTGCTTTATCCTGCTTGTCACTTGTCCTTCTAAAATAAAGTACGTAAAATTACATTTTCATAAATGTTACTTGTGACATTGTTTCCTACTTATCATAACAATATCATATGAAGTATGTTAGCTTATGGAAACCATATGTCGTACATTCAGGGTTAATGGTAGTTGGTTTTTGTTTTTTGTCAATTACTTACTACATTGTGAACTACTTACAAAGTTTGCCTCCGTATGGTGTTCTCTCTGTTTGTATCTGTTTTTCCGGTGTTTGGATTTAATGGGTTAATTGAAAATGCATGTTTAAACTCATGGTGTTGACTGTGCTGCTCACTGTAGGTTTACCTCCAAAATCGTGACTCGGTGATTCACAACACGGGCATTATTAGAACACTACCACCTCATGAAAACTTGCGTTTTCAGAAGAAAAAAAAAATTGTTGATTAACGTTCTTGCAGGATAATAGACCCAGGGCCATCATTAGAACCGAGCCTTCAGGGGTTAAACCCTAAATATTTCAGTGCCCCGTGTGAATTTTTCCATCTCTGGTTGATTAAAGTTTTATCACTACTGACTCTGATTAGGTAGAACATGTGACTTCAAGATGCAAAGTTCTAGATATTTGTCAGATTTTCCACGTGGAACTGCACAAATGACTTGTAGGTGTGTGATTTCTCTTTCATTTAAATGCTAGTTTTCCAATCAAATATGTAAAGATATTTAGCCACTGAACTCCAAGTCTGCTGTTCTTGTAGGTAGAATTTCTCCAGCTGGTAAGGTGGGTTTGTAGCAGGGAGAAGAATTTCCTTACAGTGGTAGGGGAATGTCCCTTCCAGCACGCTGTAGTGCCGTGATGCCTTTGCTTTTAAAACAGTTTGTTAGGAAGAGTGGTTTGACTTGAGATCTTGCCTAAATGGACCGCTGATTTCACTGAAGTCTTGATTTCGATCTAAGTTATTTGGCAGTGTGGTGGTTGCTATCTCTTCTTTGTGCAAGTTTCACTTTCATGCTGTAGAGCCTCTAAGAGGCATTTTGGTTGTTTTGTTTAGTTTTTTTTGTGTGTATTGATTTCTAAAACTCATTGCAAAGTCTTGGTGTATTTTTTAAAGTGTTTGTTTTACAAGCACTGTTGCATCAGTTTGTTGAGTGTATGGTGGATAAACAGCCTTTATGGAGCCTCCCGCGTAGCGCTAGACAAGGCTGCACGTTTGAACTCAAGCCTTCTTCTACCACCACCACACACAGCAGAGGTCGGTGGGTGTGGGCTAGGATACTACCCCACTGCCCCAAAACCTCTTCAGTCATGCGCTGATATGTTAGTTATTTTAAATTCTGAGATGCATATCAAAGGTTTTGGTTTAATTGCTCCATTTATTTCTTTTGCAGGTCTTTTTTTATTTAGCTTTTTTGTCTCTCCATTTTGCTTTAAGCCTGCACATCCATCTGGGGCAGTGGGATGAAGTTCCAATTCCGCACCTTGGATATTTTACTGATTTGATGTCTCTCTCTCTCTCTCTCCTCCCCTCCCTCCCTCTCTCTCTCTCGCTCTCTCTCTCTCTCTCTCCCTCTCTCTCTCCTCCCCTCCCTCCCTCTCTCTCTCTCTCTCTCCTCCCCTCCCTCCCTCTCTCTCTCTCCTCCCCTCCCTCCCTCCCTCTCTGTCTCTCTCTCTCTCTCTCTCTCTCTCTCTCTCTCTCTCTCTCCTCCCCTCCCTCCCTCTCTCTCTCTCGCTCTCTCTCTCTCTCTCTCCCTCTCTCTCTCCTCCCCTCCCTCCCTCTCTCTCTCTCTCCTCCCCTCCCTCCCTCTCTCTCTCTCTCTCCTCCCCTCCCTCCCTCCCTCTCTGTCTCTCTCTCTCCTCCCCTCTCTCTCTCTCTCTCTCTCTCTCTCCCTCTCTCTCTCCTCCCCTCCCTCCCTCCCTCCCTCTCTCTCTCTCTCTCCCTCTCTCTCTCTCTCTCTCTCTCTCTCTCTCTCATATATATATATATATATATATATATATATATATATATATATATATATATATATATATAGCCAGGATGGGCTGGAAGCGTTCTGTGTTTGGTGGTTCTACCCTAGGCCTCTCACCTTTGCGTTGGGCTGCATGGCATGTTGTGTGCAGTTCTTCTTTCCTGATCTCACTCTGGTGTTTAAGCGTGCACACTTGCGGTTATGTGTGACTCTTATTTCGGGTAGTAAACATTTTATTCTCCCCTGCAGACATCCACCCTCTCCTGTCTGGATGGTTTCGATGACTTTTCTACACTCTTATGTGTTTAATCATTAACTTAACATTATAAAAATATTTATTTATAAGGTCTGTACTGATTTGGAATAAAGCAACACAGTTCAGTTCTAGAGTTGATTGTTTATAATTTATTTGAAATGAACATATTCTCTCTTTGTTTACAAATTAAAAGAACTTTTGATGTTTAATGTTTAGAGGGAAGTGTCCTTTCCCTCTTTGGTCACACATTATATAACTAACATGATCCTGATAATTAAGTTAGTTTGCATATCAGTTAGTTTCTGTTATGAAAGTGAGACTTTTATTTTTAATGACCTTATTACATTTAAATGCCTGTTTATATGCATCATTATTCAAGGATAATACTGGAACGATACTTCTGCATATACAGTATATTGACATATCTTTTATTATTTGATTTAGCTGTGTGTCTTTCTGGAACCTTCTGAAACCGTTTATTGGGAAAACATCCAGGATGGTAAAAGTTTAGTTCGGCAGTCCAGTGGATGCCAGACTATAAAGCACAGTCACTTAAGCATTTACTAACACTCAAGCTACGGGAAGACTGAGCTTTAACGCTGAAAAGCATTCAGAGTCCTTATTCAAGTTCTCCCTGTGGGCGAGCTCGTCCACCCAACTCATGACTTCTGTGCCCGAGCTTTAACAAAGCTAAGCTTTCTTTGTGTATTTTAGATTAGAAAATTGCACATTTAAGGACGGGTGAAAACCTCCCAGGGGAAAAAAAATGCATTTAATTTCACACTTGAAGGAAAGGTTGTAGCAGACAGACCTACCAAAGCTAAATTAAACAGGGCTGGAGTAGTTTCTAGTTATTTTTAAAAGTCTGTGCATGGTGAGTAAACATTACCACGTGCCTCTGATTCGTTTATCTTATGTATTAATTTTATTCTTAATTCCTTTGTGGGTGGAGTCTGAGCAGTTTTAATGCCACGTGCCCTGTTTTGGCTGCGCTCGCACCTGGCATTTACAGCGTCTGTCTGGAGGACCAGGGTTACTTGGGGTCTCCCACCCATGACCGTAGGGGCTGGCATGACACTTTCTGCCACTTGTCATGGGAATTTCAAGGACTCACGCTGAGTCAGCTGTCTTGTCAGATTTGCGAAGGCGCTCAGTGAGCACTGGCGCAGCAAGAACCAGAGCCATTGCATGCGTGTTGCGGTCACGGAGCAGTTTCTGCACCACCGGGTGCTTGGAGGTGCGCATGGAGACGCATGTCGACTGACCGTATAGGTTGGCTTGTTAAAAGCAGTTTTGTGGTTAATTCTGTCTGCATAAGCATAGAAACTGAAGTCACATTCCGGGCGCCAAAGTGGCCCTCACTTCTTCATTAGACCTGAACAAAGGCAGGTGAACACAGTCCAAAACAAGAGGTTGCAGGTTTCTAAGGAAAAGCAAACTGGGACGTTCTAAAACACACCAGTTCAGCGCTGTCCCGTGAAGCCGTGTGCCCGCAGGAGGAGACTTAAGCACATCTGTCTCACTGGGCTCGCTGTCCATTCAGCTGTTTTTCCCCCGTCAAACTGCGTATTAACGCGCCCATTAACGCGCCGGGGTGTCACCCGCTTCTCCCGTCTGCTTCTCAGCGTGGTGCGTGAGGAGCTAGACCTCATTCACGCGCTAAACGACTTCCCCCACCCCCTTGCACGGGTGTTGGCGAACAATAGCGTGTGCCCGCGGAGTGAGCGCGCGGCGCTTTAAACAACCTTCACCTTCCCGGTGCCCCGTCACGTTTTATTACCCCCGCGCGCGCCGGACGGTCAGCCACCAAGAAAAACCCGCGGAGGCGAACAGTCACCGTTAGGCCGCGTAACGCGCCACAGAAGCGATTTTGCAAAAGGCAATGCGAATCAGGCTCTCGGTCAGCTCTTAAAAAAACTGGCTGATAATGCAGCTAAACAGATAAATTAGGTTAATTTAAGGACGACTCCGCCCGTGGGCGGAGAGCCTCGCGCAGAGCAGGTGCCCTTGCGCGCCCGTAGCTCCAAGTCCTTCACGCGTGTGATATGCTGCTGATGCTGTGTTCCGTTTTTGTCTCGATAGGTTACAGATGGGGGCACGATTAAACAGAAGATTTTCACATATGACGCCATGTTCAATACCAACTACTCCCACATGGAGGACTATCGCCGCCGAGAAGATCTGGTGTACCAGTCAACAGTTAGGTAAGAGGACTGTGTAACGGGACTCTGCATATGGTGTTTTTGTGGATGCATTTAAGTGTATATTATTTCCAAATATTAAATAAAGCCAAGTAAGGGAAGTGTGATGGATGTTTCATTTCGTCACTGTACAACGAGGCACGGTGCCGACAGAATTACAGGAACTACTAAGATGAGCAAGAAATTGAAGAAATATGAAAAAAAAAAGTCTGATTAGAAACAAAATGATTTGTTATTAGCTTGACTTTACACTGGAAGTCTGAGGGAAATCTAATATTTAAGTGAGGAAATGTTATTCAGAGAAAAAACCTTCAAGTTGGGTGGAAAAATCGTGGTGCACCCTCCCTTTGCTACGAGCCCTGTCGTTTCTCCTAAATGGCTGAAGGAAGTGTTCAATGCATAGGAAGGGACTTAAGCTCCTTCCAAATATAATCTCTCGTGCCTTCAGATTTGTGAATTTTGGGATTTTCTCAGGCTATAGCCTGTGCATAATGCATGGCTACGTATGCACTAAGCAAAGTGCTTCCCAAGTCATTTTGCTGCAGTCTAGACGGTGGACGGGTTTGTTCCATCACTAACAACCCCCCCAGCACACACACCCACACCCGGGATGCACGGAGTGTCTCTGACTGCTGTTGGGGTGCTTTGGCGTAACACTGGAAACACAGTGATGTTTCCGAGGCAACAATGCTTTACCTGAGGCACATCTTCAGGGAGGCCACTGTGCACAACACAGAACGCCCCCGCCACAAACACACACACACACACACACACACACACAAAACCACCAACCCAGACTACTCTACTTCTTCCTGAAATCGAAAGAGCTCCTCTCTCTCTGCTGAGGCACAGGTGCAGAGATGAAAAGAGGAGGAGGAGAAACACACACACACACACACACACACACAAAGAGAGTCTGACTGTGTAACTAAGGAAGAGATTGTGAGTGAGACAGACAGAGCAACTGTGTGAGTAAGGCAAAGAGAGTAAACAGGGAGTAGGAAAGGCAGAAACCCCGGGAGTCAGAGCTATCTGGCGAAGACACAGTGATGAAGGGTACGGAGCCGACGCCCAGTCCTTCCTCGGTGCTCTACTGTCTATCTTCTACAGATGACGCGCGCAGGCTCTCCAGGCTGCCCGCCTGCCGCCGCGTGTGAGCCTCGTCTCAGAACTGGGACAAGCACACATGAACAAACACTCCTACCCAGCTGGGAGCAAATTGACAGCCACACCAGAAGAAGCGGCGGGGAACGGCCTGCACTGTCCCCTCCGTCTCACCCAACGCTCAGCTCGGAGGAGTCAAGCAGAGAGGCTACTCTGTAGTGACACACAAGCATGCATACTCATACACTCTAAAAAAAATGCCCCCCTTCCTTTACGCTCCCTGAGGAGGCTGGTAGGAGGAGAGAGGGGTCATCTACGCTGGATAATTCACAAGCAGCATTATCTTGCATTTTCAGCCCGGAACAACAAATGCCACACAGGCTTAAGGTCTCGCACTAATTGAGCCTCCTGCCCAAAAAGAGAGAGGGAGTGCTAAATTATGCCTGTCACATACTTGTCTTTGTCTTGGTTATAGAGAACAGCTCTCATGTTGCCTGGTTTTAGGCAAAAGCTCAGTGTGTGTGTGTGTGTGTGTGTGTGTGTGTCCCTCTCTATATATCTTAGCCTCTGCTGAATAAGATCAGAGTTTTCCTCTGTTGTGAACAGCTCTTCTTTTGGGGGTTTGGCACTATCCCTCTCATTGCACGTGACAGATTCATTTCCCCAGAATACCTGAAGTGTCAAACAGGACAGCATGACAGCGCAAATTGAAATTCTGCGTCCCGGCCCAATCACTCTCCCCCGCCCTCCGGAGGAAGCCAGAAGGTAAAAAGTTGAAATATTTCAAAAATTAATCCCACCAGTTTGAATTTTTAACAAGAGTCTAATTCTAGGAGTATAGCATCTCCTTTTATCACCCGGGGCTCCCCGTAGTGATTGACAGCTCCGGCTGTCGATCAAAAGCAAATGGCGATAACTCGTGGTGAAATATTAGCTTGGAAAACTGCTAACAGCCAGCGCCCTGAAGATTAAGGCCCAGGAGGGCCCGTAGGGGGGCAGCAGATCAGTCAGAGCTGCAGACAGTCAAGTCCGGCCGGCGTCTTTTACTGGGCTTTCTTTCCCTCGCTCTCTCGAGGAGGGCATGCTGGAGCGATAAAATATGCTGTGTGTCATTGCGCTGCGTGACGGGACGTCGCAGCATGTCTGTGAACCTGGAACGCACTCGCAGTGGCGGAGGCGCCCTCAAAATGCCCGACTAAAGGTAAACGCAGGATAATAACACTTTAAAGGGACTACCGATGGAAGTTGCTACGCGCCTGAATGGCGCAGTGGACGTTCTCTCTCTCTCTCTCTCTCTCTCTCTCTCTCTCGTTCCGTCTCACTGGGCGTGTCTTTTTCTGTCTCTCACTCTGTCTAGCTCCGCCCTGCTGGGCACGTGACTTTCTCTTGGTCTCTCCGACTCTATCTCCGTCCCTCTGTGTCTCACATGTCACGTGCTGCTGTGGCAGGACCCAGAGTTAAATTCTGCGGGCTATTCAGTCGGGTTTATTGATTCCTCAGTTCTGCAGCGTAGTGGCTGCTTAACGCCTTCTCTGTTCAACTGCAGTTATTTTGTGTGTGTGTAGGCCTGAGCTGATCTGTATGCTTGTCACTTCTTGACTGACGTGTTGAAACGTCTTTTTATGACCAAGTCCTTTTGCTGCATTTTTTCCCCCCCCTCTTGCTTACGCAACGGGGTGGAGAGGAGCAGCGTGTGCAGATCACGCCGGCGGTCTTACAGAGGAGTGTCTCTTGCCGGCACTTCACCACCCTCTTCTGGAACAATATTAACTGATTTACTGTATTTTCTCCGAGCAAATCCCTCTTCCTCCCGGCATACACAGACCCAAGAGTGGCAGGCCCTAGCCAGCCACCGATCCCCCTCACTTTGGCATGATTTAGCGCTAATGGCTCTTTTATTGCTCTCTGATTAACTATCCGTTCGTGTTTTAGAGCAATGGGCGAGGGAGGGGTGTCGGTGTCGGGGGTGAACGCTGAACTTGCTGTAAAGGAATAACTTAAGTGCGAGGCGGTACCGCGCCCCGCACCCACAAGGTAGAGAAGAACGGAGGAAGGGCAAGAAAGAAATGAAAGAGAAACAAGAGATGTACTTGAAGGTGTTTGACGTGGGCGAAGCAGAAATGTACACCGGTGGAAAACGGAGAGAGGACTTGGTGCTTTGAGGGGCCGCGGTGGGGGGGACCCACCGTCACGCTGCCGGGACCGAGCCGCACGTCACACAATCATAATCACAGGGTGTCAAGAAGCCACGAGGAAAAAAAACAAACAAAAAAACCCCACAAACTATCATTAGCAGCGGCTGAAATTGTAGCCATCTGCTCGGCGCAAACGCTGCCCAGGGTTATTTCTTCTCCTTACGCTGCCGCCAGTGATCCACACCACAATTAAGTGTGACAGAGCTGTTCTGCTGCAGGCTGGAGCGTGTTAGCTCCGAGGCAGGAGGGGGGAGGTGGGGGTGGGTTTCGACTCGCTTTCCTGGAGAGGTCGCGCTCGCCTCCCGTCCAATCCGGACGAGCCTTACCGATCGAGCCGCTTCCTGCCGGCTCGCAAAAGGTTAGCGGCGGCAGGACTTTATCGAATTGCAGCAGATTAACCTGGAGGATGGCCTGGGAGAGGGAGGCGAGACGCAGGGAGAGATGGGCTGAGGGAAGTGCCGAGGGTGGGGCGCCTGAGCCGAGCGAGTCGGAGGACGAGAGCGCGGCACCATCATCTGGGTCTCCCCACTGGAGCGGAGCGGAGGAGGGAGCGAGAGGAGGCTTTTCTCCAGTGCAATGATTCCCACTGCCTAGCTTTCTCTCTCTTCCCCCTCTCTTTTTCACTGTCACGCTTCTTTTCTCCTCCTTTCACACTCTCTCTCAGCCCCCCCCCCCCCCCCCACACACCGCAATTCAATGACAGCCTTCATATATTTACGCTTTTTGTAAAACAAACGAAACATCTAGACGCCAATGGACGGCGCCTTCCCGCTCGGCTGGTGCATGCTGGGGGCAGATGGGGGCCACCAGTTTCTCAGAGACGATCCGGGTTTTGTTCACGTTTCCTGAATAATTAATCCTCTTTGGTTCTGGAGAAATCACAATCTGTCTTTTGGCTGATGAAACCTCTGGTTCACCCTGTGTAAACAGAGAATTTAACGCTATTTATAAACAACATTTTCTTCGGGGATGCCGCGCCAAGGATCCTCCCTGAGGCCGAATCGACGCTCATCCCCGTTCATCCTCGTTAACCAATTAAAAGTGGATATTAGCAGATCAAAGGAGGGAATTATGGATGAATGAGAGACATAAAGCCTTGTCTGACGTGTTTTTTTTTTGTTGTTTTTTTTTCTCCCTGTTTTGTGTCCAGGCTCCCGGAGGTGCGGATCTCGGATAACGGGCCTTACGAGTGCCACGTTGGCATCTACGACCGGGCCACCAGGGAGAAGGTTGTCCTGTCGTCGGCGGATATCTATCTCACAGTCATGTGTGAGTACGCAGGCTTTGCACTCCCTCATCCCCCGCTCGCTCTCTCCTGCCCGTCTGCCTGCTCTATTAGCTGCGTCTATTAGCCGTGTGCTTGTCCTGCGTCAGCAAAAAACAGGTCCCTCCATTATCGTTCCTTTGAGAAGAGTGGCAGAGGCCTGGGAGATGGGATGAGGTCCTCTTATGCGCGTAACGAGGTCGTTGGGAGCACAGGTTTTGCGATGGAGGCTACGGCTTTTAGCGGCCTATTTTCAGGCACAAGTGCTTTGTCCCGCGCTTAAACCACCAAACCATCCCCCAACCCCCCCCCCCCCGCCCACAGCGTTATGTGACTCACGTGAATCCTTCATCTTCTGGCAATGATTAGTCATACGAAGCAGAGCAAGAGAGGATGTACGCGTGAGCATGCACGTGCAGGCGGGCGTGCGCGTGTGTGTAATGACATTTACTCAGCAGGAACGCTATTAGGGGGGCTGCCTCGCTGTGATAAGGGCTTTTGAACGAGCAGGACTGTGTGTGTGTGTGTGTGTGTGTGTGTTTGCGGGGGGGGTGTCTTCTCTCGAAGGTTCCTCTCCTTGGTACTGCAGGGTGCTGCGTGAGCTGCCCCTCACACACACACACGCACACACATCATTACAGGGCAACTTCAACAGCTTTCCCATGGATGGGATGAGCTTCAGTGCCCTGCTGGCTCGCTCCTCATTACAGTCTCCCCCTTTAACGTTAACTTGGTGGCCTTCACCGATTCACTTCACCCGTACGCGTGGTTAAGCAGCGTGCATACGATTGAGGTTACCTCTGTCACAGCTCTCGTGAGCCTGTAGGTCACCTCCAAGGATGTTGTGCGTCCCATATCCGTAACGGCGAGGCCTTCCCAGCAGTATGCAGAGCCACTGGTTGGAAAAAAACAAAACAAAAACGTGCTAGCCTGCCGTTCATTACTCTGCGTGGTGAAACGTATGCACCTACCAGAATGGCCCCGACGCGCGACTCGCCGGCGCCAAGGTGCTTTAAAACACTTGTGTCATTCCTCCAGGGCGTCGGTGAGTCCAGCGGCTAGCTATCGTGACGCTCCTGTTCCGAAGCCTAGCTGGTTGCTGTCACTCCGTCACGCCATCACTCTGTCACTCCGTCACCTGTCCCAGCCTTCGCGCTTGTACGTTACACCCACGCTCCGCTGTCCACCTCGGGCTGCTGGTGTTCTGTGTGAGCGGTCTCCGCACCCAGAAGTAGTTTGTTGTTCTGCTGTTGCTCTTGAGAAAAGTACTGGCAGGAGGTGCTGCTGGCAGGAGGTTCCGTGGCGGTCCAGAAAATATCCCTCTCCCAGTTTCACTGTCATATCTACAGGATTAAGTGATGCCATGCTCGGGCAACAGGCGCTTTTAAAAGCCTCTTCAAATAATCCCTTAATATTCCTGATAAATAAACAACAAAAAAGGCATAATATGTCTATATTCCTCTTTCACCTGGATAATTGGTTAACGAAACCATTTCTGAAAGGTGGCCTTGTAGATGGCAATATTATTATAAAATCTAATTCTGACATTTTATCATCTCCCTGTTTTATTAATTACCACTAATGTTCACTGTGATTACATACTACTGTTTTTGAACGTGGCACCAACTGAGTTAAAATTCTTTGCAGGGTTGAGAGATATATGATCAAGATGCTGTTCAGTGCATCGAAATGCACATCAGTGAGTCTATATTTTGTTGGTTGCATTGGGTTTTGTGTTGGTTGCGTTGGGTTAAATCTCAGATAGCCAGCCAGTGTATGGGAGGTACTTCTGTGTGGAGGGATGAAAAAAGGCACAAGACTCCTTGGATGAGGCCTGAGTGAGGCAGAGGTGGACCTGTCACTGAAGGGGCGTGTCTCGTCTCAGTGAGAGGCATGTCCTGTCGTCCATGGGACTGCGCTGAGCCCAGCGGCGCTCCCGATTGGTCCTTCTCAGCAGCAGTGGTGCGGCATTATTCACCAGAATTCTCCGCTGCTCTGCTTTGTGTTAGTGCTGTGGGTCCACGTGCTGAGCCATGTGCCGAGCGCAGGCAGGGGTGCTGTTCGTGGTTCCAGTGCTGTCCATGGTCCTGAAAAGAAGCGAGCTGGCTGGTTATTGTCGAAGGAGAGTTTTTACAGTAACGTGCACTGAGCATTTGTGTCAATTAACACCCAGTTATTATCATTTCTAAAATATTTTTTAGATACTAAACTCATGTTTATTTCATCGTGCTGTGTACCAAAATTTTGTGGCCACAATGCTCCACTGTTACAAATCTTCATGTAGTGGCAGAAAAATGTCCACTCTCTTATTGGATCTGGGCACCCAAGAGTTGAAAAGCAAAAAGCAATAACGTTGCACAGCAGTTCCATTAATTCATCCTGAGCCTGCATTTAAATGTAACCAGAAGCAGCAGGTGAGCTGCTGAGAGTTGCATATGTTTGAACAAGTTTCAATTATTTATTTATTTATTTATTTTATTTTTTGGTTTACTTGTTTACTTCAGGTTGGTGCTGGAGAAATTCTGCTGCTTTCCATTACAAGGGAGGACGTGAATGTCAGTGGCACATAACCTGAAAAAAACAAGGAATAATTATTCCGACGCGCTGCAAAGTAAAGACGAGAAAACAGGGCGTAAATTTGGACCGCGGGCACTTGTTTGCCAGCTGCAGGGATTTCTGACAGATGTACAAGAGCTTCTGTGCAGAAGCCTGCGAGTAAGTCCCAGAATGGAAATGATTCACCCAGCCTTTTAAGTGTCTGTGGGGAAGACCCACCCTCCATGAATGAATAATGTCAGCATAGCAAGTGCATTTTTCATTCATGCTAATGTACTCTATTTCATCAATGGATATGCAGTCACCCAATCTCCCCTCTAATCGTTCAGGAATTGCAGGAAAATTGTGTGCGCGTGTGCGCGCGTTAAGGAGTCTTGCTAAGGTGCGGGAGTTTGTAGATGAGCTTAGCTGACTTTTAAATCCCCACTCATCACTGAGGATGAAGAATGGCCCCTAGTATTGTGGCTAATTGCCATCTAAGCTGAAACAAAATTATTCATAACCTATTAGCGTGCCAAGTTCACAGGAAAGACAGGAAAGGAAATAATGTGACAAGTGAGAGAAGGAACATGTGCAAAACGTTAATGAACAGTAAGTCGTGCACGGAGAGCGGTTTAATTTTTAAAGGGGTTCATAAATAAGAATTATTATTTTAATGGACTTTTGACAATTATTCAATTATTCGCTTTGAAGGCCAAATTTTTCTAAGTCTCAGCATTTTTACACTGTCCTTCAGCCCAGTCAAAAGTTTTGGATGCTTTCTGCCTGGAGTTTCAACACAATGATGACCTGTTTGAATAATGGAAATCAGTTTGAACATAATAAGATGTTTTACTGTTTACATTTACAGCGAGGGGTGACATCTCACTCACCCAAGCCCTTACACACACACACACACACACACACACACACACACACACACACACACACACACATGCACGCACACGAGCATGCAGGGGCAGTGTGCATTTTCAGTCTGACCTCTATATTTGCCTCTGACTGGTGCAAAATCTAGCACCAGCAATCTCGTTAACTACCACCACATCAGTGTCACATTTACCTAGAACAGCGCAGTAGTCTATCTAATGAACAACAATCGGAACCCAGACGGGTTTGGGGTGGCAGAGATGACAGGCTGACGCCGCCTGGCTCAAAATGTCAGTGTTTGTGCTGCACATGGCGTGAAGCTTGCCATATGAGTCCCAGGCCTCTAACATCAGGGCTATCCAAAGAAAAAGGCCCATCCACCTTCTCCACAGAGTTATGGAGCCATGGGCGTGGTCAGAGCTGTCATGGGCGTGGTCAGAGAGGGTATACATGATCTTAGAATGGGGATAATGGCTTGACCACTTTAAACCGACCCATCATGATGCTGACAGTATAACACATGGGTGATGTGGCAGCCTGCTGTCACAGCTGAAGACCAGCATCACATACGCAGTGCTGTGAAGTCCTGGCGAAGGGAGAAGAAGGTGCAATCATCACCCTCCTCTGTTGGCAAGGTTTACCTAAAGCTGTGCTTTCATAAGGCCTGTGAAATAATTCAAGACGCGCTGCAACCGATGACTCACCCAGAACCCTACTGAACAGACACTGCCTGCAACACCCAGCACAGGTACATGACTGACTAACCACTGCTTTTAACAAGCACTTTGAATCACTGGTACTTCTAAATCAATTAATGAACAAGTGTTTTTTTATTTCAACTCTATCCGGTACAGTCACGTTTATATGATTTATCCAGATAACACTGTTTGGACCCTAACAGAATCCCCATCCACAAGTTAAAATGCAGAATGAATCTGTAATTTGCAGTCTCATAACTAAGTGTAAGGATAATTAAGCGTGAGCTTGGCCGATCCAAGTTCTGTGAGCAACATTCTAAAATAACTGGAACTTCACACTCAGCCACCAAAAATATAATCCAAAAGTGCTGAAATTAACTTTATTTTAACTGAGTACTCTCTCAAACGAGGGCTTCTATTTTCTACTTTAATTCTTCTGTCTTTAATACGACACTTTTCCAATAATCTTTCTTCCCCTGTCATTGGCCTATACACCCCTGAGCCCATGGAGCGGCCCAATCACATCCTCTGCCTTTGTGTTGAGGTTTATATTAGTATATCGCTGTTGGCACTCTCCTGTGCGTGCGGTTTACGCCGCCATTCTCCTGGATTAGTGTACAGCACGCTGTGTCCATGTCATTATTAAAGAGCTTAACTGCGGGAGAGTCACCGTCTCACTCAGTCACATTGTCTTACCAGTTCCAGCACAGAATGAAAAGATCGGCAGATATTCAGCAGAGATGCAACATGTTATCGATCGTTAATGGAGCTTTTTATGTTATGAAGCTTTTTATGTCAGCGAGTGTCCATGCTGGTACATGCTGCCGGTTCACCAAATCCTGATTGGTCCAGACCAGATGGAACTCTACCCAGGTACCTCGTCCTCATTACGACCTGCTCCTGCGTTTTTGTTTATGGTCTCATTAGTACCGAAAAAATAGCCCCGTTTGCCTCTGGCCTTTGCAACGTCTTACCAATGCTACCTACATTAGTGAGTCTTATTCTTAGCCACAGATTCTCTTGGTACCTTGTTACTGCCAGTTCCTGTGTTTGCAGTTATAGATCTGCCCGTGTTCTGAAACATGCAGCGAGTTCTGGTCATGAGTCTATGGGGAAGCTGTAATAAATGCACACAGCACTCACAGTCCGTATTAGGGTTTTCTGGGACGTTCCTTACATTGCCTGAGTGTGTGTATATTAGAGTTTGATTAGACTTTTTTTGTCGGGGCTTACAGATTTGAATTTCCTTAATATTTTAAAAACCCTTGCCTCAAAATGGCTCAAATTCATGATAGTGAAGGAAGCATCAAAATTTGGTAACATTTTTTCTGAAGGGCAGTGCTTAGGAAGCTTCACAACCTACATAAGCCCGTCATAATAAATAACGTACACATACGTTCATCAACATTTGCAAACGCTTCGTTCAGCAAGCATTAGCTGTCATGAAAGCTGCACTTGTTAATTGTAAAGTTGGCACAACTACGTCAAGTGGGACAGATATCAGGTGTCGTTCGGATGTCTCATGACACTGGGTGGGGGGAAATGACAGCTCATAGGTTTTTTTTGGTATGCCAGGGTGACGATGCTTTTGATATGGCCAGCTTGCCAAGTGAGGCTGCTGATAAAACGGAACATAAGTGAGGTCTTGACATGAAAAACCGCGGTGTAGATGATATTTTAATGAAGTTTTTGACACCGACGGTTTTTATCCTCACTGATAAAAAGTTTTGTTCAGACATGCCCTGAGAACAAAGAAAGATATGCAGGCACAACACAAGATATGGTAATAATTGCCAACAAACAGAAAAAAAAATGCGTTTTGTCATTCACTGTGTAATTTTTACCATTCAAATTAAAATGTTATATTCAGTGAACAAGAATAATTCTGCCCAGTCAACCTTTCAAGAAGAAAAAAAAACAACAACAAAGAAATGAGGTTTGTTGAACAGAGCACAGGGTGCATGGATCTACTCAGCCTCCACACATCAAGGGACAGTGTTCTGGATTTTAGGAAGGCATGGTCAGTATTTTGCTGGAAGTCACTTTTATGAGTAAGATAATGAAAGACTGATGAAAAACACATAGGCTAACTAGTTACTCTTTAGCTAACTAAAGGTAACTTAATTAAATAATGTTAGCAAGGTGACTTACCTTTTTTTTCAATCCACTGATGATCTAGTCAGATAGCTCAAGTTCATGACATAAACAAAAAATTACATTTGAACAGTTCTAGCATTGTAGTCATTTCATGTACAGTTGCTCACCAACACCAGCAATATCTATCCTGTAACTAGTTAGTTATTTATCTAATTCACTCTGCTTAGTCAGATTCGCCATGGTTGCTGTTTGTTAGCTAGCTAAGTTAACATTATGTATTAAGATGTTAACACTTAGACTTTGTATGTAACCTAAACTAGTTGGCAGTTTTTGTCATTGGGTGCTTAACATCTAATCTAATGTTTGTGTTTGTCTCTCATTCCACATATTTAATTATCAGGATATGGTATAAATGTCACACAGTGCTGCTATTGCATATTTTAGCTGCAAGGCATCCCATTTAAGAACTACAGAGTTCATCTTTGACAATATGGTGTAGATTATTTTCCCTGTGATGGTAAAAAAACCACATTAAATAATTAATCATTTGATTAATCAATAATTAATCAAGTAATTTGTCATTTGTCAATAATTTTATGCTTAAAAGTATGCTTTACTTTTGTCACAGTGTAAAATAGCTATAGCACTGGCGTTATAACTTTATGATGTTGGTGTAACAGATAGGTGTACTAAACAAATGTATCTAATACAGCACAAAATTATGAAAAAAAAAATACAAATCATGAGAACGCCTTCCTCAGATAATAAAGTTGTCATGGTCAAGGGGCTTGTGTTGCCCCGGTGAACCCGAGGGCTATGCTGGTAGAGTTACCCTTGGCAACTGGCCTAGGGGGAGGGGTCAGACAAAAAAAATAATCCAGAAGGCTGGAAATCCAGAGTGGATTGAAGGCATATTCTGTCAGCTCCCTGCAGCTATGCTGGAACCAAATGGTAGGAGGGGGATCTTGGTGTCAGGGCAGCCCAAAATCACCGTAGTTTTTTACCCAGGCTTGCAGGACATGGCTCCAGCTCTTTATTGTGCAGGCATGGGACGTTTTGGACCCTGTTTCCCAAGCACACAGGTGATGTTGATCCAGTTGACGATGCACAGAAGACAGCCATTATAGACAGAGGGCAATGCAGGTGGAAGATTGACATTGCCTGTCTGTCAGAGGTACTTCATGCAGAGGGCAGTTCCAACAGAGAGGCTAACCGCACTATCTTTTGGCAAGGTGTGAAGATACCAGATAGCAATGTGTGGGCTTTGCTGTGAAGAACGTTCTCCATTCATCAGAGGAACCCCCCTCTGTGGGCAGTGAGCGCATCCTTCCTCTTTGCTCGTCAACATCCTCAGACACTCTCAACGTCTTGAACATCTACGCTATCCAATGCTGCTCCACACCCGCTAAAAAGGACATGTCCTACGCGGACCTGGATCTGGCTTTATCTGGAGTCCATGGCACTGAAGGACTGTAGAAGCTAAAATGCTTTAATGCCAGAGTCAGCCTGTTGGCAAGGCCTGGCCCACCTGCCGGCATTCCTAGGGAGTGGGAAATATGAACACACACAGACTCAAACAGATTGTGCCATGTTGCTTCCATAGACCATTTGTGACCCACATCACATCTCATTGGCTGAGACGCCACCAGCGTCTCTCTCCACCTGTCCTGTGATCAGCTGTGTTGTGTGTGTTACCGCTGTTTGTTAGTGCCTACTATGCACCGGTATTTTTTGTTTATGACTCAGCATTCCCACTTCTATACTGGATTTCTGGGACTGGAATCCTCTAGCAGAGAGTATCATTCATTTACTGCCTCTTCCTGGCCCAGGGAGGATTGTCACTATCACTACTTAATCTGCCAAGAGCAGTTCCATAGGAAGAAGGGGGAAAGCTGATGTGAGGGTTAAGAACTGCTCGGATGACAGTTCAGGTTTCCCTTGGCCATCACTGATTCCGTAGTGTCTTTTCAAACTCTCAAGCCGGTCTCCAGCTGGCTTGTACCCATGCATCTGGTACAGACCACAGCTCGGACCAAGACTTTGTCAGAAATGGAGGCGCATATCCATGCAATCACAGTGTGCTGGAAGCCACACCATTACTGCAGTCAGTGCAAACTGAAATGGCATCCTTTTTATAGTGACATTTATTCTAAAATCCTTTTTCAGTTCTCATGGTCTGCACCTCTTGTCCTGAACTGAGACATCAGATACTGCTGGTGATGCTGCCCCTTTGTGGAATGTTTTTTTTCAGTTTACCTTGCAATATGGGTAGATGTGGAGTTGCGGTGATCTTTACAGCACCTCAGTTGTCGAATGTTGAACTTTCTTATGGTCAAAATTTCTGAGGCAGTGGTTTGGAAGGCCGTTGTGTTCTCCCTTTGCGCTGTGGAGTAGTGCACAATCCCTCCCCTGGATTATGTAAAAAAATGTAAAACCTTTTTTGTAGGTAAGTATTAGGTCCAATATTACATCCTTAGATCTGGATGTTTCCACTTCTCCAGCCACGTCCACATGTCCAGGTGTTTTTAGAGAGTTCAAGGATGTTTCAATGTTAGAATTAACAGATTTAGTGTTGAATACAATCCTGGCAGCCTCTTCTCCACAGCTAATCAAAGACACTTGCTATATTAGGACCTGAATATTATCAATAGCTGTTTAACCACTGGTATGATTTCTGCTATTTTAAACTACTGCAGGTCCCCTGCTTAAAAAGCATAACCTTGTTGCTACAGTAATCTTTGACTACTTCCTAAATTATTTTTTTCTCACTAAATTAAAAAAAAGTCTCACTGGATTTTTTTACAATTACGTGTGCTTTGACCATTTTTAAGTAACAAGATTTTCAAGCCTTTTCAGTCTGGTTTTAAGGCTATGCACTGAATCTGTCTTTCTTAGACACATTGTTGCATAGACACATCATGTCATTCTAGACACATTCCCATTGGGTCATACTAGACACGTCCCCATAAGTAACATTAAAGACACATCCCCATTGGGTCATTATAGACACGTCCCCATTAGGTCATTATAGACACGTCCCCATTAGGTCATTATAGACACGTCCCCATTGGGTCATTATAGACACGTCCCCATTGGGTCATTATAGACACGTCCCCATTAGGTCATTATAGACATGTTCCCACTGGGTCATTATAGACATGTCCCCATTAGGTCATTATAGACATGTCCTCATTGGGTCATTATAGACACGTCACCATTAGGTCATACTGGGCACATCCCCATTAGGTCATACTGGGCACATCCCCATTAGGTCATTCTAGACACATTCCCATTGGATCATACTGGACACGTCCCCATAAGTCACATTATAGACACGTCCCCATTGGGTCATTATAGACATGTCCCCATTGGGTCATTATAGACACGTCCCCATTAGGTCATTATAGACACGTCCCCATAAGTAACATTAAAGACACATCCCCATTGGGTCATTATAGACACGTCCCCATTAGGTCATTATAGACATGTCCCCATTAGGTCATTATAGACACGTCCCCATTGGGTCATTATAGACACGTCCCCATTGGGTCATCATAGACACGTCCCCATTAGGTCATTATAGACATGTTCCCACTGGGTCATTATAGACATGTCCCCATTAGGTCATTATAGACATGTCCTCATTGGGTCATTATAGACACGTCACCATTAGGTCATACTGGGCACATCCCCATTAGGTCATACTGGGCACATCCCCATTAGGTCATTCTAGACACATTCCCATTGGATCATACTGGACACGTCCCCATAAGTCACATTATAGACACGTCCCCATTGGGTCATTATAGACATGTCCCCATTGGGTCATTATAGACACATCCCCATTAGGTCATTATAGACACGTCCCCATTGGGTCATTATAGACATGTTCCCACTGGGTCATTATAGACATGTCCCCATTAGGTCATTATAGACATGTCCCCATTAGGTCATTATAGACATGTCCCCATTGGGTCATTATAGACACGCCACCATTAGGTCATACTGGGCACATCCCCATTAGGTCATACTGGGCACATCCCCATTAGGTCATTCTAGACACATTCCCATTGGATCATACTGGACACGTCCCCATAAGTCACATTATAGACACGTCCCCATTGGGTCATTATAGACATGTCACCATTAGGTCATTATAGACACGTCCCCATTAGTCACATTATAGACACGTCCCCATTAGGTCATTATAGACACGTCTCCATTGGGTCATTATAGACACGTCCCCATTAGGACATTATAGACACGTCCCCATTGGGTCATTATAGACATGTCACCATTAGGTCATTATAGACACGTCCCCATTGGGTCATTATAGACACGTCATCATTAGGTCATACTGAACACACCCACATTAGGTCATTCTAGACACATCCCCATTGGGTCATACTGGACACGTCCCCATAAGTCACATTAAAGACACATCCCCATTGGGTCATTATAGACACGTCACCATTAGGTCATTATAGACACGTCCCCATTAGGTCATTATAGACACGTCCCCATTAGGTCATTATAGACACGTCACCATTAGGTCATTATAGACACGTCCCCATTGGGTCATTATAGACACGTCCCCATTAGGTCATTATAGACATGTTCCCACTGGGTCATTATAGACATGTCCCCATTAGGTCATTATAGACATGTCCTCATTGGGTCATTATAGACACGTCACCATTAGGTCATACTGGGCACATCCCCATTAGGTCATTCTAGACACATTCCCATTGGATCATACTGGACACGTCCCCATAAGTCACATTATAGACACGTCCCCATTAGGTCATTATAGACATGTCCCCATTGGGTCATTATAGACACGTCCCCATTGGGTCATTATAGACATGTTCCCACTGGGTTATTATAGACATGTCCCCATTAGGTCATTATAGACATGTCCCCATTAGGTCATTATAGACATGTCCCCATTAGGTCATACTGGGCACATACCCATTAGGTCATACTGGGCACATCCCCATTAGGTCATTCTAGACACATTCCCATTGGATCATACTGGACACGTCCCCATAAGTCACATTATAGACACGTCCCCATTGGGTCATTATAGACATGTCACCATTAGGTCATTATAGACACGTCCCCATTAGTCACATTATAGACACGTCCCCATTAGGTCATTATAGACACGTCTCCATTGGGTCATTATAGACACGTCCCCATTAGGACATTATAGACACGTCCCCATTGGGTCATTATAGACATGTCACCATTAGGTCATTATAGACACGTCCCCATTGGGTCATTATAGACATGTTCCCACTGGGTTATTATAGACATGTCCCCATTAGGTCATTATAGACATGTCCCCATTAGGTCATTATAGACATGTCCCCATTGGGTCATTATAGACACACCACCATTAGGTCATACTGGGCACATACCCATTAGGTCATACTGGGCACATCCCCATTAGGTCATTCTAGACACATTCCCATTGGATCATACTGGACACGTCCCCATAAGTCACATTATAGACACGTCCCCATTGGGTCATTATAGACATGTCACCATTAGGTCATTATAGACACGTCCCCATTAGTCACATTATAGACACGTCCCCATTAGGTCATTATAGACACGTCTCCATTGGGTCATTATAGACACGTCCCCATTAGGACATTATAGACACGTCCCCATTGGGTCATTATAGACATGTCACCATTAGGTCATTATAGACACGTCCCCATTGGGTCATTATAGACACGTCATCATTAGGTCATACTGGACACACCCACATTAGGTCATTCTAGACACATCCCCATTGGGTCATACTGGACACGTCCCCATAAGTCACATTATAGACACGTCCCCATTGGGTCATTATAGACACGTCACCATTAGGTCATTATAGACACATCCCCATTGGGTTATTATAGGCACGTCCCCATTAGGTCATTATAGACACGTCCCCATTGGGTCATTATAGACACATTATCATTAGGTCATTATAGACACGTCCCCATTGGGTCATTATAGGCACATCCCCATTAGGTCATTATAGACACATCCCCATTGGGTCATTATAGACACGTCCCCATTAGGTCATTATAGACACGTCCCCATTGGGTCATTATAGGCACGTCACCATTAGGCTATTATAGACACGTCTCCATTGGGTCATTATAGACATGTCACCATTAGGTCATACTGGACACATTCTTATTAGGTCATTCTAGACACATCACCATTGGGTCATACTGGACACGTCCCCATAAGTCAAATTATAGACACGTCCCCATTGGGTCATTATAGACATGTCACCATTAGGTCATTCTGGACACGTCCCCATTAGGTCATTATAGACACGTCCCCATTAGGTCATTCTGGACACGTCCCCATTAGGTCACTATAGACACGTCCCCATTAGATCATTCTTTTGTACTCCTCATCTCAGTAATGTATGCAACAATCTTGTTTACTTGTCCTCATGTGTCAAATCTTCATTGAGAAATCTCGTCATTGACTCAGACCTTGAATTTGACACATCAGCTCTGTGGTAAGAAGTAGTTTCCTGTAGCCTAGAAATATAACAAAGCTTAAGCCTTTTCTCTCATTTTCAGACCTGGAGAAATGCATTCCATTGTTTTTTCAAGAACTGACTACTGCAGCTCTTTGTGCATTGGGATTAATAACTCACTACTGCGACATTTGAGGTTAGTTCAAAAATGATCAGCTAACTCAGTTACCAGCAGCAAGAAAAGAGATGCCAGTTCTTGCTTCAGTTCAGTGACTACCAGTTCAATACAGGGCACAGTTTAAAGTGCCGTTTGCTTGATTTTAAAGCACTGTTTGTAAAGCACTGAATGGCCCAGCCGTGTCTTTTTCTGGCAGTTTGCTCAAAGCCTTAACCACACACTGATCTCCGAGCTTGTCTTCACAGAATTTGTTGGCGATTCTGAGAGACTGTCTAAAACATAAGGGCGTCGTGCATTTGTTGTTTATGCTCTGAGACTGTGGAATAGCCTCCACCTGCTATTTGTCAAGCCTTTTCACTCTCTTTTTTTAAATCAGTGTAAATACATATCTGCATAAACTTGCATTTGAACAGTGAGAGACTGTGGTAATTTTAGGTGTTTGTCTGGGTGTTACTTTGATTCATTCTTTCATTAAAAGATCATTCTTTTTATCATTTTTATGTGTTGATTTCTTTTTGGGTAACATGGGTATTTATTGTGTGATTGCATGTGTATTCACAGTGCTGACTCAACGTACATCACTTTGAAGTAAGTTGCTTTATAAATAAATGGTACTTATTTATTTACACATACATCCAATGTAAACCACTCCACAAGGTCTCTAGGAGACCCCTGCATTAATGCCACTGGCATCCTTTAGATCTCGTCATCACCGGGCATGTAGATCTTGGGAGCATCTTCCACACTCTCAGATACCACAGTGCAGACAGTGACACAGAGGCATACCCCAGAGAAGAACTACAAGTCCAATGAGAAGGGCTGGACATACATCATCACCCGCTGTGCATTCAGCTCTGACAGAGCAGAGCAGTTTTTCACTGAAGTAAACTTAGCCCAGCCAGGTGGTCCCAGATGGGTGGTGGCATCTACAAATCGGCTATCCTTGTCTTTGGCAAGTGGGAATGCAGAAACGCAGACTTGTGTCATGCAAGCTGAGAGGACATGGAACCCATGAACGAAACCAAAAGAAAAGTGCTTGTTGCCTTCAAGCAAAATCCCAAGCCAAGTGCGTGTGAGGCTCTCGGAGTCGTAAGGAGCCAAGCTGAGCAGACAGTCCGTTGTTGAGCCAACAGCTACTACTTTGGCCTGCGCAGCAACATTCCGGTTGCTGTGGAAACGGAATGTCAGGGGGACATATGAGGGCATTGAGCAGGCCTCTGGATGCTGTCTCCAAGATGGCTCCCTCAGGTCCAAGACGGGACGATCTCCGACCAGGACAAGCAGATGGTGTTGGGTTGAGCACTGCCTGGAGTTGTACTCCACGCAGGACGGCGCCAGACCATTTAAACATCTTGGGAGCAAAGTAGACTACTTCAGTTTTTATTCCAGCTTTTTTTCCTCCTCCGTTTCGACTGAGCTCAGTTCTGTCTCATAGCTTCTCATTCGGGCCAGTGTGTAAGACATACCAATACTGACTCTCTTAACCCTTAGGGTTTTCTTTAGAGAAATCAAGTCGAGGGCGATGAATTGGGCTAATCATTAGCTGGAGTGAGTTGACCCTCTGGGCCAAAACAGCTTAGGTCAGTTGACGGGGAATAAACATCAGGAAATCAATAACCCAGTTCTTAGATACAGTGTTACTGATGAATATCGTGACAGGGTTATGTGTGTGCATGAGGCAGAACTGAAAAGACCCAAGAGTGGATCCTGTTCTTTGCTGAGACCAGAACAAAGCAACATCAGATAAAAATTCAGAGTTGATATATGGGTGAAAACCAGATCACTGATAGGTGAGAGAATGATATTTTAGATGCCAGATTATTTCTACTGTGTCTCTCTATGGTTTATCATCCACCATTGTTCTAACTGCACAAACATGTGTTTCTAAATGCAGTAGCCAATCATATGAAGCAACCTGACTTTTTGTTGGAAAAGCAGCATCTTTCATGTCCCGGTGTGCCTTCCAGGATTTGTGGGAACATGCTGGAGCCAGCAAGACTTCACCCTGGACATGAGTGAAAGGAGGGTGGGGAGAAAGAGAGAGAGAGAGAGAGAGAGAGAGAGAGAGAGAGAGAGAGAGAGAGAGAGAGAGATCAGCCAAAACTGCTGGAAAAGCAGATGTGGAAATGTTGCCGGTTTTTATATCCGAAAGGGGCTTCTGTTCAAATTTCTGCTGAACTTGTATTTAACCATCATGGCGATCCTAAATGCAGTGTTTATTTATCTATCTATTTATTTATTTATTTTCCATCGTGAATGTCACTGCTTAAGGTGTTTTTTGATGAGAATTGGCTTTGATGAGAGTTGCTTTCCGTTGCATCAAACTCAAATAACTGTACCAGGAACTTTTCTGCAGCACGCCGTCCGAAGACCTCAGTGATGTACCGATATGTTAAACATACATCAGCTGATGGAAAGCATGAGCAGGTGGATCACCTCGGAATAAGTGACTCTCCGAACAGGAACCTCCTGCAGGAATGAATTCCTCCTGCAGGAAAGAACAGTCATATCTGCTGTACTCTTGTGGGTCTTGACGTAAGTGAGGTGACACAATGGTCAGTATTTTCACCGCAGCGATGTGAGAGTCGAATGGAGCTTTATGCCGTAATCATAACTTTACTGTACAGGAGCAGGGCAGTACAGGGTTGGGTAGCCTTCTGAGATGCACAGCCGTAGACCCCTGGAGGGCTCCTGTTTACGGACTGGAGGCTGAGCACCCCCATCCCTGCTACATGTGGGTGTGCTCGGGGATTAATCAGTGGTTCAAATGGAAAATGTTCGAAAGTCCTCCTCTTTCAGTGATAAATAACTTCATTTTGCTCTCATAACCAGAAGCCAAAGATTTCTGTACAGTTAGCTCACGCTCATTTCTTGGGATCAGTTGGTAAACTAGCGGTTTAATTAAAAAAAACACAAGACTTAGATTACTGTAAGAAAGGTACTGTGTGCTGAAGTGCAAGTTTGTACTGTAAGATATTTTGCAAGCTACTGCAAGGTAAAGTATATTGCCAGTGTACAGTTGGTATTCAGAGGAAGGTATAGGAATTTAGGAAATAGCCGTTTTATCACTAGGTCATAAAACAGTGCAGCTTGTAGTTTGTCACACGGCGACCGTGTTTATGGGGTTCATCACATAAGCCCAGAAATCCTTCGTTTTAACCTTTC
Organism: Electrophorus electricus; assembly: GCF_041902795.1. Lineage (NCBI taxonomy): Eukaryota > Metazoa > Chordata > Actinopteri > Gymnotiformes > Gymnotidae > Electrophorus > Electrophorus electricus. Next base: position 2,419,775 of record NC_137518.1, read on the forward strand.
GGAGAGCAGTGACTAAGGTAAGCGAGAAGATACCCGTCATGATACAAAGGACCTGGAATTTATATACACATGCAGCCAGAAGAGAGAGAGAGAGAGAGAGAGAGAGAGAAGCTGTATTGGGGGGGGGGGGGGGCAGTTATTCTTTTTGGGGGGCCAGCTTTAATTAAGCGGTGTGCATATTTAGGTGCCCTGCATTTAAAAATGGCTGGCGTCAATAATGACACCTCACCCAAAGTACAAATGCGGGAGGTGTGTTTGTGAGAGAGAGAGAGAGAGAGAGTGGACAAACAGATGGAGAGAGAGACAGAGAGTGGACAAACGGAGAGAGAGAGAGGCCAACAGATGGAGAGAGAGACAGAGAGTGGACAAACGGAGAGAGAGAGAGAGAGAGAGAGAGAAGCTGTATTGGGGGGGGGGGGGGCAGTTATTCTTTTTGGGGGGCCAGCTTTAATTAAGCGGTGTGCATATTTAGGTGCCCTGCATTTAAAAATGGCTGGCGTCAATAATGACACCTCACCCAAAGTACAAATGCGGGAGGTGTGTTTGTGAGAGAGAGAGAGAGAGAGAGAGAGTGGACAAACAGATGGAGAGAGAGACAGAGAGTGGACAAACGGAGAGAGAGAGAGGCCAACAGATGGAGAGAGAGACAGAGAGTGGACAAACGGAGAGAGAGAGGGAGAGAGAGAGAGGACAAACAGATGGAGAGAGAGACAGAGAGTGGACAAATGGAGAGAGAGAGAGAGAGAGAGTCACAAACATTTGCTGGGCGCAGGCCTTGTCTTGACAGCCATCACTGTCAGGGTGCATGCCTGAGATTCATCATGCAGTTGTGTATGCTGGAGTCTCGCGTCATAATGCAGTCCTCAAGGTTCGTGCGCACCTGAGAGTCGTGCCCTTCGTCTCCGGCTAACCTCGCCGAGAAACCCATTACGCTGCAGCCGTGGGCTCCTCCAAACACTTGTTAACGGATGGCTTCGTGCTCCGCAGGGAAGCACTCCATTCTGTCCCTGGCACTCTTTTGCCAGAAATGTTACGGCGCAAAAAGCCATTTGTTGCCATTAAACAGTTCCTCGGTTTTATGGAGGATGCGTTTTTGCCTCACTGTGGTTTTGTCTCGACTGGGGGAAGGTTGTTCTGTTATTTATTCCAAAGGTATTTCGTTGGAAGTCTTACTAAAAATGAAAACTGCATTAAGAAAAAGATGAATTATTAAATGTCTGTCTAAGGAAGAAACCCAAGAGTAATAATTGTGTGCGAAATAAACAACCGTCAACTTCCTTATGGATTTGAATTCACTTTGCTGCCAGCATCTGCCGTACTTAAAAAACAAAAATGGTTTTATTCTGCCCTGCAGTTTCTTGTTTTTTTTCAGGATTCAGAAAGGCTCTGTCTAGTATATGTTAATCTGAAGCCTCTTTAAGTAGTTCCATAATGAGAACTATAATTTCTACAATTGCAGTGCACTGGCTGAAACCTGCCATCTCTCTGAAGGCCTTCTCGACAAGAATTACTGTGCATTAAACCACATCAGGCCCTCAAAGAAAATAATTAATACATTTGATCTCTCTCTCTCTCTCTCTCTCTCTCTCTCTCTCTCTCTCTATCTCTCTCTCTATCTCTCTCACTCTCTTTCTCTCTTGTGCTCTCTCTCTTTCTTGGTCATCTCAAATAAATAAATAAAAACTTATGATGTTTAATACAAAGGCCATTCTGGAGTTAACGCAGACAAGCAGAACTTCAGCACTGATTACATATCCCTGCATGTAGGCATACATCCCCAGTTTTTTTAAACGAAGCTTTTGATAGGTGTGTAATGTTTTTGCGCAGCCAGAGGAGGAAACATGTTCTTTTTCAGCTGAATAAATAAATAAATATATATATATATAATTTCTTTTGCAGCAAAGGGGGACTTTTAACTGTTTTATTGTTCCTTACTAAGCAGAGATCGCACCGAGGACGAATAATTAATATTAATTAGTGCAGACCTGAAGGAATTCAAAAGCCAAAATCCATAAAATTTGACTGTGTGTGTGTGTGTGTGTGTGGGTGTGTGTGTGTGTGTGTGCACTTGGCTTTTCTGTTTGCCCAGTAAAATTGGTGATTTTCAGCAACTTCAGCAAACAAAGAGTACAAACAAAGGCTTTTATGGGAGTTAACAACATAGCAAGCATATGGCAGTATAGTTCATCTAACGCTGTGTTCATTAATCCTCTCCAAATGAGGATCCATAAAAGATGCTTTGGTTTATTAAAATATAGGGCAGAGTCGAGTGCTAATATTTTAAATTTGGCTAGTGAGTAAAAAGCCACTGTATTTTTTAATGATTTATTTACACGGTCTACTGTGCCGCTCGTCGTGTGGCTGTAATTCTGGCTGTTTGAAGAAACAATTTCTCAGGACACAGTTCTGCACAGTGTTGTTTTTGCTTCATCATTATGTCTGATTGGCTACGGGGGAAAGCCTAAATCACCCGAGGCTATTCTGGTGCCTTAGACCACACACCCAGCAGCTGCAGGTGGTCGTGTTAGCCTGGTGGCACATCCCCACCACCACACAGCTAGTCAGCCAGTTCCGTCCTGCCGCACTATCGACGGTCTGTGATGGACTGTGCTGGGGTCAGGTGGAGTGTGCCTGCTGTTGTTGCTGTTTATTAGAGCGTGCGCCTCAAACCCCGGCCCCTGGTGACATTTGCGTGGTTGCGGGGTCGGGTGTTGCAAACGGTGTGCCGTGTGGTATTGGCAAACAGTCAGCCATGCTGAAGCGAGTAATGAGATAAGAATTTAGGTGACACACACACACACACACACACACACATATATATATATGAATATATTTGACTTTGCCTACAATCCTGACCCTGATTCAAAAGCTTTGTCTAAGCCTGCTCATAACACATGTTTAAAAATCAAATCAAATCAAATCAAATCAAATCAGCATCGCTTGGTCACTAGAAAGCAGAACATCTAATACAGTTTTATTTGAATATCACCTTTATTTATACAACAGATGATAAGACAAAACAGCTTTTCAGAGATCTGGAGCCTCGGTGCAGAATTCCAGGGTGACAGTAGCTAGGGGAAAACTACCTGAGACCACACAAGGAAGAAACTCCGAGATGAGCTACAGATCTAAAGATGAATCCTTCTTTGAGCAATGCCCAGTAGTAGGTTTTTGATATGAAAACTACAAAAGTATAATACTATAGAAATAAAGGAGCCTTTTTTTCTCATTTTAAACTTTTCTAAAGTGCAGCAAGATAGTATATCAGTTCTGTCGGCGTTGTGGTACTGGTTATAGAAACTGTCTTTCACATCCCGGCCTGAAGAAGCCAAAAGAAAAGAACTGTCTGCATTAAATCTGAGCAGTGTGATATGCTGCGTTAATACACTGGTTCATACGTTCCGAACAAACATGCTTTAGCGCTTTAGAGCGACCTTCACCAAACAGAGCTATTCATGAGAGCCCCCTTTAATAATCTCACAGGTCTCATCTTCTAACATGGCAAAGATCTTAAAAGGAACATTCACCTTGAGAAACAACCTTGGAACCCTCACTCTCTGTCTCTTTGTTTCCCTCTCTCTCTTTGTGTGTCTTTCCATGACAATGTCTTCCTCAGGCTTTCTTTCCAGTGTTTTAACTTTTATTCTGGTCCATGTTCCTGTGCCTGGAGTTCTATTGAGTTCTGTGCCCTGCTCCCTTTTTGTGGTTTGGACCCCTCCTTACCGGCACGCTCCTCCACCTTCACAACATCGCTGCACACCCCCCCACCTTCACCCTGCGTTTATCATTGGCCAGACTCCATGGCGCCCCACAACACAGCTCCTCCCCAGAGAGCCTCCGAGTGTGGCTGACTGCGTGCTCATATCCTCCCATCTTTATCCTTCACTCTGTGCGATGAGGCTAATCAATTGGAATCCAGTGCTCAGTGACAGAGACGTCCTTCTCCCGGAAAAAGAAAATCCGTAAGAACACGGGTCCGGGTTTACGGACATCGGCACGGATTACACGGGTTTGTCCGGACCAGTCTCTGACTTTGTCTGGAATGCGAAGAATGAGCCTGAATGAATTTCCTGCCTCGTCTCTTAGGTGACTAAGAGCACTGCGCAAACGTTAGACTCGGCTGAATCATGGAAAAAGAAAGGGAGCCGGGAAGCTTGGTTGAGCTTGGTTTTCATGCTGTAGCTAAACAAGGTCGGATCTTTGTCCCTCGGAGAGGAAGCGCATCGTTGAGACCGTAAATGTTACATGGGGCCTGCTAGACTCCCAAGGCCTCTGAAACTGAGATGTGAAGCTACACCATTTTGGAGCCATATTCCTGTTTTCATAGTGGACACCCAGCACACATCTGTGATCTCACGCACGCATGCACACACACACACACACACACACACACACACACACACACAGACGCAGACACACACATGCAGACACAGGGAGCAGGGACAGGCTGTGAAAAAGTGCATCTTTAGAAGGTTCCGTATGCCGTCTGTAAAGGCGTAGCGGATGGATTTGTTCCGACTCTGCCAGGTTTCCCAAACGTCTGAATGTAAATTACAGATGCCGGAGGAATTCATGTTGGATTTGGCATCCCTTGTCCCATAAATCCACAAGGTTGGCCTGTGAAGAGATCCCGCTCCTGCCAGACTGTCATATTTTAATTGGCTAAATGGAGAGCTCATGCACCGCCAGCCGTCAGTGGGGGCAGGGAGGTTTGTAATAACCCCCCCTCGAGGACGTATTATATATCCACTTATTTTTGTTTAGCTCTTCGAGTCATGTAGCCCAGGTCACTGGTGGGAGGTGAAAGGGATCATTTACAGCTGTCTGACCGTCGCCGCAAGCTCTGCCACTCCGCAGAAACATCAGTCGCCCTGTTCTGCCGGATAGAACCGAGGCCCATCCATGACAGAAGAACATGGCATGGGCAGAAGACGTAGATCTGAAGCACTAATGGAATTCCCACCCACCAGGCAGAAATAAAGCCCCCCCCCCCCCGACTGTGGTTCACATGCGCCACGCCTGGCTTTTTGGGATAACCATGCACTCAAGGACCCCTTTTGGAATTACAGTCCACGGTCTGGCGGCAATAACTCACGAAAGTGACAAAAAAATGTAAAAAATCTCCCATGTCATTCCTCAAAGGAATTCCTCTTTTACACACCACATGTAGAAGAATTATTTTGCAGGAAAATATTTTGCAGCGGAGCGGAACGCCAGGAGCTGGGAGAAAAGGACCGGAGTTTACCACGCAGTCTGCAGCCTCGGAATCAAATTAAAACCTAACAGAGTCGAGACGCGCGCAAGAACACCTACGGCGTCAGGTGTGTCAAAGTCGCTAGGTTTGTCAGATTGGCTTCCATAAACGATACCTTGTTCCCTGTAATGAGCTCTGCGGCTTGGCCGGGCCTGTTGAACCTATTGTGACTGAACGACTGTAAAATGGAACCAGGCGTCTACATTAAGGCCGATTTTACTTTCAGTAGAAGGAATTTGGATATTTATCTGCACGGCACAGAAAGCACGAGAAGTCCGTGGTCTCTAAATTGATAAGGCTATTTTAGGCTCCGGCTTGCGCATGCAGATGCATTTCTTGGCCTGCCCAGTGGCTCTCCCTTTAGCCAAGTTCAGGAAGCTCTTCATGAATTATTGTTAAGAAAGAGGTTATCTGTTCTTGACAGGCAATTATTCAACAGATTAATGACTTTCTCTGTCGCCTGCGAGCTGAAACAAGCCGTGCACGCTCTTATACGCGTACTATTTTAATCGATAGCTTGGTGTTTATGACGCAGCGGACACACGGGCCAAAAACTGTCAGGCTTATTCCTGATAAGGCATTATGATTCATAATTCATTTGGGGAGTTTTCTTTCTATAGTTATTGCATTATTAATGCTTGAATTAAACTATTGTAATTATGCAAACCCATACAGGCAAACCCACATTTGTTTTGTTCAAACATAATAGCCATACTTGAAATAGCAGATAGCACAGACTACACAAACACACACACACACACACACACACACACACACACACACACACACACACACACACAACTAGACTCAGGGAAGCGTGACATAGATGGATACACTTCTGAAGACCAGGGATTACAAAACATGAGTCAAGATGGAGACCAAACCAAAGCAAAAACCAAAAACACATGGCGCTACCACTGCATTTTACCTGGGCAGAGTGATCCATGGCTCCTGCCCATTTGGTACCAGAATGGGGCGTCCTCGTGTGCTTATCATACTGCAAATGTAATGATCTTGTCAGCATGTACTACAAAGACCTGGGTTCAGAGCTGGAAATTATTCACGCAGCCATCTTAGACATTCACCGATCTGCTAGTTTAAAATGTATTCAGTGTTTGTTTAGTCACCTTGTAAGCAAAGTGACTAAACCTCCATGTATTACTCAGCACTGCCGAAAAGATACAGTACCTCTTTCTTACATAATCGATACCCAAGCTGGAAACAGTACTTATAAGTCAGAACTATGATATTAGATGCTTGGGCTTGGTAGTTAAAAATGAGAGTTTTGTGTTAAATTTTAAGTCATTCTTGTGCTTGGCTGTTATGTGAGGTTCCATGCTTGCATTATTTTTCCCTGTTTTCTCTTAGAAAATGTAAATTGTGAAATATTCTTTTAAATGCAAATGAGCCATAAGAGGTAAGATGTTGACCTGAGGATGAAGTGGTGAGCAGTGCATTATGAATAATTACACCACTGAGTGGCAGAGGCTGGAATCCCAGCTTCTCCTGTTAACCCAGTAACGCAGCTGGTCGAGCTGATAAGGTGTGTCAGGTCTGCCACACAGACCTGTTAAAGGACCGCCAGGTCTGTCCCACAGACATCTTTAAGGTTTATTTAGCATTTGTGTGGCAAAAAAGTGACCCTTGAATATAAAGTGCCTCCTGCAGAATGAAAATGAGCAGCCATCAACCAGTCAAATATTTTGTTGCTGTTGACTTAACAAACTGCAGCAAATGTGTCTTTGTTCATATCTAGTGAAAAGCACTTCTGCACCCATCTCTGGTTCAGCTAGAGAGTGTAATGTGAAAGACCTGCTAGCTTCTACATGCCACTGGGCACAGATGCACAGCACACCTCATGTTGACATCAACATGTTGCTAGGCGATCTTGAGCCAAAAGGGGGGAGTCCAAGGCCTTTTGTTTTGTTCTTTTGGTCCAAGGTCACAGATTCCACCTCCTTGGACTGTGTCTTAACAGTGAGACGAAGGTTTGTGTGTGTGCTTGTGTGTGTGTGTGTGTGTGTGTGTGTGTGTGTGTGTGTTGGGGTGGTTGTTATTTCCTCTGTTAACACTTAACAGGCAGTAATAGTGAAAGCAATTTTCCCACATCCAAAAATATTTTACCTGCAGTTGTTGATATAACTAGTAATATTTGGAAGTATATGAGACAATTTTGGGTGCAGTTCCTTTTTATTATCAATCACTCTTATAAAAATAACTTTGCTGTGACCCCATTTAAGAAAAGCTGTCAGCCAGAATTTCCATAATATAATTTTGGATGTCTGTTTCGAGGGTGGGCCATGGCTATTCAGGGCAGGAGAATGTTTCCTTGGTGGTTAAAAATGTGACATGAATGTCCGTTGCTAATGTCTGATTTGGATCCGCCAGGGTTAGCTACTTTCTTTGTGACTTTTATTATATATGATATATGACATGCTGTCTGAGGGGAAAGAAGCCCAAGGCTCGGCAAAAAAAAAAAAAAAAAAAAAATGATAGAGAAGCACTGAAGGAGTGTAACATTAGACCAGAAAGTGGCAGATCAGTAAAACATTACACACAACTGGGTATATGTATGTATGTACGTATGTATATGCGTGGGAGGGGTGTACAAAAATATAAACATATTTTGTGATTTTTTTAAATCTATTTTTATGTAGAGACGGTAGAAAGAAAAATGAAAGACGTCCTTGAGACGTCTCGTGTCTCATGTCCAGAGGCAACTTTTCACATTCCATTTGGTCCTGTTTTCCAATCTGCTGAATGCAGAGCACCTCATGTGGAAAATGGGAGGTTTGCAGTGCAGTGGGGACGGAGTTGATAGTGACAAATTCCCGGACTTGTGGACTTGAACAAGCCATATACAAACACTGAGACTGTTTTGTGGATACTGCTGATATTAAACACAAGGGGGAATAAAAGTATAAACTTCTGGACAAATAATAAATAGTGAAGCTATATAAAATATCTGACATATGGGCAGAAGTAAGCATCTGTGCAATAATGTTGTCTCTGAAAAGTTGCACAAGCAGAAATATAACAGCACTGATGAAAATTCCATACTGATACAAATCTGGAAGTTTGGAATATCAGAATATCAAAATGTTCTGTAATGTGCATTAAAGGGAAATCCTGGTTCCTGGAGTGTTGGGGCTAGAATATCTGCACTGCTTCATTAAATTGCTTCCCAGCCTGGAAGAAGCCAAGGCCCTACTCTTTGACAATTATTTGTACACGGAATTCCGTCTTCCGCATTCCCTTACATATAGCTATTCTTCAGCGCGACAGAGCACAGTAGTTTTTCCCATAATCCTCCATCGCATAATCAAAGACGGAACCACTACCATAGTGATGCCATGAGAAATGATTGTTAGAATATTTGCAGCATACAAATGGTGTCTCGTGGCGTCGGGAGAAGGAAAAAAAAACAGACCTGTTTTCCAGAATCAAATATGATGTTGGAAAACCGACACGAATTAAACAATGTTCTATTCAGCGCAGGGCATCAATATTGCATGGGCTGTGTTCTGGAAGCACTGCACTCGCGGCAAGCGGGCACAGCATGGCTGGAACAGCAGGAGTCCTGCAGAGGTTGCCTTGGCACCTCCTCTGAGCACTGGTGCCAGAGGCACCTGCCCAGGCTGCCTTCAGATCTGCACAGCGCAGAGCGCACAGCGCTGACTACCCGGCCGCCCTCACATTATTCAGGCCTGAAGGAGGTCCTTCTTCACACGGAGCTGAACAAAATGCAACCCCGCGCCTGGCTTTGGAGAAACCACAGCTAATTATGTCCCCCGCGAGGTCGCCTCGCACAAAAGCAGCCCTGTCTCCGAGCATGCTACAGTAATGAATACAGGGCAGAGGTATTTTTCTAAGGACCAACTTTCATGGTGTTGATTTGCTGGTGGCGGGTGTATGTCCCCTTAAGGAATACAGTTCATTCATTCATTCAGCTAATGGCCTCTCTGTACATTTCTAGTTCTATCTTTAACTTAAATTGAGTGAATCCAGGACAACAGGACAACAACTCTATCACACTTTTTGAATTTTAATACTGAAGCAAGGCAGATCCCCATATAAAGTTCTACAGACTAACCCCTGCATATGGCCTAGTTGATCACCGTAAGCTTCCAAGTGGTTCTTGTTTTGATGGTATGTGATATAACTTGGCAAAAAAACACACAGAAGCTGTGAAGTGTTATCTTACAGAATGGGTGTATGCTAGAAATGAGATATGATTACAAGCCGTTATGCAAATCCCATCAGATTGTATTTGTGGCAGAGGACTGCGTATTTTTAAAATCTAATCTGTTCAATTATAAGGACTGAAGTTCTGGCTTCGCCGTTGGTTTGGAGTTGGTTCTGTCACAGTATGTGCTGGACAAATGAAATTCTGGAGCTTTTAAAAATGCACCACTTTCCATCTGTCTAAACATGGCGTTGACCACATCAAGCACTGCGGCACATCGTTCTGAAACATGGCACGGAGCGCGGGGCGTAGCCTCGTTCGGATGTTGTGATTGGCCGGTTGTGGACAGGGGCCGTGTGGTGGGTAGTTGGGTTGCTGGCGTGTCTCTGAGAACTCGCGGTTGAGTAATACGTGCCCGGCAGGTCAGATAGCTCACCTCACATGGACGTTTATGGGCCTGTATTTCCTTTAGTCGATATATTAGGTGTATTTACACATCTTTATTACTGCTAGGCTAAAGAATATCCAGTTAAAAGGGCGTTCGGCGGTCAACACCTGACAAGCGATGAAGGCCTTAAAGGCTGCATGGCTAACGTAAACGCTGCATGGCCAGCGAGGGCCCATAAGTCCGGCCATAGACCTACACAGTGTTTCTAATGACGTGGGCAGGAGTTCTGGGCAGGACTTTCCACACTCCAGAAGGCGGAACACCCCACCTCTACCCCCTGCCCTTCGGTCTCCCTCCACCGTGGCAGGTAGGCGGGCACGACAAGGAAGAATGAGAACGTGTTTTAGAAAATAAAGAGGAAGCCCCCCCCCCCCCCCCCGGTCGCCAAAAAACACATAAAGGATCGAGATCAGTTAGTAGTACTGCAGTGATCAGCCAGTTTGTCTGTGCATGGCGCACGGACCCCCTGGGAGGACCTGGAAGAGCTGGAGAGCTCACGCTCTGTAAATGAGCCCAGTGCCTGCAGCGAGGGGTGGCAGAGGCCAAATCGGAGCAGATTGCATTCGGGGACCCCTGTCGGACAAGCAGCAACTCTGGGGCCACGGGCGCCGGCCGCCACGTCGCCGGAGTTCCACCGCGCACTGAGCCGCCATCTGCCACATTCCTTCCCCTCTCCGCCTCTGTCTGCGGAAAAAAACCCTCACTCCTCGTCGTCCTCCTTCTCTGCTGCTCTCTCACCCGAAAAGGGAAAAAAAATCCCTCCCTCGCTCCTGCTCACTCCGCGGCGCAGAAGCCCGGCGCTCCGGAAGCACGGGACTGGCAGCAGTGCCGAATGCAGGCGTGACGCATCTCATCACCCATCCCGTGGGAGCAGAGGCAGGGGAGGCGGTGTCACACTCCCGGGCTTAGGTTCGGAGAAAGGGCTCCCCGCGCGGACGGAAGAAGGCTCACGTGGGGGAGGCGGGTCGCTCCTTTTTGGGATTAGACACCGAACGGGAACTTTAAGTGCCGGAGAATTACACATTTAACGTTGGCTTTCGAATAACGGTTGCTCCGAGCCTTGATGTCACGTCAACACTAGTGTTGTGGAAGAGGTCCTGCGCAGCACAGCACAGCACGCTAAACAAAACAGCCCAGAGGTAGTGTCCAGGTGACAGCTCTCAGTGGTGGGTGATATATCAATGAAAGCATATGGTTCACCAGCAGAGGAACAGATCCACACACACACACACACACTTTGGACTTTGCTATGATTAATGAGTCCTGTGACGGCACGACCTCTGCTTTTGTCAGACTGAGTCGGTCCCTTCTATCACACACACACACACACACACACACACACACACACACACACACATGCAGTCGCAGGCTTAGCGGCCCACTGCCCCCAAACTTCCTTCCGTGTTCCCGGGAAGCGTGGGGAGGGTGTCGATAAGCGCTGACAGCCCAGTAATGACGAATGCAAATGAAGGGGGTGTGGCGCAAATGCAAATCCTAAGAGCACAATAGGCAGAGTGATTAAAAAGCACTCGGCTGCCTTTAATCTCACGGCATGGGTCATCGCTTCAAAGAGCTCTGCTCCCCCAGGACTCACTCCCCATTCATCTCTCCATCTTTGTCCCTCCGAAGACGAAGCCAAAGGAACTGACAGGGGCTCGCCGGCCTCTTCCTGTCCACTCCCAGGCCAAGACTCCAGTCAAACCAGCACCTCTATTCACTTATACGTAGATAATACGTATATGCACTTTCTTTCTTGCATCCATAATCCTTGCATCCATAATCCTTGCATCCATAATCTGGAGAAACAGGGAGTCCTCTGGTTCTTACCTTGACAAGTGATATCAAGGGACTTGCTGTGTACGGCAGGAAGCCGAGGCATTGTGTTTCATCAGCGCACGGTGACCACCAGGCGTCTGTCAGAGGCTGGACCAAGGGAGCATTTCCTAACAGGTCTCTGGCTGCAGTGTTCATCGCCACACTTTTAGAAAATGCTTCATGAATTATTAAAAACCAAGCCACAAGCGGATTAATCCTAATGTTGTTTCCATTACACGGCACACTGTGGGACTCACGTGGCATGCGTAATGCTCATCAGCACCACTGAATCATGTAATCGTGCGTTGGCGTGCTTGCGTGTTGGCATGTTGGCATGGGGAAGCGTTTGGAAAAAGCCAAATGTGTTCTGCAGCTTTGCGCTGTCACACTCGAGCGATGCGGGCGAGGACCATATCAAAAACGCAGTCACCTTGACCTCACCTACGCACGACCTTGGGGGGGACACATGGGTTGCACATGGGTTGTCATGGGTTGCTGAAATTGACACATTACAACATTTTGACTTAGATGTTCGAATATATATATATATATATATATATATATATATATATATACAGCACGAATTATATACAGGACTTGTTATATACAGCAAATATGTTTGTGGATGGCTTAACCTTCATTATTTGCTCCAGTGATAAATTAAAAAGAAGTGAAAATAAGAGGAACTTTGCTTTTACGCCAAGAAATATTATAGACATTAGAGGTCAATTCATAAAGCGTGCTTCAGTGGAGTGTGCATAGCTTTCATTTAAGTAAGGCTGATTAATTAAGGAAATTATGTACCCTCTTATGGTGCATGCTGATAGCTTTGGCTTATACTATCTTAGGGTGCAGAGTGTGAGGGGGGAATAATTCAAGGAGGTTATTTCTGATTGAATCGCACCAGCAGGTTTGTTTGATTTTTGGTCGTTATTTTCATTCTTATCCCATTAAAAACCGCTAATAAGCATCTTAGCATCTAATAAGCTAGAAGTTGTTTTTTTCACAGATAACATCTCTAATATCTTTTTGTTTCTGTGCTGAGATGAGGCGAGTGTCAGAGGACTCCCGGAAGTTTAGATTGATTGGCTTCAGAGTCCTGGTGTTCTGGGTTTGTAATTAAAACCAGAGTGATTTCAATATTTCAGCTAAATTTATTATTTTTTTAAAGCCACCAGTGAATTAGTTTGTGTGCAAAGCAGGCAGATCAGACTTGCCTGACCTCTGCCCTCACTGGGGACCTCTGAGAGCTCGATAACGGCGCTCCATAAGGGGTTGTGAAAGGTGAAGGAGAAAGCGGAGATACAGGGATCTCCCTCCTACCGCAGGCCTCTCCTTCTTGGACATTTGGGGGAAAGATATCCTACTTGCTGATTGATTTGATAAATCAATCGATCGGTTGATTGAGCACTGTTGCTTGAGGCAGTCATGTCGGAAAAGGAAGAATGTGCCAATTAGGATGGATCGCTTTGCCATGTAGATTGTCAGAGGGGGAAAAATAGGGTTGACACGTGTGTGTAATATTGTGTCCCATAGTAAATATGTCACCACGTCATTTTCCACTCATTCTGATGTCAGCTGTGTTGATCCCTGCATTCTACAGTATTCTACAGTATTCTAGTTCATTGGTATCTTGGACTCTAACCCGCTGTATTGGCTAGGATGTGTTCTATGAGGAAATAACAAAGCACATTTGTAAGTCGATAAGTGGATAAGAGCGTCTGCTAAATGGCGTAAATGTAAATGTAAATGTAACCTGACAAACCCAGTGAAGGTAGCAAACAGTTAATATCTAACAGCGTGTAAAATAATACGTTGGTAATAGGCTTGTAATGATATGTTTCTTTTATATTGAATTTTTTATGGAGATCTAATCGTGATAATGTGTTGATTATCTTCAGAGCTCTAATTAAACACCACACATTGAAAATAAAAGTTTTATTTCATAATAACAAAATTGCAGAGTAGCAAGTTCTTGTGAAAACAGGTGATCTTATAAAGCAGCGCAGCTGAGCTATAAACAACACAAGACCCCGAAATGCCTCATACAAAACTTCTAGACCACACAGGACATTCTCACAGAGGAGACCGAGGGGAGTACAAACAAGACAGCTTAAAGCTTTTTTTTTTTTAAATGCTTAAATACATAAAGGTCAGTGGAGAAAGAGAGAGAGAGTTTGAAAAATGCAGCCATGACCAGAGCTCTGAGAGGAATAACCCCAAGTCATTTTGATTTTGTTTCTCTCCTAGTTGAGATAATTGTTTCCTCCAAAGGTTGCATTAATTTACAAGATCACAATGCAACAGGATATTTATTGACCACGGCTCTCGACAAAGGCGGGACGTCGCCCTGTTTCAGGAACTCTCCCTCTGCCGGTTACTGCAGTCCAACAGAAGGCCGGCACGTTGTGCTCGTGCGGTTGGCGCGTTGGAAGGCGATGCTCCGTGCTGGAAAAACAGAACAGAATGATGGAGGCTACCGTGAGCGCGAGCGAGCAGCGCAGCGCCAGACTGTGCGCATTGCCACGGCACCAGGCGCCATGTTTTCCAGAGCTCACAGCCTGATAAATAGGGCAGGTAACCTTGTGAGTGCAAGAAAATTGAGAAAGAAAGGCTTAAATGCTATCACACTGGGCGGCATTCTTAATCCTTCTAAGGATTAACCAAGGTGTTTTTTTTTGTGCCAAACATGGAGGATTCAGATTTTAATCAAGCCACCATTCAATATTTCAATTCAGTGTTTCATCTGGGATTATTTTGATGTCTTCGGGTTTTAGACCGCCCTGTCAACATCATTCCGCGAAATCACTTGCTCTCTCTCACCCTGTCTCGCTCTATCACTCTCGCTCGTTTGCCCTTACATTCATTTTCCATTACTCTCTCTCTCTCTCTGTGGGTTTTCCTCTTCCACAGCATCTAATTAAAGTACATAATTAAAAAAAAAAAAAGTATATTTTAGCATTTACCAAACCCACAGTAAGGGGAGAACATGATTAACAAGTGCGAGCCTGATCCCTGAGGGTTCTAGAAGCGATCTAAACCAGAGACCCTCCGTCTTACAGACCACCACCTCCAGGGCCACAGAAGAAACGAATGATAAAAGGGAATGATCGTTAATGGCCTTTTGTTTTCACTGAAAGTAGTGTTCAGCAATGTTATGTCCTTAATAGCTACATGTGAGTTTAAATTTCAAATGTCAGTCTTTGTATTGACTTTTGTGCACTGCGTTTCATATACAGTAGTTGTGTCCTGATGTTCATCTGACACTCGGATTATGTTACGTCACTTGTACCATTACGTGTTGTTTTATAGGGTCTGAGGGAACACTGAGTTAATTTGCCTTAGCCAGCAGAACCAAGTGTCTTTATTTATTTAAGTATTTATTTATTTAAGTGCTTGTTGGAGTGGCTTCTAGTGCAGATGTATGTCACAGATCATGCCATATCTCGTCATATCTTACCACATCACGCTATATCCCACAATATCTCACTACATCTCATCATATCTCACAATATCTCACCACATCCGAACTAACGCGGAGTGAATGGGAGGCGTACGCAAGCGCTGAGATTTAATCAGGGCAAATCCATAATCAGAGTCATTAAGCCAAGACGAACAGAACCGGAACGCATGATTAAACTAAGACAGAAATCTAACCACGGAAACTATGAACAAGAGAAGCGAAAGGGACGCAACAGGAAACAGGCTGCGACGAAACGTGTCCTCGCTAAGCTAGCGAGGACAAACGACAACGCCGACGACTGGCAACGGGAAACAAGAACCGGGGCGAACTCACGAGGGGCGGACAGGAGCGCAACTAAGGAACGGAACCAAAACGAGGAAACACGCGGAAAAGCAACCAGGAAGTAAACAAAGACACCGGACAGGGTTGCCAAGGCGACAGGGGCATCAGGGACACTGACATATCCGATGTCTCTTCCCCAAACAGCTCAGAGTGTGTTCAGAAGCTATTATCCTCCAAAACATTTTTCATCAATTTGCAATTAACTGAAGAGGAAAGAAAAATCTGTCAGACCATTAAGTGCCCACCTCCTCCATTCATTTTTAATCAAATAACCACTATAGTGTGTTGATTTAAAAGCCCCAAGTATATTTAGTTATAATGTGAAACATGAAAAGACTATATTTCCTTCACCGCGTTCCCAAGGCGGGGCTGTTTCTCTCTCTCTCCCTCAGCACTTTGAGTGTTATTGATCCGGTAGAGTTCATCGATGTGGCTTCTGCAGGGTTCTCTTTTAACCCTGTCCCTGGATTTCACACACCGTTTCTCATCCCTTCATTTTTCCTGAAGCCAAAACGGGGCCGGCCCTGGCAGCGGCTGGTCGTAGACCCCTCTGCCAGTTGCCCACTGTGGATCAGAGGTGGGCAGTAATTAAGTATATGTGCTCTGTTACTGTGTTTAAGTAAAGGTTTTAAATATCTGTACATTTTACTCACATTTTAAAACAAGTCTCATATAATAAAAAAGCTCATCTCACCAAACGCCAAGTTGTTAGCCAAATGAAATCCAACTGGCTGTGAACTTTGAACTTTGAAACCACAACGGGAGGTGTATGATCCTTTGAGATGTCTATCTGCACATTTCTACAAGTCACCTGTGATTGGATACTTTCACAGTTTCTGCCTCAGCAGGATGTGAGAAGCGTTTTAGCACAGCAGGACTGATGTTCAGCCCCCAAAAACTTGAATGCGAAGAACTTAGAGAATGAGCTACAACAGACAATAAATTAATGTCTTGTTACACTTGTTGTTAAAGATATTTAGAGATGTGTGTTTATGTATATGTATGTATATATATATATATATATATATATATATATATATATATATATATATATATATATATATATATATATTATATATACAATAAACAAACATTAGTATGTTTTAAACCCACAATTAGCTATTTGAGAATTTGTTGTTGAACATCTTTTTAGTCTATATAGCTACCTAGAACAATGATCGTTCCTTCCACTCAAAACTAATTGCAATATTTTCATATACACACGTTTACTATACAGTATTGAGACAGTTAATAATTAATTTGGCCTTAATATCTTTTTCAGCTTCACACTAATTGATTTGTGTGTCAGTTCAAGTTTGGTCAACCATTCTTATCTTGCCTGAACATAGTTTTGGTTATACTTCATTCTTTATAAGCCTCTGAAGACAGTAGCATGATGCTGCCGTGGTTTTCGAATAAATGTTACTATGTCAGCCTTAGTGCTGTAGAAGGTAACACCCAACAGAGTGTCCCGTCGAATGAAAACAGGATCGGCAGAGGCAAAGAACACCATCCCACGCAGGAGAGTGATGCGTCCTCTGTTAAATCGGTGTCGTGTTTGGACGCTTTGGTGGATATCGCCTTAATTTTACAATTAGTTATCGGCTTAGTTATCAGCCACG
Organism: Electrophorus electricus; assembly: GCF_041902795.1. Taxonomy (NCBI): domain Eukaryota; kingdom Metazoa; phylum Chordata; class Actinopteri; order Gymnotiformes; family Gymnotidae; genus Electrophorus; species Electrophorus electricus. The sequence continues at coordinate 2,436,905 of NC_137518.1, forward strand.
TTTATTAAACTTATGCTTTTTTTGGGGGGGACATTTTAGTTCCTCTACGCTAAATGTGAAAACAGAAAACTCAATGTTTTTTTATTATGTATCTTTTTAAGTCAATTGTTGCTATGGTTGCCTATCATATCTTTGCTCCACAATAACAAATAATAATGGAAAAATCCATCCTTTGCATGATTTTGCAAATGATGCATAAAGGTTTAATACAAACCATTATTTATCCCCAGTGTTTTTTTGCATACAACTAATTATCTTTCAAAGAACGCTCTCAGAAATATATTTAGTACTTTTACTTAACTTTAAGAATTATCTAAAAGAATGTGCTTGCATACTTGAGTAACTAAAAATGCTATTCTTCAACTTTTACCCGAATGTTTGTTCCCGGAATATTCTTCAGTCTCTTCTGCAGCCCTGTTCCTCAGTTCTCTCACTGTGGCGAGAGATGAAGACGTGATAAAGCTGTTTTCAGCCTTCATGGAACATTTAGTGGTTTGTTTTCTTTTGCGCTTCCCCACAGGAGATGAGCCCAATCAGGAGATATTACGCTGTGTCTGCAAAGATGTCGATAGGTCCTCCAGTGTCACATTACAGGAAGTAGTTGGAAGTAATGCTGGAGGGTCCGACATCTTCTGGCCTGCTGATCCTCTTGGCCCTGCTGCGGGATGTGGTCTTGCTTTCCCAGCAATGGGTTTCTAAGACCCCCCAGAGCCAGCTTAGCTGGCTGCTCTGGATATTATATGCATGAGCGTTCACACTCCGTCTGTAACAGTCCCAGTTGCCAAGCTCCCTGGCCTTGTGATTGGCTGTGTATTAAAAAGGCCTCACAGGCCTGTGTCTGAATGCTGTGAGCCGCTCCAGTGAGTGCCATGGCGTTTCCTGCAATGCCGGGATGGGTAGGCAATATGGAATAGCTCTCAGTCTCCCTGGCCCGGCACGTTGACGCTCCGGTGCGTTGTGCCTTGCTTCCTGGTGTCCCAGGTACCGTGTCCCGTTCCCTTTCACGGTTTTCACAGCCCGCTTTTATAATGTCGATCCTTTGCTGGGAGCATGTGCGAAGCCGGGCCTCTTGGCGCTGAGGAGCAGTACCGAGGGCTGGCACGCTTCAAATTTCCTCAGCTGCGCAATCATCCCTCCGACTGTGCGTCTGCACATGAAACGGCATCGGAGATGCGTGACCGCGCGAGTTCAGTAAGTTTTTCCCAGATCCAGAAAGACAGCCAGGCTCTATTGCCGTGCCCCTCATGCTTACCTCGTTCCGCCGGTCAGCTGACAGTTTCTCAACATTCTCTCCCATGTGCTCATGACCGCTGTTTTCCCTTTTACAGCACCTCCCAACAACATCTCTGTGCTGGCGGAGAACACTCCGGCACCATTCAGCCGCTACCAGGCCCAGAACTTCACTCTGGTTTGCACTGCCAAAGGAGGCAAACCTGCCCCATCGGTAAGTGGATGCTGACCCGTATCTCACACCTGTTTCTCACACCTCTTACACACACTTGATTCACACAGCTGAGCCCCACACACACGTCGCGAATCAAATTAAGACTGTTGTCAGCCCTGTGACGCTCTCAAAGGCTATGACAGTGGAACTCTGTCGCCGTGCCCGTCCACCACTGACGGGAAGCTGCACGCTCCGTCCTTCACTGTACGGCGACGTGCTGCTAGGAGCCAAGGAACCCCAACTTCCCAGGTATGTCCGTGCGGTGGACCCAGCAGAGCCATTAGCCGCACACCGCAGGCGCCAGGCTAATCTATCCCCCATCTACTCCGCTCTCATCTCCGACAATTAAATGTGCAGGGGGTGCATGAGGTAAAAGCGATTTCCGCTACCCTGCATGGACCTCGGCGTCTCCGGCAGCTGGGCCGAGGGACAGCACCTCCTGCCAGCGCAGAGACCCAGAGGGCACGGCCGTTGCCTGGGGAGATGCCTCCTATCATCCCGCACACATCACCAGCCACTCGGCTTCCCCCTCACCCACACGCAGACCGACCCCGAGCTCCATTAGTCTCTGGCTCTTCCTCCCAGACAGGGCCTGTAATGCATGTAATGCTGGAGGAGCCAAAAGCAAGTGGCTACAATGGAAGTGGAGGACTGGCAGCTCTCTCTGTGACAGTGCACATTAATCATCTTATATATGATGTTACCGGCCCTTTATAGACAATAAATGATGCACAGTACCTCTGCCACTGCTGGTCAACACAGTAAAGCGTATGGATTAAAACATCTCTCAGCTAATGCAGTGTAATAAAGAGTGACAATGTGTGACAGCAGTTTGATTCTACACTCATTCTGTGTGCACTGATACTCTATTATATAAGGTATCACCAGGTATCAGTGCATTGTTATGCATTGTTACTTAATATATCCACCTGTAATTAATGGCAGCTATGTAATTAATAGTGTAATAGTGTTTTTTACCTGTAATTAATAGTGTAATAGTGTTTCTCACAGGTAAATGTATTTACGTGTGTTTCTCAAACGTATATATATATATATATAATAAAGAAATAAATACGTTTAAGAATGCTAAGCACAATCAATAATAATGTATCAATATTAAAAAATAATATTTTAAATAATATAAATAATAATTTTATTGTATTCATAAAGGTAGGTTAATCACTAAACACATGTCTGTCTGTGACCAATCAGACCAATCCAATGTGGAACAGCCTGTTCTGAGGGTGTCTTGTTGCTCCCTCCACACTCCATTCAGTGTAGCCTGTGTGTGTTTCCTGCCTAGCAAACCGTTTCCTGCATATGTCCATAACGTCAAACTCAATCTCCACGTGTACAGCCATTGAATGCCTGCTTTGATATTTTGTGACCTGCACTTGTGCATTTAACATTTATCCACATGACAACTGTGGTTTTACCAGGCTACAGAGCTGAACTTTATAACAAAAACTTGCACACCGGGGCCAACATTGTATGCGGCACACTGTAGCCCTTTAGAGAGACTGCAAATTATAGCTCTCTAATGCATTTACACACACCCACACACACACACACCCACACACACACGCTTCCTAATGAAGTCTTCCAGGATAATTCCGGTACACATAGAGGGTGTTCTGTTTATGTTTGGAGACGCTCACTGCAAAAGCTGCTCAACTCTTGGTGGTTGTTAGGCAGCGAATCTCAGTTTTGGCTTTCGCAGTCAGTACACAGAAGAGCATTCGTGCCTTAAAACCTGCGATGATATCATGCTTGCAACACCACCATACACAAAGACACACACAGAAGGTTAATACAGTCACAGTTAATTATAGGGACTAAATCAGTGATTGCAAGATCTGTCAATCAATACATTTCCCTGAATGTGATATTGATATGTATTTTGAAGCTTCATATTTGGGGGAGTAGGAGATGAATTATATATATGTGAATTATAATCACACACTTTTAAAAAGGGGCCTTCTGTTCATATCTAACACACTGTGGTCTTACCTAAGATACAAAAGCAGAGGGATTATTTGTGCTTTGCTAAGGGCCAGAGTGTTATTGGTTCATTTTCCCTAAAGCAATATTACAAGATGGGGAAGCTGAGTCCAGTCCAAATTATATTACGTCTAATTTGGAGCACTGCTGGCGAGCCTTGCCCGAGTGTCTAATGTGGCCTTACAAATTCCACAAAAACGCTGCTCTGAAATTAACGCATTTTTTGGGACTTCTTTGTTGACTCGGGACCCGGAACGGCCCCCACAGAGGGCCATCGCACGCAGACCGACGTCATCCAAGGCTCCGTGTGGCAGATCGAGCCGGAGGACGTTCAGAGTGAGCTCATCCACCAAGGAAGTCTCGAGACACCACGACCCACACGCTGGCTTTTATCTGCAGTCTGATCTGGAGCTCCAGGCCCCCGTGTTCGGCGCCTACGGAGGCCCGGAATGAAAACATTAAAGCGGCTCTGAAATCCTGCCACGTGCCTCTCTCCAGATTGGCGGGGAATAGTTAAAAATAGTCTGCATTTAGGCAGGGTAGCACTAGCGGTCTATGTTTAGATGACGCCTTAGCGTATGGAGGCAGAAGTTACTGTAGTGAGTGCTTTTATGGTAAAAACATTGCACAAAATCATTGTTAAAATGAGAAAATGGGAAAAAAAAGGTAGTTTATTGGCTTGTGTTTTGCCCCAATATTTCTTTCTTTCTCTGTCTGGTACATGGCTGGGGACAGGAATAGAGGTGTGTTGTTCTCTCGAGGTGAGCTCACACTCCAGGCTCAATCCTCTCTCTCATATCCCAGCAGCTTCAAACATCTCCCGCACTTTCCTCCTCTTTCTGAAGTGTCTCATTTAGGCTTTATCAGAGTCACTGCCCTACAGCTTGTTTCTAAATTATTCGCAGTCTCTCTCTCTCTCTCTCTCTCTCTCTCTCCCTCCCTCCATCCCTCTTTTCTGAACACTTTCTCCCTCTTCGTATCTGAAGGTTTTTCGATAGCTGCTCAAAGAAAATCGGTGCCGTGGCTTCACAATTTCACCATCCTCTTCAGATCAATTTGGGACAACTGCGTCGTGTAGCGCTGGGATCCCAACGCCAGATCATATACTGTGTCCTGCCCATCATTTATCACACAGAATTGCTTTCGCTGGCCTGTGTTGTTAAGTCATATCATCTGAAAAAAGCAAATGCATCCAGTTTAAACCTTTTTCCCCCTTGTTTTACAATTTCCAACATCACGAAGGCCAAACCGCTCAACTGACCGATGAAGGAAGTGTGTTCCCTGTAACAGTGAGGAGGCGGATGCAAGTGTGGAGAAGAGCGAGATTGTAGTAGTCCAGCATCACAGAGCCAACGCGGAGAGTACGGGGATACATGATAAAAACAAAAACACATGAAGGCAAACAGGGGAATCAGGCTATAACAAAGACTAGGGAAAACTCGGTCAGGATACACAGAGTACAAACCTAATTACATGCATACACAGTCTTTCAAAAACATATAAATGCAATGAAGTAAACACATAAACGCACGGATTCAAAGAAACAATGGACAGCCAAGACCACGGGCGCACGGCAGGGCTCAAATACTCGAACGAAAAGAGGTAGAAACGAGGGACAGGCAAAACCACGGGCGCACGTCAGGGCTCAAATACTCGAACAAAAGGAGGTAGAAACGAGGGACAGGCAAGACCACGGCCACACGGCAGGGCTCAAATACTCGAACAAAAGGAGGTAGAAACGAGGGACAGGCAAGACCACGGGCGCACGGCAGGGCTCAAATACTCGAACAAAAGGAGGTAGAAACGAGGGACAGGCAAGACCACGGCCACACGGCAGGGCTCAAATACTCGAACAAAAGGAGGTAGAAACGAGGTACAGGTGTAAGCAATCAAACGAGGGGCGGAGAAAACAAAATTATGGCATGGAACTAAAATACACAAGACAGGGAAAACACGGAACACGGAAGCTTAAGCGTTATTACCGTGTTCACCTGAGAACTTGAATTACTGGGAACAGTAATCGTTTTCATTTGGATTTTGGGAGGGACGGGTCCTCAGTAAGGCACGGGAAGGGCCCAGCGCGGAAGCCTTGCTTGCACGCAGCCCGTTGAAGTCGTTCCCAACACAAGCCTGCGCTGATCGAGAGGAAGCAGGATAACGAAGGCTAATAACGGGAGCGTTTAAGTGAGGATGGGCCCACTAGTCTCGCACCCCTGCGCCGTTTCCATAGAAACGATGGCGTCGACGCGGGGAAGGGAGCGAGGGCAGTCACCACGGCCGCACAAGCGGGGTGTGTGTTGTCGCTCGTCTGAACGAGGCAGGGTGCCTGGCAGCTCACGGCGAGCAAGTGCTTTCATTAGCTGCCATTCAGGCAGCTCGGCGCACAGTCTCTGTTTGTTTGCCCCGCCCACCTGATCGAGTGGGAGGCTCCGCCCACTCTTAGACACCCCACCCCCCCCCCCCGCACATCTCCCATCCTCCTCCCCCCGTTGCTTCGGTCCACCCGCCCCCACACGTATCCCTCCACCACCAACTCCTGCACCCTGCGCTCTTCCCTCTGCCACCTGCTCTACTGCCCTCCTCCCTCGTCTGGGAAAAGCATCTCGGAGCCGTGGCGTGCCGCCAGGAAACCCGTCCTCCGGCGGCGCGCCCTCGGTCTTCGGTATTCCGACTTTTTTCTGTTTTTCTTTTTTCTTTTTTAAGCAAGTGTCAACGTTGGACAGAACAGACAAAATCTCAACCCGGACTGCAATCAGTCTCTTAACTACGGCGCAAGCCTTGGGCGGCCAGTCCGTTTGGAAGACGTCCATTACCGCTTTAGACACACTGGCAGGGAAGCTCAGGCTTTCTGCCGACTGTAGCGCCTTGCCAACACGGCCCCCCAAACCCCCACGCCCCCTCAGTCGCGGGGGAGCTTCATAACTCATTCAAAGTGTCACCACTGGTAGTGCGGTAATGTATACGAGGCAATTAGTGTGGCCCATTAGTGGACGCTTCTTAGAAATCTCCGATTTGTTTGGTCAATCGATTATCATCTGTGGAAAAAAGGGCATTTTTCTGCACACGTCGTAGTAAGCCATTACCAGTAATGATCAAAATCTGAGCAAAATGATTAATTTAATGGGTTGTTTTTTTTTTTGCTGTGTATAATAACTATTTCATCTGTTTCTGTGCCTTTCTTCTTCCTGATAATTCTACTCGAACCTGCCTGTAAAACCAATGCAGTCGTCCATTTGAGACTTCAGGAGGTGGCCTGTTTCGGTTCGTGCCAGCACAGCCCAGCTGTGTCTTGTGTCGAGTGTGTGTGAAATGTGTGAGATCTCAGCGTGCGTTCACATCGGAGCCTCTTAAAACTCCATAGCAACTTCACTGTTGTGGGGAAACACAAAGAGCGATTGCCGTAAACTGTGGACACCCTTCTCATTACAGAAACACTCTATATCTATATGGAGATGCTTCAAACTGTAGTGCACTTACACAGATGGAGCAAAGCCTCGTGTATTTCACAATTTTCTTTTACTACTCACCTGGAACCCTTCTTTGGACACAGACACACAAATATATATATATACACACACACACACACACACACACACACACATACATACATACATACATATATATATATATATATATATATATATATATATATATATATATAAATTTTTGTGTGTGTGTGTTGTGAAGAAGCTGGTTGTGTGGTGATAGTAATCTCAGTCATTTGCATCACTATGAATAGCCGTTCTGTGAATTGTTACAACACGACCGTGGCCAGTCCTCCCAGAGACTGTGGAGGATGTCAGAGGATCTGCAGCTCCACACACTGGTGGAAACTAGTCCCTACAACCAACCCTCCACCCACCATGAGAGCTGCATAAACGCCTACCTGTTAGTGGTGTTCCATTTCCACACCATTGCTGTGTGTGTGTGTGCGTGTGTGTGTGTGTGAGTGTGTGTGTGTGTGTGTGTGTGTGTGTGTGTGTGTGTGTGTGTGTGTATGTGTGTGTATGTGTGTGTGTGTGTGTGTGTGTGTTTGTGCGTGTGTGTATGTGTGTGTGTGTGTGTGTGTGTGTGTTTGTGCGTGTGTGTATGTGTGTGTATGTGTATGTGTGTGTGTGTGTGTGTGTGTGTGTGTGTGTGTGTGTGTGTGTGTGTGTATGTGTGTGTATGTGTATGTGTATGTGTGTGTGTGTGTGTGTATGTGTGTGTATGTGTGTGTATGTGTGTGTGTGTGTGTGTGTGTGTGTGTTTGTGCGTGTATTCATGTGCGCTCTCATGAATGCGCACACGTTTGTATGTGTGTGCACGTGTGCGCGTGTGTGTGCACGTGTGTACGTGCGTGTGTATACTTGTGTGTACACGTTTGTGTAGTCCTTCATTAAAACCCGTGTTCATCGTCACTGTAACGCCTGGGCTTGCTCAGAGTGACTCTTATCACTGCTGGTCCAGTGACATGAGTGAAAAAAGACAGAAAACGTGTGTCTTTCATTTCCTTTTCCTTCCCCCCCCCTCCCCCCCCGCCCCCCGCCCCAACCACGTCTCTCTGTTTATGTGCCTGGCAGTAAACTTCGTTATGTAAGTCTGGAGGGCAGGAACTTACATCAGCCCCTGATTGCTTTCATTACCTTTATTTACCAAATAGGGGGGAGGGCCACCAGGGCCAGAGATTCACAGGCATGTCCCAACTACTCCTCCCTGCACCCGTGAGGAAGAGGAGCGAGGAGGGCAAACACACCAGGGAACCGTGAGGTGTCACATATTGACACTCTGATCTTGCGCAAATTGAACGCAAAACATCCGCAGGTCCCCAAACGGAGGGGCGAATTACGGTGGCGTCCCTTCGTTAGTGACAAGAGGCAAATAAAAAAAACGCTTAAATCGAGGAAGGCTGAAATCCGACGAAAGCCGTGCCGGCACTCCTGCCGGAGTCTCGCTTTCTCCATGCTGATTTTAATACAAGTGTCTGGAGGTTTTATATACAACTGGGAACTTGTGTCACTGTAAAATACTCGAGCAGAGTTTTGCTCTCAATACTCGAGCACAGTGGTTGTGTAGTAGGAATCATGCCCAGGCAGGGCAGCCATGATTAATGGAACACTGCATCAATGATGGCCATAATTTCACTAAATTGCAAAAGCTACCCCATTAATTATATATATATAATCTCCTCCCTCTCTCTTTTTAAAGGTGTACTTTAAGCGGGACGGCGAGCTGATCGAGGTGATCTCCTACGTCTCCCCCACGGCAGGCAGCGAGGGCGGTGGTTCAGCCGGCGTGCGAGGAGCCAGGCCCTTGATCCGCCAGGACCTGGATGACACCAAGCTGCAGAAGTCCCTCTCGCTGCTGGGGCCAGACGGGCGGCCGGGCCGGCTCTACACGGAGAGCCCCCGTCGGAGCTCACCAGCAAGGCAACCGCGCTACGAGCCCAGCCCGGCCACGGAGACCATCCCCGAGACGGTAGTGAGTCGCGAGTTCCCCCGCTGGGTGCAGAGCACTGACCCGCTCTACTTCTTCAGCAACACCCACGTGCCCCAGAGCGATGGCTCCATCACGGTCCAGGCCAGACTCACCTGGACTCTCAACCCCCAGCTGGACAACGACGCGCTCTTCAGCTGCGAGGTCAAACACCCGGCTCTGTCCATGCCTATGCAGACTGAGGTTACCCTGGGTGAGTAGGACATGGGAACGTTTGGGGACATTTGGTCTGTATAAAGGTTTAAGACCAGAAGAGTGCGCTGCCAAGGGAGATTCACGGGTTAACAGGGTGATAATGGGTTAAACTCTCGGTTGCTTTCGGTTCCAGATGATAACTGTGCTGAGTCTGTGCTTTAGGGTTACATGTGCCTAAATAAATTAACTTAATGCACATAAGAGTCTGGGTTGTTAATCTAAATTGTACTAACAGAAAAAAAGGCTAAGACTAATTTCTACAAATTTGTTTGCTGAAGTTTTTCTAACATGCAAGTTATGAAAATATTTGCTAACCCTGAGTGGATGTATTCAGCTGGACCCAACCAGAGATTAAGCTGTCAGAATGTTCATCTTACTGAAGCCAACAGTTCTGGGGATTGACATAGATTAAGACTGTTCCAGAAATGATCAAAATGTTCTACAAACACAGATGAAACTCGTTAAAATTGACAGATATTTCTGCAATCACTCTCTGGAACTTTTTCTGAGGTGGCTTTCTGTACTGGTCAGGATTTGGGTAAAGGAATCCCTTCAGTGTGTGAGGAAGACTTCAACGTACGGCCACTCTTCTGTTCCTTAACCCTAACCCTATCCAATCATCAGTGCATCTCTCGCTATCACCCTCTGACAGATGCACTTACAACAAGCCTGAAACCCTTTTGTTGCTTAATTGCGTTACAGCCAAACAGATTGCATAGTCCTAACATGGAATGCAGAATTTTACTGTGACTGACAGCCTAATTCATTGCACTGTCTTCACGCTAGATTGAGTTAACTTATATCCATTATTGAAAAAGTCAACCTGAATTAGGTGAGTTGACTGGGAACCGAACTGCAAGGTGGCCTCAGGGACCACCTTTGTAGAGCCCACTTGTGTCAGACAACGATAAAAAAAAATTATTATTTTTTTTTTTTAAAAGCTCTGTTATGTTAATCAAGATGTGAGAAAGTTGCCACACTCTCACCTGCTTTGGTTTTTTTGCCTGCTTCGTCGTGTTTCTGTAAGATGCTGTTGAGAAGAGGAGAAACGATTTCTCTAATGAATGGGATGCCAAAGCGCCAATTTCTTCACGGAAATCTGTGGCTGAAATGCCAAACCCTCTTTTTCTTTCCTCTTTTTTATTTAAACACTAAAGCAAAAAAAACCTGGCCTCCAGCAGATTCCATTATCACTTCAAAGGCCGCGCACACTCTCAGCCCTCCCTCTGTTAGCCATGGAGAACGAATGAGGTGGTTCATCCCCAGCTAAACAGACATTTCTCCCACTTAGCCACACGCGAGCCGTAAAACGTGATAGAGGGAGACTCAGGCAGGGAGCCCGCATGAATTTGCTTACCTGTAGTACTGTGCTCTCTCTCTCTCTCTCTCTCTCTCTCTCTCTTTTCCACTCTCTTTCCTTCTCTCTCTCCCTCACTTCTTCACATCCTCCCTCTCCCTCTCTCTCCCATTCTCTCACTCTCTCATGCAATCCCTTTTCATTTTTCCCAAGAACACCGTCTTTTGCCCTCTGTTCATTTTGTGTCCGGTCAGGTGGAATAGCATGGCGCTTCGCAAATCCAGTGGTACCTCAGTGGTTATGGTACTCGACTAGTAATTGGAAGGTTTCCAGTTCAAGCTCCACCACTGCCAAGTTGCTGCTGTTGGCACCCTGAGCAAGACCCTTAACCCTCAATTGCTCACACCTAAAGTACAGGGGTTGATCCTTATTAAGTATGTGCGTGTTCCACTAGTATCTTCTGGGTGTTTGTCTCACGTAGTCATCACAGGCCTGAAAGGGCAGAACACCGTCATCGGACGCTTTTCTTTGAGAAGATCCACTTTATTTGAATCGTCTTGCAGGTGTTGAGGTAGGCGCATTAGCCAATCTGTTGCTGTGGGCAGTTTGGGTCAGCCATCGTGCAAGAGGAAGGAAGCAAATTTTGGCACCACCTCATGGAGTCGAGCTCATCATTCTGCCCAGAGGTGTTCTTTGGGCATCTTGAGTTGGCAGGCCATTCTCCAGACAGCAGTGACAAAAAAGCACCCAGCAACTCTGCTGCGCCAACAAGAATTAGAAGCTTTTTCTTCCAAATCCTGACTCGAAAACGAGCCAAAATTTTCACACACTTGCATCACACCACATTCGGTTCACATTCACACACACTTGAGGATGTAGTTCAGGGCACAGTATGACTTACTGTAATCTATAAACAAGCGCAGTAAACATTGTGTATACATCCACTGTAATATTATTGGGACTGCAGTCTTGGAGACTGGAAACGTTTTCGCCCTTTGAAGGTCAAATTGTGGAGAATAACAGTTCTGAGAGCAAAGTTCTGTCTGAACGTTGCCACTTTTAGACGGGTCATCTTAATATTTTTTTAAATAACTGATCCATTTGGAGTTTGGGGTTAAACATCTTCCAAGGCTTGCTAGCTACAATTGTATCCTAGTGCCAGTACTGAATTAATAGAGAAAAATATTGGATTCCAACAATGTCTGGGCTCACCCACTATGTTTGGAGTGAGTGGAAAAGCAAATCTGAGTTTAATGGTGAACCGATGAGATCCACACCCCACCCCCACTCCAAGCAGCACAGGGTCAGCAGTTGTTCTGTGGTCAGAGACTGAACAGCGGCGAACAGGTCACAGGGTGAAGGACATATTCTGTATACTCTTCCGACTCTGCTCAAGACATCCGAAAACTGTTCTTGGGTGCCATGGAGACTTAACTGAGGAACCCATTATCACGTCCATTCTGCTAGTTTACTTGTCCACTGAGAGGACTTTAAATTGGTCTGCGCTGATCATTTCCAATCATTTCTTGAGGCTTATGAGCTATTCTTAGCAGTTGTATAGCAAGATAAAGTTGAACGCTAAAGCAACATTATTGTGTGCTATTAGCTTGCTGTGTGGTGTCAAACAGAGGAGGAGGGATATTCCACGTCTGAGTCTCGGTTCCCCTCAAAGTTCCTCTTGTTAAAGTTCCTCTTTACTTCTGTCACTTTCGGCTTGCTCATTAGGGACCTGAACTCCGATTCTCTGTAATGCTGATTTCTGTAAACCTGCTTAGCGACAGCACCTGTTGTAAAAGCACCATACAAATAAATTTGAAATTTAACTGAATTCGGCTATAGCACATTTCAGCAGTCTGCACGTTTACCCCAATGGAATGTGCTTCACCCTATAAATCCCTATGAAAGTGCCACCGAGTGTACCAACAAGCCAGGTGCTTAAAGGAATGCGTCTGCAGAGTGTAGGATAGAGAGATTACAACTGTAAATAAACATGAAAGAGGGCAGAAATGACACAAAAAGGCATTAGTCAGAGGCAGAGAATTCAGCTCAATTACCTCCAGAAGGTCTTTCATTGTTGGCCACAGTCACAGTCAGAAGTCTCCTGCCGGGTGACATATCAGCCGGTCCCTTGGGGTCAACCCCCTTCTCCGAACCTCGGTCCCAGTGGTGTCCGTTTCTCTGCAGCCCGGCTTTCCTCAGGTTCCTACGGGCGGAATGCAAAAACAACACAGGAAAATGTCACCCATGGCGAAACAAGGGCGCGCCGACGCAAGCTCATCCCACGAGGGTGTGACGGGGCAGACTCGCAGGAGAAAGCGCGCTCTCGCGTGGCACCGGGCGGCGGGAAATGAACTCGCAGGAGGGGAGGCCTAGAAAAAGGCTGGTGAACTGTCACCGGCTTTCAGATTTTGACAAGGCTTTTTTCGGTGGAGCGATTCGGCCCATTAGTTTAAAAGTAGCTGGGCTCTTTGAGGAACACGGCCTCAGACTTTCTTTGTTATTGCCCTGAGAATACATAACAGAAAAAATGTGCATTTCTTAATTTTAATTGGAACACGCTTAAAATTCAAAGCGTCTGAAAACCCATCTTCAGTTTGTCTCGATCCCGAGTAACACTGGTGTGTGTTCATGTGTATGTACGTGCCTGTGTGTATGTGTTTTTGATTAAGTCCCAAATAACACTAGTGTGTGCGTACATGTACATGTGTGTGTATGTGTGTGTGGGCAAGTATGTGTGTGCATGTATGTGTATTTGTGTGTGCGCACGCGCGTGTGTGTGTGCATACATCCATTTGTGTGTCTTGTGTGGGAGCTTGTAGGATGCTGGAGTCAATATAATTTGCACTTGATGGCACATGTATCATAAGTTATATGGTTATATCTGGATCAGCCATAATTGTGTGACACTGTTTTAAGTGACACCGAGGTCCATATTTATACCACACATTGATGTCCATGTTTAAATCCCCACACTGCTGTTCATGTTAATATACCTACTCTAATGTTAATATTTATACGTGCACATCGATGCTCATGCTAGCATGTGCGCTCCGATCTTCGTGTTAGTATACCCACCCTGATGTAGATGGAGAAGGCCATGTGTCAGCCTGGCGCTGCGTCAGATTCGTCCTCTGTGGCCTGATTGGCAGATGTGCAAGGTCTCTCCAGAGGTGGAGCCATCTGGGCTCTCTCTCCCCGCCTCGTAGCTCTGCGGCTGGGCTTCTCACACCCCCCCCCCTTAATTCCCGGATGTCGGTCAGACCCAAACACGCAGCCGTGCCGCCGGTGCCTTTGGGTGATTAAAGAAGGGACTCAGATTTGCACAGTGACGTGCTCCACATTCAGCAAGGGGGTGAGCTCTAATCTCCGGGCCTGACTGCGGTGATGAGCTGTGTCTAAATGCAGCCTCCTCCATCTGAGGATTGATAAGAAGATGTTCAGTTAAGATGTGTGTATTTGTGTGTGTTTGTGTGTGTGTGTGTGTGTGTATGGCTGTATCATGAGCAGTGTACTGTTTGTGACTCTAGGTTAAGATTAATCTGAATCAGTGTTCTGATTCCCACTCCCAGCATCCTTCAATCCTCACAACTGCTCGCATAAATTAGACAAGACAATTCCCTTCACATTCAGCCTCCACTAATCCGGTCTGACAGTATAATCTGGTAGGTAATATGCCAGGGATTAGACCCAGCCACAGCTGGTTGGGTGGACAGGATCAAATAAGGATAGCAAGATTGTCCAGCTGTGGTCCTCGGCAAGACCAGGCCGGGCCAGCTCAAGGGGTCCATCCGTTTCCGTCGCTGCCGTTAACCTTGGAACGTGGCGTTCCTGCATATCCACACCCCCCACGGTCTTCTGATTTTTTACGAGACTGCTCAAAAGCAATGACGTGCACTTGCCAACCATTACTTCCTGCGACAACCAGTGCTCAGAAACACAACGTAGGTTGGAGGGCGCTGTGATGTATCACCACACGTGATGGCCCACGCCGGCAGGGCTGTCGGATAAACATTGAGGCCAAGTAAACACCAAAGGCATTTGGCCCACTCTCACCTCACAACCTGGAGGCTCAGGTTAGGCGATCCAACTTATCAATCCCTTAATTCAAGCATTTGCCAGGGTGGGGGGGTGGGCGGTCTGTATTCGAGTGCTCGGTTCCTGTGTTCCTCAACGGTTTTCTTAGGGAAAATCGATGGAGCCATCGAATCATGATTCATGTCTCGACAAGCTCTTAATCTCTCCGGTGTATCTCCTCTCAGGTCCCCCATCCTCCGCCTCCCCCAACACTCTGTCTGGTACCAATATCTAAACCTGCTTCAGTAATAAGGCATGCTCTCTAAAGGCTTTCTTCATTTGTATGGTCCCTTGCTGTGACTTGATTTATGTGTGAAAGCCCCGTTCTCGGGAGCCATTACAGATGTGAAGATGGAAATCATAATCTATTAGGCAGTGACAGGACGTAATTGGTAAACTGACTAAAATTCCAAGATGCCTCATTAGCTGCCCTGGACACTGTGTGACTTGATTGATGACGAGAAATGCGATTCGCTATTGTTTCAAACGTTTTTTTTCCATCAGTCAGATGATCTCCATTGTGGCTAGTGGCTAAGTAGGAGGGCTACTAACCTACAACAGGGACTCAAAATAGGCCTCACCGGGGTGTGTGTTTGGGTCGTAGTTCTGAGTCCTGATTCACAAAGCTGAGCTCTGGAACTCTGCATTAGCACTCACATATGGTCCACAAACCTCGTTTTTGTGAGACTCGGGGCTGTGGAGGGGGGAAATTGCCGATCATGGCAGACGATGCAGAACCAGTTAAAGTGGTGCCAATTGGACTCCTCGATAACATTCAATCTCCTTTCCCATAAACTCCCACCACTATTTTACCAGTGGGAGCCTTCTTCTGAAGGAAGCAGGGCTTCTCGTTTTCACAGCATGGGTGAAACTTGTGACTTATCTCCCCTCCGCGCACACGAGAGAAATCACTGGTGCCTTGGAAGGTCACAATATGTTCCTCCCAACTCTCCACGCCCAACCTCTCTCAGGGCCCAAATTAAACCCATCTGTGGGCTTCCGTCCGTACAAGACAAGGGAATTAGTTCTGCGAGCGTGTCTTATCTCACTACCTCCACCCGCTGCCTCACACGCTCTGTTTCTCTTCCAGTAATGATTATCTACCCAATTTAGTTCTTTGTCTCTCCTGGGGAATAAATCCTCCTCGGTCTCTCAGATCAAAGGGAGGAGGAAGCCCCAGAGTCCTGACAATGACCTCAATGTCCAAGTCCATGACCTTCACCGATAGTGCTTGTGTTCGGTGGACGGAATGGCCTCGGTCCAGATTTAAGCAGTGTGCCACGAGGAGGTTGATCAGGTCTTCCTTTGGTCTTGTTTCTCCGCAGCGGCTCCGAAAGGTCCCAAGCTCCAGATGAGCCCAGCCAGGGCAAAGGTTGGAGACACGGTCCGCATCATAGTGCAAGGATTCCAGGTAGGTTCTCCTGGGATGGGGATGGGGGGGGTGGGGTGGGGCAAAACTAAGGCTATGTTCTGTTTTGGATTTGAGGAGACCTTGTGTTCAGTTAAGCCTGTGACAGCTGACCACTATAGCGGCCACTCTCTTACACAGGGCAGTGAACAGTCAGCATGAGACAATTTTGAAGTCATTTTTCGTTTCTCTGTACGCTGCCACTGTAAATGGCGCAGGACCCGTCTCAGAGTGTTGGGTGTCTCTGGTGAGTCACACGACTCAGGCATGCATCTTTCTGTGAAACCTCAGTCAGTCGAGGGGTGTTTTAGAGTGGAGTGCAGTATGAAATCAGTCATCTCACAGAGCCATTTTTGTGGCTAATTCCTGCTCCTTTAGAGAGCCTTGTAGTGTTTGCTTGACGGAGAGATCTAGTGTCTTTAGAGATTCTTACAGCGTTGACTTGCTGTTTGTCAGGCTCACCTCCAGGAAATGACAACTGAACCAGCCATCTGCCTGATATATGTGTGCAATGTACATGTGTCTCATTTTTGGCTGTATCCTCTAGCTGATTTTGGCCAAGCACATATCTATGTATATAAGTGTGTGTGTGTGTTTGTGTTCTCTAGCTGTGAGTGCTTAGCTGTCAGAAGCGCTGGATTGAAATTTGCTCCTCAGCTTAGTGAGGAAATGATGCAGCCAGCTGTTTTAAGGCAAACCATCAAAACCAGGAAATCTGCCTCAAACCCACAGAATAATGAAACAGTGGCTCCGGAGTTAATGCAGGGCCACACCTGACAGGCAGAAGCCTGGCCAAGGCCGTCGAGGCGGGAGGTGTTCTGGACACTGATGCGCTGGCCCATTTAAATCACCTTCGTGGATATTCAGGGCCATGAGGGCGTGAACGATGCGCCGGCTTGTTTTTATTATACAATTTTCTTATTGTTGTTCATTATAATGGCCGAAATGCAGAGAAGGGTAGTAGATCTGACAGAGTCAGGGCACATAACACTCCTACGATCAAACCCGGGATCTCTGTGTGTGTATTTAGAATGCTCCCTTAGATATTGTTATAAATGGTCACTATAAACAGACTGGAAACTCCAGCCAAATTAGATTTTGCTCTGTATTGTGCTCTGTGAATGGAGATTTATATGAATGAAATAGAGAAATTCTCCTTAACCTTTGCTCGATCATGGCCCTGGGTTTCAAGTGCAGATCAACACATGCATCTCTCTCTCTCTCTCTCTCTCTCTCTCTCTCTCTCTCTCTCTCTCACTTTTTAATGGGATTTAAAAGAAAAAAAAAACCTTCCTTTTGTTGATTTTCTGTCTTCAAAGACCATCAATCTCGTTCATATTTTCTATATTTTTTATATTTATTTTCTTTAGTATTAGCTTCAGTGTCTTATTGATGGTTTTGTGGGTGAAGATGACAGGAGCTTTAAGTCTGGCCCACTCACATCTCCTAATCCACTCTAGGAAAGAGCCGAGAGGTAGATGACTCAGAAATGTCGACGGACACTTCCCATGCATTCTTTCAGTCTACGTTTCTTTCCTTCTTCCTCTTCCTTCCCCCCTCCCTTTGAATCTCACGCTACCACCATTCAGCGCAAACTCATGCCGTCGCTGTCAGGGAGCGGCCGGTGACACACAGTCAAGCCCGAGTCTTCTATCGGTCATTATCAAAGGTCATGTGGCCTCCCCAGACGAGGCTGCTGAGCCAGATGGATGACGCCCGACACTTACTTATCACGCAGAGACCACGGGCAGCTTGTCTTTTCATGGCTTTGGCTGCAACCAATTATCCTGCTCCACAATCTCCACAAAGTGCAACAGCAGATCTCGATGGATCATGATTTACCATATAAATGCCACAAGTGGAGGTGTTTCTCCTTGTAATGTCCATAGGTTGCATCCCCACCTCACACGCACGCACGCACACACAAACCTCCCTTAAAAAGCATATAACATATAATAAACCTAGATATGAATCCCATATCTCTGTGCAATATGCCTACACGGCCAAACCTGTAGAACTGAATGAACACAGCAACTATTAAACATTCAGTAGTGAATTAACACTGGTGCATCCTCTCCGCGTTTGGTGTAATTTGCCTGTAGCTTGGAATAACCTCCTAACCATTCCTGCCCTCTTCCCCTCCTGCTAAAATCCTCTGCTATTTGCGTCCTGGATCAATGAGAGTTTGCTCTGGGGTCCAACGAATCCAGAGACTCAGCTGGGTTTCCTCTTTAGCGAAAAACCGTCTTGATAATTGGCGGAATTCTAAATAAAAAACTTCAGTGGAAAGAAAGAGAACTGTGTCGACTGGCATGTGTTGAATCTTCGGGGAGAACAGCAGAGAAATACAAAATTAAACAAATTATTTATTCATAATGTTAACTTACCAAAGTGTGCTGCTAATGGGTTTGTATTACTGATCTTACGAGATGAGTTATAGCTGCATATGCCGTTTGTTTCCCTTCTTAAAAGTATTCGGGAGTATTTGTGCATCTTCGGCTGCTGACCGCACCACACATGCACTCTCTGGCCTCTCCCTGGTCCTACAGAACGAGGTGTTCCCAGAGCCCTTGTTCACCTGGACGCGGGTGGGTGGTCGACTGCTGGACGGCAGCTCCGAGCGGGAGGGGGAGGAGCTGCTTCTGGAGCGGGTGCCCGCCGATCTCAATGGCTCCATGTACCGATGCACTGCCCAGAACCCGCTGGGCTCCACCGACACACATACACGCCTCATCGTCTTTGGTGAGTCGGGCCTCAGCACGTGCGTACACACACTCGGACACACACACAGAGGTGCTCGTGTGCATGAACAAACACGGATACACGAATGTACACACACACACACACACACACGTACACAAATGTACATCCATGCACACACATGTACACCCACGCATACCCATGTGTGCACACACACACACACACACACACACACACACACACACACACACACACTGCAACATGCAACAACCTTATGTCCTTGAGCACTGTTGTAGAACACTGGCCAGAACATCAGTCCTGCTTTCCTGCTGTGTGTCCTTACACATTACTGAGATATGTTTAAATGATAGAAAATGTAATTCCATACTGACTCCATATAACTTTATCAACTTCCTTTTCAAGTTATTGCATACAACCTTTGATTATTGGATATGCCTTACTCAAGGACCACAGATACATTATTTCCACGGACACATTATTATAAACAAAAATATACATAAACAAGTTATATCTTTATTCACGCACTAAAAAGCTGCAAACTGAGAGAGGATGAGAGTAGCTGTACGCTCCTCTCTTTATGCTCAACAAGGCAAAGGTTGCTAGGTTGTTGCCAGGCTGGTGCAAGTCATCACTGCACCTGTAGGTGTCACTGTTTCTCCCTGCCGGGACCTGCGCCCGGGTCTGACGAGACGCCGGTCGGCCCCCGGCGGCGCGGCAGTCTCTCCACAAATGGCAATGATTATCAACAAGATTACTGCAGTGGTGCTCTCAAACACACACACATACAAAAACACACACAAACACAGATGTAAGAAAGACGTTTGTGGATAACATATGCTATTCATTTAGAGAGGGTGTTACAAACCTTTTAAATATCTTGGATTTCTGCATTAAATAAAGTGGACTCAGTCACCACAAACTGCTAAGCTAATAACGAATACAATGGCACGTCTTCACATCACATTGAGCTCATCATTAACCTAGAAGGTCCACACTTGTAGAAGATCTTCCACATTCTCAAATGAGATGATTCTCAAATGAGATGATTCTGGAGGTGTGGCTTAGAGGCACCCCACCCTATAAGAAAGCCTGCTTACGGACAGTCTGATCTTCTCTATAAAGAGGTGTTCATGGGGACCAGACTGCACTCAAAAGAAATTCAAGAAGACATTTGAAGAAGAATAACAGAGAGGTGTAACACTGTGTGTGGATGGAAGAAATTCCACACTGTTTCTGCTTGCCCTAGGAGTGGAGGTCCCAAGAAGATCGTGCCGTAGGAGATGAAAAGGAGATTTAGGATGACAGGAAGGGACCAGTGCATGGGCCTAGTCTCTATGAATGTGTCCACTATGAGGAAAGCACTGAGCAAAGATAACTTGGAGGGAAGAACAAGGCAAAGGCTTTCCTCATCTGCAGGTCCCACCATGCTTCTGAGAACATTCTACGGACAGATGAAACAAATCTGAGAAAATCTGGCAGAAACGTCCCGCACATCAATTTCAGAAGCCGCCCCCCAACCGTGAAGCGTGGCGGGAGGATGCACAGCGGTCTGGGCCTTGTTGGCTGCCTCAGGGCCTGGACAGCTTGCTGTCTTTGAGGGAGTAATTAATTAAAAACTTTTAGCATGAAGTTTTCTAGGAGAATCTGAGGATTCATGGGTGTTACCTGAAGCTTAATAGACCACGAGTGAGGCAACGACAATATGGTCCAAAATTCAGAAGTAAATCAACAACAGAGTGGCACAAACGGAATGAAATTCACGTTCTGGAATGGGTATGCCGGAATGCGGACCTTAGCATAGTCGAGTCTGAAAACCTGAAGAGAATTGTGCTTGCAAAGAAGCCCATAAATGTGTATGATGTAAAGTTTCTCCCATCTGCTGTGTATGGAGGTTATTGCTGATAAAGTAGGTGCTACCAAATATTTAATACAAATAACCATTTACATTTTCTACCCTAGACTTTGAGTATTTACACGATGTTGTTCACTATTGACAAGAGATTCGATTGTTAGGGTGGACGATAAGTTTAGGCAGAGTTGTGTAGTGTTACTTAGTATTTGTCTGTTGTGTGACTTAGTTGACATGTTTTATGGGTAATTAATGCAGAAATCCAGGTAATTCATGGATTTCCACATTAAATCCTTTTTTTCTAAAACTTTTTCTTGCAGCTGTACGCACATTTATTCTCTATTTTTGCTCTCTGTCCCCCCATGAAAAATTGGCGACAGTTACAAACACAAAGCAAACATTATGTTTCTAAATTTGGCCTGTTAAACAGTCCCTTAAAATAAGCATACCAGTTGACCCAGGGAGCGCTGAACGGAGGAGACCAGCTCGTTAAGCAGCAGGTGCCGCAGCCTTTGTGGCAGGGCCCGTGAACAGCCCCAAATATTGACTGGAAAGAAGGACAGGCAGTCCATTATCTGACAAATGGCCTGTTAGCCAGAGCCTCATTAACATCCGAAAATTCACAAATCGCTGGGTGGACCGGGGTGGATGGGAGGAAGCCATTTGGTGAGAAGTGCTGCTTTGCGAAAGGTGCCGTCTTGGGGACAGATTGCGCACAAAGAGCATTAATGTCCATTTCACGACCCGACTACATCCAGCAGTGCTCCCTCTACCTCCGGGGTGGGCAGGGGAGTGAATCGGCCTGATGGAGTAGCCTCAGTCCTTCCCTGTAGCCTGGGAGTCAGGCAGAGGAGATGCTGGCTGGATGACTGAGCACAAGCACGCTGGCCGTCAGCGCCTGACGCGCCGGGCTCAGAGCCCTGCGTTACCTGCCTGACAGCTGTAATAAAGAATCAAGATTAGTGGTAAGACAGGATGGAGCTCATAGCTTAAGGCACTGGCAAGATGTCTGCCATGGAACAGGATGAGGGGCCAATCATGTGGAAGATGATTCTTGGATAATGCTGGCTGTGTGTGTGTGTGTGTGTGTGTAGACTGGCATCTTCAGAGGGCTCAATAAGGTCAGAAAGGTGCTAGCAATTCCTCTGATCAGCACGGCAGTATAAACGCAAGTCTATGATACAGAGTCCTCATTATTATTCTATAAACAAACAACAACAAGCCGACCCAAATAAATAAGGCAAATTAATTCCACCGGCTCCTTCGCCACAGTTCGCTCTCCTGCAGCGGGCCTACCCTCTCGGTCCGGCTCCTGCTGGCAGAGAAGGCAGCCTATCAGTAAGATACTGTTAGCGAGCCACAGGTGCGATTAGTTTTAATCACCCACTGGTTCCCACAGGCCATCTCTCCTCCCTCTAGATCACAATTGGCCAGGCCCCCCACTGTCACGGGGGCGCTTTGATAGCCTTCCTGTACTGTAGCCGAACTTTGCTGGCCTATGACTGAAGAAAAAGGGTCTCGCTCTGTCCATGAGGCCACGCTGTCATGTTGTAACACCTTCTCTAGCCGACCAGCCAATGGCAGCTCTTATTGGTGCATCTAACACATGCTTTTTCTCTGTCTGTGTGTGTGTGTGTGTGTGTGTTTCTGTTTCTCTCTTCCCCATCCCTGCCTCTCTCTCTCTCTCTCTCTCTCTCTCTCTGTGATCTTTCCTTTTCTACAGAAAACCCAAGTATGATGAAAAACACACAGAATCAAAACAGTAAGTATGGCGGCATCAGGTGCTGCACACAGGGGTTCTGGCCTGGTGTGCGAGAGACTTTTCCCTCCTCCTTTCTCCTGCCTGCTCTTCTGTTCGAGGAAGCTCTGTGACAGATTTGAAATGACAAGAGAGGCACTTGTGAAAAATCACTGCAGTATACCCCCCCCCCCCAACCCAGCACACGGATTCAAAATCGGATCCTCACATCGGTAATATTTCTGGGGCTTCAAGAAGAAAGAGCGCAGGCCTGATCGGCGTCATGTGGGAGAAACTCTCTGAGCCGGTTAGCAACGCAAGCTGCCTTCCCAGCTGAAACAAGCGGGGAAGTCCACTGTGGGCATGTAGCTCCGTGGCGGAGGGTGGCGTCGTGACACCACCACCGTGGATGCGGTGTTGTGAGTTTGCCGTCCGAAGGAGCCGGGCACTCACTGAGGAGCGGCGGATGCGGCCGTCCGCGCTGGGCGCCGAGGCTGCTGGGTGCCTCGCCGCCGTTTGCGCACTAGTGGCGAGTCATCGCTCACCGCTGCACAGTCGCTGCAAACACGGTACACTGATGAATTCCAGTTGGTTTATTCATACCTCATTGGCTCATTTGCAGTTTCCTGGAGACTCATATGTAAAGATGACGAATTGTCAGATGGAGGAATGGAAATATGAGACACCCTTCTCTGTTTCTCTCTCTCGCTCTCTCTTCCTGTCATGCTGTCTCTCTCTCCCTCTTTCTCCCTCTTGGTCTCTCTGCTTCTTCCACATCCACCTTCCCCTATGCACGCCGCAGTGTCTACGGATGTTCATTTGAATATGCAAATGCGCCTATGAGCAGGTGTGCGAATGTAGGGACAGAGTCGGCGCCCCCTCATATGCAAGTCAAATGACGTGTAGAACAAGACCCCAAGGAGGTGACCGCACGCGCATCTGAGTAGCAGTCAGAACCGCAAACCAGACCCTTAGTATTCCGCATTCCAGCTCACAAAATGTGCCGCCAAACAGAGGCGCCACTCCTATGAGTCCAGGCCAACGGCTGAAGTTGTTGGAGGACAGTGTCCCGTGATAGAGCGCAGCGCAAAACGCCTGTGTCGGCCGTCATCTTTGCGTGGTTATTGAAAATTGTGTAATATGTGTACGAGTTGTGCCTGCAGTCACTTGGCATTAGTGTGCAGCTCACTCAAAAAGGCTTTACAGGGCATTAGGCAATTACAGTGCACTATCGCAGAATCTGCTGGGTCACTGCCTGCTGCTGCACTCGGTTATAGCTTTAGAGAGGCACGCAGGCGCAAGGAGAGGCCGTCTCCATGTACCTCATAATGAATGAAAGAAACCTTTTTTTTTTTTCCCAGATGCGTACTGACTTTAAAAGTTTTCATGAGAAACAAGTTATAATTTAAAAAAAATATGCGCTTTGTTTTGTGAAACACCATACCATGCTAACATTCAAGAGGTGAAGACAGATTCGTGCACGCGAACAGTGTTTGTAACACGGGGTTCACGGGGTCCTCGTGTTTTTTATCTCAGCGAGTAATCGTTTCACTTATTCGCTCCCACGACACAGTCGCCTTGAGGATTATGGACCCAGCGCCATGTTCAACACGATTCTGGGTTGAAGGCATCGTTCGGTTCCAAACATAAACACTATTTCTGGATGTTGTAAGAACGTTAAAAAAAAAAGAAGCCATCAGACCACGTTTTTCTCAGAGGACCGGGTTTTGCGTTCCTTATGCCTGCACTTCCTGGCGTCTGGTCCAGGAGGTCTCAGAACGACAGCCTTTGAAACACGGAGCAGTTTTTTGTTGTTGTTTTTTTAGAACATGTTTATGGAGGCCGGACTACCGGGGCGCTAAATCCGTCCCGTGCTGGTCTGGAAGGCCAAAGGGTTGTTGGGATGGGGAAGCTGCCCTGCTCGGCTTCGCTTTGGCCCTGACAGTGATCTTCTGCTTGTCGTGTTGCTTCAGAATGGCTCCGAGGTTGAGCTCGTTTCTCTGGCTGATGAGGCTGCACATTTGCTCCAGACGTTTTTCTTCCCTCTGCAGCTCTGTCAGCTGACTCTCAGACCCTGTTCATCTATGTCGCTGCGATTGTAAAACAAAAACACACACACATTTTGTTACTGTGATTGTCAGTTATCCTTTTTCAAAGGCTATGTCCATTGTTTGTTTTATGCCTTGACTATAATCCAGGTGAGTATTTAAAGCCTATTAGTTAAAGTGACTGAATATATAATGTGCAGGTGAAATAATTTTTTTTTTTAAATAGACAACAGAGCTTACATCATGATTTTAGTGTAGATGAACGATGACTTTGCGCCGTGTGCTGTGTTTGAATCATTTATTTTGGTTTTACATATTACGTCACCCATGACTACATACGAATGACGAGGTTCGGGGCGGAGCGCGGATGTGACGTATGACCTACGCGTTTCTGACCGCGTGCTTCGCCCTTCGCAGGTGGAGCTCCCGGTTGGCGCGCGGTCTGGCTGAGGTGGCTGCTGCTCGCGCTCACAGTGACCGCGGAGCTGACGTGAGCGTGCGTCACGGAGACGGGAAAAACCGCGACGAAGAAGAGAAATAAGAAAATATCAATAAACAGGAATGCCCACACTCACACGTCCGCGCCCAGCAAGCACACACCTCCACATATTCGCGCACACACTCGAACAGACTGTGAAGAGACCCGCCCCGTGTCAGTCTTTGGAAGACGTCTGTGTCCCCACTAGGGGGCGCTGTGCTTCTTCTACCTTTTACCTTTTCATGTAAAGACATGGGGGAAAAAAAATAAAAATCAAACGACAAGGACGACGATGATGTATCCGTGTTTATAATTTTTTTTTTTTTTTTTTAAAACACTCGATATAAGAAATAACTCCCTCCATATAATTATTGGCGTCACACACACACTTTTGTTTTGGGTTTGGGTTTTTTTGTTGTTTGTTTTGTTTCGCCACTGTCAGTCAGGGTGTGTCAGTGAAATAAGATGAAACAGGATCCCAGACTTTAGCCTGGGACCGTGATCTGGACGGCCGAGAAGAGACAAAGACGGTAACGGAGGCTCCTTTCAGGCCCTCCTCCGCTCTCCTGTTCTCTAGCACAAGCGGGACACACGACCTTTTTCTGGACATCACTCTTTTGCAGTGTTTCTGTTTTTAGCACACTATTCTTTCATGAATGGCTCCTGGCTGGAATGTACAAAAACAAAACAATCAAATAAGCGAAAAAAAAAAAAGGAGAAAAAAAGACTCGATTCTAAAGTCCTGTGAACTGGTGACATTTTCTTTGAAGAGTAAAGGAACACCCTCTTTTTAAATGTATTTTGTGTACATCCCTGTAAATACTGAGAAATATATATATAAAAAAAAATCAGATTCAAAGTTATAAGGGGGTTGTGGGTAGCAGGCGTGGGGAACCAGGACAGGAGGTCAGCATTTGATGGCTTAATTGCTTACACGCGGTCCTCCGCAGTACGTGTCATGAGAATTCATCACAAGGCTTTCCAGGATCGGCGACTCCCAAAGCGTGCCCTTCCTTCTGACTTCATGTTCCATACCGTTGCGCCGCCGCTCCGCGGACGCCATGGTGCATGTGACCTGATGATTATTTCTCATCCCCGTGTGTTTGGGGGAAGCCCCCGGCCTCTCTCGTCCCAATACCCCCCCCACCCCCCCCCAGTTCCCGCCCTCTTTTCTTGTCGCATAAAATATTCAGTGACCTACATTGTGTACAGTATGTGACTCTCTCCTAACAGTTACTGCTAGGATCATGTTACTCATTACGCCACCCACCCCCTCAAAAAAAAAGCAAACAGTGTAAACAGGGTTGCATTTGTCTCATATCACCTGTATTAAAAATGAGAGATGATCAACTTGACATGACTGTGTGTGCTGCTGTGTGTAGTACGTTCTGACTGAGGAGCTCTAATGTGTGTTTGCATTTACATTTGTGGCTAGATAAACTCCCATGCCGCTTGCCTCCAGCGAAGGATGAAGCCAATATTTAGAGGATCATATAGACTGTGCAGAAAAGTATGATTATCAGCCCTAGGTATTATATGTTCTGGCACAGTCTTAAGTGTTGATGTGTTCACATTTTACCCTGTGCAAGGACTTTTTCCCTTAAACAATC
The DNA here is from genome assembly GCF_041902795.1 of Electrophorus electricus. NCBI lineage: Eukaryota > Metazoa > Chordata > Actinopteri > Gymnotiformes > Gymnotidae > Electrophorus > Electrophorus electricus. The sequence continues at coordinate 2,463,243 of NC_137518.1, forward strand.
CCCGTTGCCCTTCACCAGGCTGGGTGTGGGATGGACCAACTATGCATTTGGAAGGTAAATGAAAGCACGGTTGGATCCCACCTTTCATCCAAATCCAAAGCCGGCACCTTCGACCTCCTCCTCCTCCTCCTCCTCCTCGACCACCCCCCGCGGGCGCTGCGTGTTTAAAGTGAGCCACCGTAGCGTGCGTCAGCATGCCAGCCTCCTCCGCTAATACCACAGACAGACGAGAGCTAAACTCGCTCCAAAGCCTCCTTAACTCTCTCCTACAGAAGGCCCCCGCGAGCACTTTTATGCCGGTGTGTACCTTTTTGTCCTCTGCCGCTCGCCGTCTGCCAGGCTGCCCTCCTGTAAAAGTAATCCAGTGGGTTTTTTTTTTTTTTCTTTTTTTTCCTCATTTTCTCCACGTTCAGAAGAATTGCAATTTAAGCCATTCCAGACACACAGTGTATTAAAGGATTAGGATGCAAGCTCGGGTACGAGGGGAGATTGTATGGGCTTAATGAAATAGGCCAGAGAGTCCCCAGTCCTGTCTGATTTGTGTTCCAACCTTCCGGCATTCCCCTCACTCTTACGACACCGGGCTCTTTGAGAGCACGATGAACTGAACGAGGCTTATTTCTGCTCTCTTCTCAACTCTGTTAGATTTCCTCGGTCTCTGTTTCTTTTTTTTTTCTTTCCTTTTCGTCCTCCTGTCATGGTCTGAAACATTTGTTCTGTTTCAGTGCCTTCTTAGATTTGACGATCCTTTGCAGTACAGCCTGTTCGTGTCTCTATTCACATTCACAGAAGGCATCGGGATAGTCAGATCCAATAAAAGCATCACAGAATTGCTGAAATTGTCATTTAACGGCTTAATTATTCTGCATGAATAACGCCCACCAAACCATTAGTTTGTTTACAGAATCATAGCATTCATGAAAGAAAGACCTGCAAGCAACATGCTGTTTTCACCAATAGCCTCAGGGGGGAAAAAACGCCCATTAGGACTAGAATATGCGAAAAATAAATAAATAAACAAACAAACAAACAAACATGCAATGCCATCTATGTATTTGAAAATAAAGGATATATTTGAACAGATGTACATGGAAATCAATTGCACATATATCCCATTGTAATTATTCTATGAAATGCACTTTGCCTTCAGGTGTTATTGGTGTTATTGGTGACTGTTTCTGAGTCTGATCTGAAATGTTTTATTGATTACTGGATTAAGGTTATCACATTTTCTGTGGCGTTTATTTCTAGGTTATTTTTCCACTTTAAGAGAAGCAATCAAAAGAGAGGAAGCCTTGTGGGTTCAACAGCGTGTATCATCAGCTAACAGTATCTATGAGTAGATGATATTCACCTGAATGATAACTGAAAAACAAGCAAACTTTCATTCACTGAATAACGCCAGCCAGGGTTGGTGTCAGATTCATTTGTATATTTTGATGCTGATTATAACAGATGGAGCCTGACAAAATTCATATGCTGCCAGGCCCGCTGTTCCGTTCGGTCTTCGACGCCGCGTGTGGAAAGCAGAGGGTTGCAGGAGCAGTCCTGCGTAACGCAGCTGAATTATTCAGGCTTGACTGTGTTTGCCGGTTCAAGTTTCCTCAGAGCAGACAAAATAACAGTGCTATCAGGTAGCAGTAAAGTGCCATAGCCCAGAATCAGTCGTTGCACTGTAAAAATGCTAAACAGCCAACTAGTAGCCCCGGTTCTCCAGAAGACCTTACACACGACTCCTCAAAAGAACATTTAAACCAATGTTTTAAAGTAGAGATACCAGACAGTGATCTGCACTATTTTATGTACAACCTGTTTGAATAATATTTTGCATTAGCAAGGAACCTGAACAGCTTTGACTGTGCAAACAGCCTTACTCTGGTCATTCAAACTTTGGGTCTGTTTATGATCTTACATCCGACATCTCCACCCTTAACACTAATGCAAATTCTCCATTGACATTTGCCGCTGGGCGTGTTTTGGGTTTGAGAATCTGCGAATAGAACTAAACCCCATTCAATGTTTTTTCTTGTAAACGGTCCTCGTTTCATTCGCACATCTTGTTTGAAGACACAGGCCTCACTGTTAAATGCCACATTGTTTACCATATGAATAAGAGAGAAATGGCAGTAATGCTTTGTTTCAATTTGACATTCTTTAAAGCAATGTGAAGCCACTTACTCAAATGAGAGAACATTTCACTGTTACCTGCAAATACCTCTTCGATAACTCCTTCATGGGACCGAAGCAAACACTCAGACACTGCCATATCTATGTTTTTTTAACACTAGGTTTATAGCAATTGCTTGCACCAGGTGAACAATACATTGGTCTCCACCCCATGGTGTGCAGTATGCAAATTCTCTTCCCTGCAGGTATCAGGTTGCTGGTCCTCTGTAGCAAGAGAAAGAGTTGACAGTTTGCTACTGTCCTCACCAGCGAGTTACACGGGCTGGGATGAGCTCAAGGCAACATCCCAAGTAAACATCCAACATCCAGCGGACTGCCAAAACCTTTCAGGCAAGAAATGCCAATAGCAGATCTTTTGGGAGTGCGCTTTGACATGCAGCTCTTGGGGAAGCTGACCTTGTCTGTGGCCGCCGTCGTGCTCATCTCCTGGGCTTACAGATACTACAGCTCCAGGGCTCAAGGCCAAACACAGACCGACGCCACAATCCCTCGGCCCAGGAACAGTGAGACGGGCCCTGAAGCCTGCAGCAACTGCGAAACATCGTTGCAACCCCAGGACCGAGCCACGAAAGAGGATTCTAATGGAGAAAGTCTGCCTCGGCAATCCTCAGAGGACTCCAGGCAAGAAATCTTTGAACTGGAGAAAACAAATGCCGTGCTTAAAAAGGAGCAGCTTAAAACCTGTACTGAGGATTGTGCAAACAACGCGGCGGAAAATTCTCCTTCGCCAGGGGAGTGTAGCATGGAGGATTGTGGCCAATATGCACACAAGGCAAAGGATGAGGCAGTAGGGCATATATCAGAGTTGACATTAGGAGCTCACGACCATTCAAACACCCCGACTGGCAGTCCAGCTGGGCCTCGTTCACCATGTCTGCTGAGAAAGCTTGAAGGTGGCATTGAGGTTGGCAGAGAGCTCAGGCAGGAGTTGGGTCATATGGGCATGTTCTCCAGGTTCCAGTCAAAGGCAGAGATCAAAGTGGAGAATGCTGACCTGGTCTTGGAGGGGCGGGGTCATCAGTGCACTGGAGTACGCGGGAAGATTTACGATTATTATGTTGAGACATCTTCGCATTCCATCTCTGACCTCAGCCCTGCCCAGTCGCTCAGCCCCACCCACTCTCTCAGCCCTGCCCACTCCCTTAGCCCCACCCACTCTCTCAGCCCGACATTTGGACCGTATGAAACCGAAACCTCGTTCGATACACAACTTTTAGGATTAGCCAACATCATGGGCAGATCGCGAACACCCAGCCCCCTACCTTCCTCCTTAATCATTAGAGATCTGGAATTCTCAGCTGAGGGAGACATGCCACCTCTATCTGCAATCAGATCCGAACCGGCAAGACCCGTCAGGCCAGCTCTGATCCGCAAGGACAGCTACCTTGCTGCAGCCACGCATTCTGAACTCCAGGTGCCTTCACCTCCACCCTCGAACCCAACACCCCGCAGTCGTCCACCAGAACCTCTTGCTGAGTCACTGCCACGCTCGTCCTCTGACTTGCCGAGAGAAACAACAGACGATAAAAACGAGCCCTCTGATGAAGCGCAAGTAGAAACCGTGGCCAGAGCAAAGTTCCTGAACTATCCCCGAGAGAACCTGGGAAGTTCAGAGCTGGAGAGTTTAACTGGAAAGCTCGATTTAGGCAACTGCCTGGAGGCACTCGTGCTGGCCAAGAGGTACAGACACGGTGCTCTTCGCCAGGCTGCTCTCAGGGTGATGTCTGACAATTTCCTGCAGGTGCTGAGAGATCCAGCCCTGTACGGCCAGCTGAAGGCAGGCGAACGGGATCACATCCAGAGACAACGCATGAGTGGCAGAAGATGCTTAATGGTGGCAGACATGGAGTCACCAGACTGGAGTAGATGTCGATCCAAATCGAGCAGCGCCGAGGCTGTTAAAGCATCCAGTGGGCTATATTACTATGATGACTACAAAGACACCTGGCACCTTCAGTGTCAAATCCCTCAGGAAGTCTTATCCAAGGGCTGTGCCATGTGCACATTGGACAACTACCTGTTTGTAGCTGCAGGCTTCCAAGGCACTGGCCGCCTAGCGGTTCCTTCAAAGAAGGTGTTTTGTTACAATCCCGTGACCTCCATCTGGACTGAGATCTGCCCGATGAATGAGGCCAGGCCTCACTGTAAGCTTGTGTCCCTGCAGACTCACGTCTATGCCATTGGAGGGGAGTGTCTGTCAACAGTGGAGCGCTATGACCCCAGGACCAACAGATGGAGCTTTACTGCACCGCTGCCCAATGAGACTTTCGCTGTTGCCCACCAGGCCACGGCTTGCAACGGGGAGCTTTTTGTCTCAGGGGGCACTCTGAGGTACACGCTCTTACGCTACAACCCCAAGACCGACGCATGGAAGCAGAGCGTGATGGTGGGAAGCAGAGAGAGGACCGTGGAGATGGTTGCGGTCCGGAACTCCCTCTACCGCTTCGACGTGAACTCCTCTATGGGCATTAGCGTGCACCGCTACAACGCCGTGTCACGGCTCTGGTACGAGTGTTACAACAAGCGAATGGCACACTGCCCCGCCTTCCAGTGTGTTGCTATGGACGACATCATCTACTGCGTCAGTCGGCAGTTCACCTTGCGGTTCCTCGCCGATGACGTGACGCCAGGGTTTGTGGCAGAAGATTTAAAAGTCCTCTCGGCTGCTAAGGGCATTCTGTTCCCTTCTGTCCTTGCCCTGCCTGATAAAAGCACTCTTCAGACCCGGGTTTGAGCAAGGTCAACTCATGCCAGTGAAAGGCTAAGCGGTAAGAACTCGCAGTTCATAGTCGAAGACCAGATTAAGCCCTCAATACTTCACGGCAATGCATAGTCCCCCTAATCAGTGGCAGTAGGAGTGAAATATCAGTGCTATTAAAGCCAGTAATTGTAAAGCAAGATCAGATTTATTACACACTCTCGGCTAGATAAATCTGCCGGTTCAATGAGAGCTGTTTGTTATTGGGGTTTTCCCATCCACTCTTAGTTTAAGTAAACTCTTAAATCTTGCTAATGCCTAGTGCTACTGCTTAAAGTTGTTTCACTCTAATATACTGCCCTGAAACACAAACATACTGCTATGAAACACTATAAGCAAAATGTCAAATCATTAATATGTAGAGCAAAGCAATCACTGAAGCTGCTGTAATGAAAAACGCAAACGGTTGTCATTTCTCGGATTTATGGAAGATGACATAAGGATATTCATGACACGCTTGCTCTCGTTCCTGTTTGAGAACTCGCACGCATGAATAATGCATGAATAACAAGATGATAAATTATTAAACGTCTTACGCATGTCCTTTACTGAAGTCAGTGTATTAATTGTTGTGTTGTCAAATGAACAAGGGTCTCTTTAAAAGCAACAGTACAATCTCTAGTACTAGTTTTGCCTCTCAGCCTCTACTGCATTCCCAAGGATCATAACCATGACGTATCAAGCACCTGATATATCGTCATTAAATCTGCATGCATTCAAACTCTGCAGACATTTGATGCAAGGAAACGTGCTAACGAAAAAAATTCTGTAACACAATGTGCCTCACGAATGAATGCGTGAAACCGAGCCTCCAGTTGGTTCAACACAAAGATAATGAAAAGGATACTCGGATTTAACACTGGTGAGTGGTCCACTGCACTGCATCTGTCTGTCTCGTCAACCTGTGATCTGTGACTACAGCACCATCGTGTGGCTGTCACAAGAGGTTGGAGGGAACTCACCGGGCCATGCATACAAGCTATAAGACCACACACACACACATACACAATTTGTTTGTGTTGTATTACCGACCGACAAAGAAAGACACAGGGGTGTAGCTGCATTGCCAGGCTGCAGGGAAACTATGACACAGATAGACGACCATTAAACCTAAGCATCTTTGATTCCCAGTAATTACACACGCTGATTTGCTGTAATTAAAGGCCTAATGAAATGAGAGTTGAACGGGTCTCATCAGAGTCTCCCGCGTCCCATGTTCACAGCAGCGGTTAAACGGAACAATTCATGCCTCCGCAAAGCTACTCGGGAACAATAATGAAACAAATTGTATCCTCAGATATGAGGGAGAAGAGAATTTGCAGGCCATTATTGAATAAACTGATAAATATGGATCAGCGAATATAGCCAATTCCATCTCTTCTTTCTCTTTTATCACTCTGTCTGCCATACATTAATATATATATATATATATACACAAATAAAGACAAAACAGACATTTTCCTTGAAATGCCTGAAAAAATAGAAATGACTGAACCTGAAACACTGTATGAAAACCATGCCAAAAATGTTCAGCACGGAAAATAAATATTTAGTAAATATATAAACTCCACAAAAAAAGAGTCACACTGAAAACTCTGTTTAATATCAATTTTTCAATGCTTCATGCTGTCACCACTGGCCTTCAACTCTTTTCAGGGCCAGAAGTGTTTTGTCCAGTCCTCCGCAAGGCTAGGCACGGGGTTGTGGGTGGGCAGCAGGCTGACTGCCCCACCAGGCGCCTGGTTCCACTTCAGGTTCTGCTCCAGGTCTCTGCTGCTGCCAGATATCAAGCAGGGCGCTCGGGCGTGTCGAGGCTGGCAGAAAGCACTTGTGGGTGGAAGAGGGTATGCATCCTTATACACACTCACCACGGGCACCTTCACCTGCTGTTGTCCCACCTGTGCCCGCTGCGTCTCCACCAGACCGTAGTTCGTTGGGGGGCCTGTGTGTGTGTGTGTGTGTGTGTGTGCGTGTGTAAAAGAAAGAGGGTGAAAGTTTAGGACTCAGCTGTTCTGCTCTGCAGTCATTAATTACCCAACTGACAGATTTGGAACATTTTCTGTCTGAACGTAACTTTTAGCTACAACTACGTGTATTACGCAACCATAACAAGGCTTTTTTCCTTTTATGACTTCACAGAACCCACGGCCAGATTTGCTAGCATGCCACACCAAGTGGTTATCAATGAACCCATCATCCGTCATCTATCTGTCATGTTTGTTGGGTGAATGAACCCAGGAGTGCATAGCTCTACTCCTGTCTTCCCCCTGTAGAGTTCAGGCTCCAGTGTTTGGCTCCAGTGTTCAGGTGCTCCTGAATGCCTCAATGAACCTGATCAGAGTTTGTTAGATTAAAACTGGAAAGAACTCTGTCGGGTGACAGTGCTCCAAAAGCACACTTTTGACCGCTTAAATTAACCTATCACCCAGCAATTGCACCACCTCTGAAAACCGGGACAACTGGAAATGACTGCCATGCTGGCTGCGTGGGCACACACAGCCTCGTTCTCGACCGCCTGGAGCCACAAGGTGGTTGGGTACCATGGATCGGGTGGTCAGATCTCTCAGGGACCCAGGCCATTTTGTCAGAGTGCCAGGTGCGGTGGGCAGGGAGGTGGGAAGGGCCTCGTCGGCCATACGATTCGTCGTAGAGAGAAACCAGATATTGGGAGGTGGGTGGGTCATGGTGGGAGAAGAGAAGCTTGGTGGGAAGACCCTGGAGACACACATGATACAAACAGTGACATTAAATCCACTGAATACTCAACCAGGATGTTTTTAGTACTATTCTAACCAAATATATGTGGATGGTTTGAAGAATTGAAGAGTGACATGGACGCAAAGCACATGCAAAGCTCTATTAGCCTATTTATGGAGAATTTTCAACTTGTTAAATATGTGTGAGCGAATGTCTGACTACAGCATCTTATGAACATGTCTAGCTTCCTAGTCCCAGTATCTCAATGTTCTGTATGCAAAAATGCAACCTCTTGATTACGCTTAACACCACACTGAATAAAGTCTCTGCTGCAAGCTCAGATCGCTCAAAGGGCAATTCACATCACTGCAGTCTTTAATTGTGATACTCATGTAGCAAACCGACAGATTACCACTTGGACAACAAATAAAGAGGGGAGGTGCATCAGCATGGGTGTTGGACGTAAGGTGGCCAATTAAAATATAACGAAAAGCGACGGTGCGTTGGACTCGGCTAAAGATCACCGCACACGTGGCCGTCACGTGAGAGAAGCCAGTGTCCTCACTGGGAGAGGGAGAGGTGAGCCAGGTCTCTCGCAGGGAGCGCGAGCGCAGAGTTAGCATCGTGAGCAGAAATGCAGAGATGGAGATGCACAAGCTACCAGAGATGTTTACAGCAGTCTCTCTCATTCCCAGCACGCTCGCTATAGTTTACAACAGTAAACTCATTTAGAGCACAGTCTCTCTCATTTAGAGCACAGTCTCTCTAAGTTACAGCAGTCTCTCATTTACAGCACAGTCTCTCGCATTACAGCAGTCTTTCTCATTCACAGCACACTCACTATAGTTTACAGCAGTCTCTCTCTCATTTAGAGCACAGTCTCTCGTTTACAGCACAGTCTCTATTCTTTGCAGCACAGTCTCTCTCATTTAGAGCACAGTCTCTCTAAGTTACAGCAGTCTCTTGTTTACAGCACAGTCTCTCGCATTTAGAGCACGGCCTCTCTCGTTTACAGCACGGCCTCTCTCGTTTACAGCAGTCTCTCATTTACAGCAGTGTCTCTCATTTACAGCACAGTCTCTCTCGTTTACAGCAGTCTCTCGTTTACAGCACAGTCTCTCTCATTTACAGCACAGTCTCTCTCGTTTACAGCGGTCTCTCCCCTGCAAATCAGAGGTTGGCGGCCACTGGCTCACTCATGCTGAGATGTGCCGTGAACACTGTAATTGCAGCAGGGTTTGATGAATCACTCTGGGCACTTAGTCAAGCTCGAAGAAATCTGAAAAGGCGGCAGCTGTTAGGAAAACCCATCAGACTGATCCGTAGCAAACAATAAAACGCAGATGTTTTGCAAATGAGACCAAAGCGATTAGTTGTGCTATTTACTGAGAGGAGGAAATTTTAAGCTATTTTAAAAAAATAATTTTAAATTTAGCCCTCGATAAACTAGCAAACCACCTCAACCGTCACCTTGGTTTGAACAACCACTCGTCTTTGGCATACCATTTCTGAATCGGAATCAGACGAGCAAATTGATAGAACAGGGTAACGCACTCTTCGTTTCATGGGAAAAATAAAAAAATACGAACAAAGAGCAAAGATGACCTTCGCCCAAACGACACTGCAGCCTTAGCATGGCTTATCAAAACTCACGGAGGTTGCTGGCGATTATGCGAGAATGGAAAAAGGTCCGAATAAGTTCCATTGACCCGTGTGTGTGTGTGTGTGTGTGTGTGTGTGTGTGTGTGCTCTGTAATTATGCTGTTTGCTGGAGTAAGTGACACAGTTATGAATGTGGCTGTAGTGACTAGCTGGGTCTTGGGTTGTCTGTGGGTGTTTGATACATTGAGATCATTTAAGTGGTGGATCACGCAGCCCAAACCTCGGCTCGACGCAGCGCTGTCCGCCTCATGATCGTATCCGGCTTGAGCTCTGTCCAGAGCCTGAAGTCTTGCCGATAGGTGCTGCTCAGTGGCTTGCATTCCTGGGTGAACTGACTCACACACACACACACACACACACAGAGAATGTATGAGACAGAAACAGAGAAAGACAGAGAGAGAGACAGGGAGATGGAGAGACACAGAGTGAGAAAATATCTTAACAGCAGCACTCAGCAAGCAAAGTACATCCTCAGCCTCTGTATCGATTGCGCCTGGGCTCGCATTATGTCTCACTCTTTCTCTCTGAGCCGTAGGAGCCAGACGGCTGCTGGTCACCTGAACAAATGCCACTCATCTGACATCCCGGCCCATCAAGCATTCCGGCTCGGCCGAGCAGGCGGAACTGGAGGGCTCTAACCACTTTCACATGGATCTTGGCCCTTGCCTGAAGAATCTGGCTCTCATCTAGAGAAAATCTGGACTTCTTGGGTTCAGGCCACAGCCAACTACTCCTGTAGACTCTGAAACGACAGCAGCTATTTGCAAGCGCAGAAGCCGCTAATGAGAAACGCTGACCTGGTTTAAACAGGCATACAAAAGAAGCTTAAACACTCTAAATCACCTGTTCGATCTTGGAGATACAAGGGCGTCTTTAAATAAATTCAGCAGTTTAGACAGCGTAAAGTTAACGTCCAGACTAAGTCAAAATTGCAAGTGTCAGGCCCTGCTTACAGAGTGGAGACGCTAAACTCTGGATACACGTCCTTTACATGTACTGTTTTAAGCAGTCTTCAAAAGCTTCTGTAACCCATACCCACCCATACTGATTTATGTATCCTTCAGCTGTATGGTTGCATGTCCACTGCTGATGATGTAACTACAGACCATGGATGTCTGATCCTCGATGCACTTCTCAGCTCTGTAAACCATGATTGTTTACCCGTGTCATGTGCCTGCACCACCTCCAGCAGGGTTTCAGATTTCTGCAGGTTGGTATCTATTGTTTCTGCTTTGTTCATATGGCTCGCATGAAAAGCAGCTCCCATTAGGTGGCAGTGGTCCAAGAAAAATGAACTGCCATTGCTCAGGAAATGGGCTGAATAAGGATTACTTTCATCCCAGTGCTATTTTTGTTCCGACTCTTCCTTTTACTCCATATTTCCTTTGCACTGGCTAGAAAGTTGACATCAGGTCAAGGCGCACACACCGTCACTTTTAGGGAGCCCTTTTGGTAAGCATTGGCTAGACTTGAATTTTCTGGATTGCTTGATGCACTTTAAAACATGATCTTGGTGAACTATCGGAAGAGCAGTTTAATAATCTTAGCTTGCCTTAGCTGACTAAAACCATTCTTTATTTTGTAGGTTATGACTTTGATCCACCTTCCCTAGCCAGTATCTAATGCATACCCATGTCCCTGTAGGCCAAACTCAGGTAATAGAAGTCTTGTTCTTGTTCACACCCACTGTGATCTTTCACTCATCTTGGACACCTCACAAAACAAAACAGGGTGAGGAGCTGGGACTGCCTGCTAGCTCGCAGATGGTCCACATCTACATTTCTGAAGTCTGGAGATAATGAATGTTCTGCAAAAGACCAGAGCACGTGACAATGGACTTTGTCTCTGCGGGACTCTTCTGTGTGGCCCAGGGGGCCAAACCATAGTGCGTGAAGTCTTGTTCTCATCTGCCCCGAGTGCTGTGCACATCTGTGATCTCTCATAGAGATGGTGAGAGGTTGATCAGATCACAGTGGTCACTTTGGCCCTGCCCCACTATAATTGGCCATGTTTCGGGACTGCAAATCAGTGTCCTACCAGTTGAGATTTCCTGTGTCTGAGTCCTGATTGTTGTACTATGGTGGAGCTGAAACCAGTAAGTGGTTACCTTTCATTGGTCAGTGGGCCTGTTTATTTATTTATTTTTCTTTTTTTGTGGTGGGGGGGTGGTTGAAAGAGCTGAGAAGAGAGTAATGGTAGAGCTGGTGGACTGATGAGGTTTGGAGAAATCTATCGACTGGGTTTGCTCTCTCTCTCCCTCTCTCTATTAGGTAACATTGGGATAGGGTGTTTCTGTACTGCATTTATGGTATTTACAACATTTATATTGCTTCATTACATGTAACCAATTGGACTGTGTATATAATTGGCTTGTATTACCCTAACAAATTCTGTCTTACCTTGAACTCATTAAGCTCAGCTCATCAGAAACCATTATGCAATATAAATTCTTAAGTACTCACTAACTAGACTGAAGAAACATCTATAGTGATATGTATTTCCCGCACCAATTCTCTGTAAAGTGTCCTGATTTCTGCTAGCCGAACAGTAAACCTCTGACAATGTTTCAGCGTCAAGGAAATGTATAGTTCGGCATGTGTATTCTCATATGTTCTCATAACCTACGCTGGGCTGTGCAATCCAGCAAGCTCTTGCCAACATCCACCATTGGTCTCAGGTAAGCGGCAGTAGGGTTAAGTAATCTCAGCAATGAAATCCGGCACGTCCCTGCGCCTGCCTGTGTCAATGTGACACCAGCAGACCACATGGAGGCACGGAAGAGCAGCGCAGTGAAACTGTGCATCATTCTCACTGGCTGAAATTCAAGATGCAAAGCTTTATAGCAGGCAAAGGCAAGGGTCAGGGTGCAGACCCGGGCAGGTCGATCCCATGACCATGTGCGCTAAAAATGAAGGTGCATATAACGTATTAGAGTTAGAGAGTATTAGAGAAAGTAATACAAAGTAATAGAGTAATACAGGAGCTGAGTTAGACAGCTCCTGTGAAATAAACTCCAACCCAGTAAAAAAAAAACTAATTGGTGTCTCTGCATTTCGCCTGTTCTTTAAATATCACTTCTGCGTGGTGCTTATAAGAGCCGGCCATGTATTTCTTTTTATTAATTTTCTTTTTTTGCAAAGACACTAACCTGACTGACCCCCCAATAGTGGTCAGTAAAAGTGTCAGGAAACTGGAGCACAATAATACCGAACATAAAGGTGAGACCGCATGATAAACATGGCCTACAAAAGAGTTGAGACTTTTTATAGCATGGCTATATAATTAACATTGTACCATTTGCTGCATTACCATGGTGCAATGACATTTAAACTAAATTACCAATAAAATGTCATACACGTATATCATTGCGCTACATTTACGCTAATTCTAAAAGTCTATTGTGTGCGCTGCGTCCCTTGAGCAGTGCGAGGGGGTTGGTGCTGCATGTTAATACCTGTAGTCTTTCCTCCAGCCAGTTCCCAATGAGAACTTTGTGGGAATACCTCTGCTCTGTCCTCCAGCCAGGCCGACTGTCTCCCTGCATAGTGGACACCTCTACAGTGAGCCTAGAACGCTACACAGTGGTTATACTGGAATGTAAAAGAGAAAATGATATGGGCCCAAGTTTCTATTGTAACATGGTAACAGTGTGTGTGTGGGGGGGGGGGTTGCCATGGACACAGCAAACATTCATTCTTTTGCAGAAGAAGATTTGGACTCTGCTCCATGTGCATGATAAACACTGACTAGCACTCCGATTTAATGCAAGTGTCCATGAACGCGTTCTGGGCCTCACGCTAACGGCCGGTGGCGAAGGTGAGGTGTGGAGTGAATCGGACACCTGGCGGGACTTTCTTTCTACGTGACTGACCAGAAGATCGAAAGAAACTGCAGACAGAAAATTAATCACACAACTCATTTGTGTCACCATATGTTCATTGACAGAAAAATCAGTGTGACAAGGGATTTGATTAAACTGAATTACAGACATATTATAACCTTGTTTGTTATGTTTTTGTTTTTGTCTGGCAGGTTTCTTCTTGCGTTTAGCACTCTGCCAGCGGAGCACAACATCACCCCAGCATCCTCCGTCAGAGAGAGCCACTACTCCTCGTCTGTTCAATGTTTATGTCTCTTATGCATGTTATTTACATAATGTCTCCACATTTGGAGGTATCTGCTTGTTATGGTACCACGGTCATGGTGCATGATGGGTAGTATATTTATTTATTATTACTCAAAGTACTTGCAGGCTCTACAGTGTCTTTATGTAGTTCACAATTTGCTCCATGGCTCTCTGGCCTGCGGGAAAGTTCAAAGGGCCCTGTCCAAAGAAGCTGATTATTCCGTGGAAGCCATCAGGGACATGGTGCCAGATGACATCCACTCCCAGATCCTTCAGCCGCTTCTGGAACAGGACACCATCATCCCGCAGCACATCGTACTCACAGGTCAGGACAAAAGTGGGCGGGGAGAGGCGGAGAACATCATCCTCGACCAGCAGAGGGGAGACCTCAGGCTGCAGGCCCTCTTTAACCACGTGATACACCTCGCCATCATAAGCCACGGCCGGTGGCCTCCGGTGACCTCGCCCCAGGAACTCGGGCGGGAGGCCAGCCGGGTCCAGCCACCGCCTAAAGCGCGGTCTTAGCTCGGCAGGGACATGCCTCCCTTCCAGCACGTCCTGACACACGGACGTGTCCCCGTTGAGGTACTGGAGGAAGTAAAAGGCCATGCGGGCACGGAACAGCATGGGCACCGCGTGGTTCTGCTGGTAGGATGGCAGGTTCAAGTCTGCCATCTGCAGCGCAGGGTAGACGAGGACCTGGGCACAGGGCGGCGGCAGGCGTCCGTCCCGTCTCTTTAACAGCCTCTGGCTGAGAGCGGCTGCCAGGTTGCCTCCGGCACTGTCCCCGCCTATCGCCACCCGCCGTGGGTCCACCCCGAAGTCGCGCAGGGCCACCGACAGGAAGTGACACGTGGCGGCCTCACAGTCGTCCAGTTGAGCAGGGAACCTGTGCTCAGGGGCCAGTCTGTAGCTGCCGACAACACAAACAGGCCTAGACATGAGAGGTTTCCTACACCTTTTTACAGCAATATTCATGAAAATGTATTCTATGAAATAAAAAAAAATCAATTTTGACCATCACTGAGTACTGAGTTATTACTTTTAATCTTACCCAACGGACACAACCGTGGTGTCAGTCTCTTTCACAATGTGCCAACACATCTCATCGTAAGAATCTAGGAAAGTTGATCAAAGACGTTATTGCCACAATAACGTGTGTAGCCCTGTGATTGGTCTGAAGAGACCTCCTGCCCATGCGTGCATTACCTATGCTCCCAAAGACCCAGCCTCCACCGTGGAAGTACAGGAGGGCTCTCCTCCGCTGGTATGGGGTCGTGGTGGGCTCGTACACCCTCACCGGCACCCCGCTGAACATTAGGTCCTTAATGCGAAGCCCGGGCGGAGGTAGCCGTTTGCGGCTATGAGCTAAATCGATCCACCATCGGGTAAAACCCAACTGACTACACAAACCCAGGCGTTCCAAGACTCGGCCCTGGAAAACAATTTAACAATAGGGTTTTTTTTGTTTGTTTGTTTTTTTAAATGCCATTTGGTCCCCAACCAAATAAAAATATATAATCCTAAACAACTCAGAATGGATTTTGGCCTAATCAAACACATCCTCCCGTCACACTCCACAGGCTTTCAAACACAGGAGATATAAGGAGATGACCTCTCTTTTGGTGTATTTAGTCATTGTTTAATCCCTTGGGAGAGAACAATGACTCAGCGATTACATAAAAGAACACCACAGACTCTCCTGTGGCCTTGTGGCCTTTTGGCCTTTTGCTTACTGAGCACATGTGCTCAGCTCCATCATTGAAAGGTCTGCAGTAAAAAGCTGCGGCGTGCAGCGTGAGTTGCGACTGCCAGAACTGGGCCAGTACCGAGACTTCTTCTCCTGAGTTCACCAAACTCTTTTCTGCCTTTTTCATATCATGTTCATAATGACTTATATAAACTACATTACCCAGGGGGCACCATGTGCTATTAACCTGTTCCCATTCTTGCTAGAACTCTACTGAGTCAAGTAAAAGTTAAAGTAAAGTAACTTTAAGTAATGTTTAAGCTAAATAATGATGTTGGCCTCGCTCCAAAAAGGCACAAAGAGAACCCAGTCAGATAATGACACAACAGAGTTTCAAGAACCTCTATTAAATGCCGGGAACAGCAATCTTACCGATTATATTTTTACACACACACACACACACACACACACACACACACACACACACACACACACACACACACAGAAAAAAACATAATAGTACACACATACAATAGTATAACATAATAACAATAATAATAATAATAATAATCTATTATTATTATTATTAGTAGTAGTAGTAGTATATGATAAAATTAAATGTTTGGCAAATGGTTGTTACTTTGGGTAAATAAATGTATGTTGTGAACATCGGTGACCTTGCCTAGTGTACTTTTGCCAAGGAATGCTCTCCTCTGATGAGTCACGTGGTTTGGCCTGCCGCGTGCAGTGGGAGGGTCTTGTTTGTTTTTCGCGTTTGTAACCACGCCTGCACACACCTGCCCCTGGTTTTACTCTCGTTATGTCTGTGTACTTAAACCCAGGCTGGTGTGTGCAGTACTGTCGGTCATTGTTCATGTTTGCCCTTGTTCTTGTTGTGGTAGTTAATGTTCACGCTACTTAGCTTCATGTTCATGTTCAGCATTTATATTAAGCATGAGTGCCATCGTTGTATTCGTTGTTTTGTCAATAAACGTCTGTCACCGTCGAGGGAGTCTGTGCGTGCTGTTCTGCGCCCTGCGGCACTTGGGCTGTTACAGAATGACCGATCAGCACAGGACTCCAGCTCCTCCGATAGAAAACAGACTTCCTATGGGAATGTGCTTGGGTACATCCCAAGCTGCTGCCTGGATTCCCGGATGGTGGGGAGAAGACCCTGACCCTGTCACTGTCTGTCGCTGTCGAGGGAGTCTGTGTGTCCTGTTCCGTGCCCTGTGGCACTCGGGCCGTTACAATTTTACTCACTGTAGAAATTCAAATAATAAACGTGCTAACTTTTCCTACTTCAAGCACCATGCATAACCCTCCTACCCAAGGCCCCAATTATACATGACCTTAAACTATTATTTGAATTCCGAAATTCAGCTCAGCAGTCCTTAGAAAGCATTCCTTAAAATGCAAGGAACAGTTTACATGATAAAAGACGTTCGTCATCTCCATGTCCTATTCCAGCCTCTCTGCTCCGGTGCATCCATGGATAGAGCCACCACGTACGTCCTCTCTCATCCCACCACCGACGCAGGAAACCGTCATGTCCTAGTAACAACGGATTACTTCACTGAGTGGCCTGAGACTTGTGCAGTCTTGACCAGAGCCACAGTGGTTGAATGGCTGCCACTTTGTAGTGCTTATGCAGTGACCAGGAGTGCATCTGGAAGACTCAGACCACTCTACCCCACCCACAGAGTGACAGCCTAGTGGACCGTTTCTACCAGACGTCACCGTTCAACAACCGGGAAGGTCAGCTGCCCCTGGTCCTGTTGGCATGGCAACCCACCCCACTGTGCAGGAGTCAGCTGGTTTTGCTCCAGCTCTCCTGACGTTTGGTTGGTTGTCCGAGGAGGACGGCGTGCCCGGGGCGTGGCACGCAGGAAAAAGTCCTCCACGGCCTCCATGTCACGCACCGTCTCAACAAAGACCACGAGGCCGACGGCTCGCACTGCCAGGGAGAATCGCCCTCATCGGGGGCTGCGACCGCAAGAGCGGACGCCGCCCTGAGTTTCGGTACCCAGGGGAGGGTCCCGGCAGGGTAATGAAGCACGTGGACAAGGTTGTATATCGGGTTTGAATGGACTGTTGGGGACCTCACAACACTGGCCAGGACTTCAGCTGAGAGATGCACCCCACGCCGACCCTGGGGAGGGGGAGGGGGGGGGGTCTGTGTAGCAGCCGCCACTAAATTGGAGGATTGGGCCAGTAAGGAAAGCCATGAGGAACACAACGAGAAATCCTGTGCGCCTCCATGGAATCTTTTACATTAAAATGTGAAGTTTACAGTTGTGTTTTTGGAATGGAAGTGACAATTTGATTTAGTCTTCTTGTTACTTTAACACACAAACACACACAAACACACAAACACACACACACACACACACACACACACACACACACACACACACTAATAACGACCATAAATTTCTTACACAGAGCAGTTAAGAATAGAAAGAGCCAAAACAACATTTCTGGATTTTTGCTCATATATCCATATGCATATACACACTTACCCCGACTGCTATGCCCACAAGAACACAGTGCACGACATGGAGCTTTCTGCGATTAGCAACTCCGGGAGGAATATCCGAATTCATCACCTCCGAATACACCACGCCGATGAGCAGCAAACACAAGGCGGCAGCCAGCGCTGCGACGCCAGTGATTACAATCGCAGTTCCTATGTGCATGCTTGCTCCGGGGCGTCGTGAAGAAGGCTCCGACAAGCAGACACCTGTAGCTCCGAAGGACTAACGCCTGCCCTCCACTTTCATGACGCAGACACGTTATCTCCCACTCTTTTAAGTGCAAAGTGTACGACTGCGATAATAGGGAGAAAACCAAACGCATGCACCAGATTAATCATTTAGCCAGTGCTTATATAGCCAAGGCCTGACCCACTCTGTTTGCTCGGAGCCTGGAAGGATTTAATCCCTGAGCGGTGTTGATTTAATCCCAGACATTTTCATGTCTGATCTATAGATGGCAGTGATACTCCAGCTGGTGAAGGCGCTCCAGTTCCCGGCACTGACGCAGCCTCGGAACGGAGAAGTGTGTGTTACACATAAAATAAACGCTTCTAGTTTGTAGTAATTTAAAAAAATAAATAAATAAATATCTGAAGCTTTCTTGTTGGCGCGTTTCTTCGCTTTCGGACTGTCGCAGGCGCGCAGCGGGGCGCGGCGCGGCGCACCGCGCATTTTCCACGAGCACAGAGACGTTTCACCGTTCCTCTGAGGCTCGCGGCTATTACCGAGAAACCCAGGCCAGCACAAAGCCGCCATTGTGCAGCTGCGTTTAGGCTCATTCCAATTCGAGCAGTGCTCCATTCAGCATTTCCCCAGTAAATGCCCAGGCCTGGGCCAAAAATCCAACTCCTGGATTTAAAGTGGGGCTTTAGGGGGTATTTACAAAGGTCTCCGTGTTCGTGCCCTCGATGGTAAGAGGAAATGGGTCTTTGTGCCCGGGTCTGGAGGCTCTGGGGTGTTTGTGTAACACTGTCGGCGGACTTTGGAGGAAAGGGGCCAAAAGTCGAATCCCTCGACACCGGAATGCACAATAAAAACACACACACACGCACGCACGCAAGAACGTTCAAAACCAGCCCTTCACTGACAGCCTGTCACTAGCGCCCGTGGGCGTGTTATTATAACGATCAACGCCTTTTTATAAAGGTTTCGTTTTTCCTGTCTTTAGCTAGAGCACAGTGTGCAAAAGGTGAGGATGGACACGATGGGACATGAGCCCTCGGAAGCCCATTTCAAGTTCTGCAGGTGCTGAAACAGTCTCACTGTTTGGTTCCTGCCTCAAATTTACATGCTTAAATTTAAGCAAATATATGTAGTCACGAGAGGAAACGTTTACCACCTTATATTAGCTGTCACCTCTTTTTTTAATGACACTGGTGAGTTGCATTCTCTTCACAATTAAAACTTGACTTATAACCAGTGAACATCCCAGTTTTCCTATGACTTATGCCTATGAAACTTCATACAATTTGTGCTTAACCCAAATGCTTCTTGTTAAACCGGTTGGAAGCAATATTATCCTGTGTACAACACGGCTCCGCTTCAATCACGTTGACACTTGCGAAACTCCCCGATACCGCAAACTAGTGCACGGTTAGGTTCTGCACACTCCCGTGGCGGGGCATGCCTTCGGTGAGCCGCTGCAAGACGTGGGCACAGTTCAGCTGTGCTTACACATCCTGCGTCGATGCGAAGTACAGTTTTAACCTTATACTGCTCGCATGTTTCTTCTAAAAAGATGTGCGCTCTGGCTATAACATCAAAGACGACCGCTGGTTGCAAAGGCAACAGAAGCGCTAGTGGTGGGACGTCGGTGAGGAGGTGCACAGAGGCAGCCGAAAACAGCCACTCACAGGACACTAAGTAAAGAAATACTCCTTGGCTGTCAATCAGGATTAATCCGCACTTTAAAACTGCTATCAGAGCCCAGATAGTGTCATAGCTGTATTCTCGCTCTCGGAGAGGTGATAACGTAAAGGCACTGTGCGTTCCGACTGGCGCCACCAGCGCTCGGAGGCGCACACTTGTCGCTGTGGGACCACCAGCTCGCTGACAGCGCTGAAGGACTGAACTATTTCCAACCGGCTGATTTATAACCGAGAATCGGCTGATTTATAACCGAGAACAACTGTATTATCTCCCTTTCTCGGGCAGAACAGGGTTCGAAAATGAAAGAGGCTCTTCTCTGACTGTAACCTTGGTACGCTATTTAGAAAAGGTTGGCGAATAATTCGCGAGTGCGCCAGTGTCGGCAGATAGACGGTGCGTTTTTGTATGTTTGTTTGTTTTTTTTGTTTTTGTTTTTTCCCTCGAAGCGTGAACCCCAAAGCCACAGTTCACTTTGAGCCGGAGGCGTAAAGGCGGATCGGTTTCAGAGAGCGCTGTCAGAACAGGACCGGGTCGTTCGCATCGGGCAGCGATGGATATGAGAAGTGTGAGCTCCGTGCTGCTGTTGCCTTTTCAGATCCTCTACTACACCGTCAAGGCAACTTTGCGCTTCTTCCTACCGAACAGCCGGAGGAACCTGTCCGGGGATGTCGTGCTGATCACCGGCGGGGGACGCGGCATCGGTCGTCACCTGGCCAGGGAGTTCGCCAGGTGTGGAGCTAAAAAGGTAAACACACCGGAACCGTACGCATGGCGCAGCTGGCGACGTCTGCTGCCTAGCGCTTACACGCGTTTCTTCAAAGAGTCATTTAATACCAAAGCAAGGGGTTTCTAGTGGTAAAATAACTGACAGAGTAGATTTAGTGGATGTCGTTATGCTCTCTGCCTGTACACATCTGTAGTGAATTTCTCCTAACTCTCAGTCCAACGTGGGGAAAATGTACAGGGTTCTTACTATCAGTGTAGTTTTAGCGCAGAGACTTGAGAAGAACCGAGAACTGCGACTGATTCTGTCTTTCTCCAGAGGAAACGCTTTGTTTACTGAATTCGTGAACAAGCAGGTCTGATTCATAAAGGCAGGGGTATTTACGCATGACCTCTGGATCAACAGCGCAGTATGACTTGTCCTATTTAGCCTGGTTGGTAGCTCTCTGTGGGCCAGCGAGCAGCTCGTAAGGAATTACAGAGTCTGCCAATTTGGCACTTCCTAAACCATTCGAGACCTCAGAAGCTGTTCCAGCACTCTGGATATTCCCCAGTGTTCTACGGCCGTACCCGCGGTCTAAGCGCGCACACACACACACACACACACACACACACACACACACACACACATACACACACACACAGAGATCTCAGCTTCCATTCACAGCTTTCACCCTGGACAAGTTAGTTTGTGTAATAAACGTACAATGCCCCCCCCCCCCCCCCCCCCCAGTAATTCCTGCTCACAGTACTCATGTATGTATGGTATAGAGTTCGTTTCTCCGTACATTAGGCATACTTAAGTGTTTCTCTTATGATGTGGTTAAGAACTTTATGCAGCTGTATCTTTGGCTTCGGTCCACAAGTGTTTGTGCTTTGAGCAGTCATGTCCAGCGTGGAAGGTATGGGACACAGCTTGCATTCAGTGGCATCACTCAGAGAGGCAAGAATAGGGGAGGAGACCCAGTCATGCAGCCTCTGCCACAGAGCCCCAGAGAGTGGGTCCCATTCCCAAACCCCAGCTCCTCTGCCACAGAGCCACAGAGACTGGGTCCCGTTCCCAAACACCAGCTCCTCTGCCACAGAGCCACAGAGACTGGGTCCCGTTTCCAAACCCCAGCTCCTCTGCCACAGAGCCCCAGAGACTGGGTCCCATTCCCAAACCCCAGCTCCTCTGCCACAGAGCCACAGAGACTGGGTCCCATTCCCAAACCCCAGCTCCTCTGCCACAGAGCCCCAGAGACTGGGTCCCGTTCCCAAACCCCAGCTCCTCTGTCACAGAGCCCCAGAGACTGGGTCCTATTCCCAAACCCCAGCTCCTCTGCCACAGAGTCCCAGAGACTGGGTCCCATTCCCAAACCCCAGCTCCTCTGCCACAGAGTCCCAGAGACTGGGTCCTATTCCCAAACCCCAGCTCCTCTGCCACAGAGTCCCAGAGACTGGGTCCTATTCCCAAACCCCAGCTCCTCTGCCACAGAGTCCCAGAGACTGGGTCCTATTCCCAAACCC
>NC_137518.1:2490000-2610000 GCF_041902795.1 Electrophorus electricus
CTACTTTGTGTGCGACGTGGCCAATCGAGAAGAAGTTTATAACCAAGCCAAGGTGATACGAGAAAAGGTAAGACAGTGACTCAGGTCCTCGTGACGAGGTGTCGTATCCGCCCGTCCTCTGTAACAGTCTCGTGGAAGTTGGTCCTGCCCAGCCAGTAACTTCGGCAGCTCGGTGAAAGCCGACTCTTCGCTTGAGATGTCTGGGTAAGATAAGGGAACGCTGGCATGGCAAACTGGCAGAGGCCCGTGAAATTGGGAACGCAGGCAGAAATGTAAGCGGATGAGCCTTTCACGGGGGGGGGGCGTGGAGGTCTCACGGGTGGTCCGTGTCTTGTTTGTATCACGGCAGGTCGGGGACGTGACGATCCTGGTGAACAACGCTGCAGTTGTGCATGGGAAGAGCTTAATGGATAGCGACGATGATGCCCTGCTGAAGTCTCAGCACATCAACACAATGGGACAGTTCTGGGTAGGTGGAAAGTGTGTGTGTGTGTGTGTGTGTGTGTGTGTGTGTGTGTGGTGGGGGGAGAGGGTCAGAAGGTCAGAACAGCATTAAAAAGGAGGCAGGGAGAGATAGAAGAGAAGCCCTAATTGCCCGGTGTTTCTCCTGGGCATCCCGGACAGAGAAAGTGAGGGAAATTCCAGATTGCAGGCTTGCTGCGAAAGCACCTGGAACATCATAGTCATTGTCTCGGCCTCCGACAAACTTGCGGCGTGTGGAGGTTTCTGGTTTGACTTGAGATCAAACGGCCGTATCGCAGGAGAAGGGTTGTGGGTGTCTGCATGAGAAATGGAAACCTGGCCTGTGGTCACGCCATTCCTGATGGGAGCGTTTTTCCCCGTCTGCATACCTTCGGAAGAAGTGCATTCACCTTCTTTTTCTCGCCTTTTTTTTCTCCTCTTTTGTCCTATTTCTCCCAGACTACAAAGGCCTTCTTGCCGCGCATGCTGGAGTTGCAGAACGGCCACGTGGTCTGTGTGAACTCCATCCTTTCTCTGTCGCCCATACCCGGCACCATAGACTACTGCACCTCCAAGGCCTCTTCTCTGGCCTTCATGGAGAGCCTGGCCCTGGGCTTGCTGGACTGTCCTGGAGTTGGCTGCACCACGGTTCTCCCCTTCCACACCAACACGGAGATGTTCCAGGGCATGAGAGTGAGGTGTGCTTCCACAGGGCCCCACCCTGCTGGTTCCACAGCCCAGGGTTTTCTCTTAACCCCTCAAACCCCAAACTCATTGTACAGCTATCACTCTTGAAGTATATTGTTTAGTAATTACTGTGATTTATTCAGTAACTACATTGATACATAAGTAATACAATAGGTATGCAGTCCCAGTGTGGAGGATTGAGGTTCTTGGACCCACTAGAGGGTCATTGAAGCATAACGGGTTTTGGCGTAAACTCCATTTGGTGTGCTGTAGGTTTCCCAGACTCTTTCCACCCCTCAAGCCAGAGATGGTTGCTCAGAGGACAGTGGATGCAGTGAGGACCGGCACAGCTTTCATCTATCTCCCATGGACCATGCACATTCTGGTTATTCTCAAAAGGTGAGTTCTCCGTCACGGTGACAACACTATGAAAACAGCACGACTTTGTTACTTTAAGAAATGTTTGGCGTACTTTTGGTCAATCTCCTTTCTCCCCCATTTTTCTTCCTCAAAGCAGCATCTTGCCCCAGCATGCTCTAGAGGAGATCCATAAGTTCTCAGGAGCCTACACGTGCATGCACACTTTCAAGGGACGGACATAAGAACACGCACAACGTGAAGAGAGATTCCCGGGTAATGCTGAAGCTGGTCTGTGTTCCATACCTGCGCGCTTGGCACCACTGTTGACAAAGGAAAGTCCACGAAAGACGGAGACTGGCGTCCTTACTGCGCTTCGCTGTTACCCAGATGGGAGCACAGATAGAGAAATGAAGCGACACACTGCTGCACATAGGGTTGGGGCAGCAAGACTGACCTCTGGTCAGCTCTTACACCCAACGTGTGTTTCTGAACTGTTCACCCATGCTGAACACAGATGGGTCAAAAAAGAAAAAAGAAAAAAACTGACACGGCTTCACGGCCACCACTGTTCTGCTTTTGTAATCAACCTTTTTTTTTTTAATATTAGTCTGTTTTTAATGAACTAATGAAATTGTAAGTTCCATGTTTGAATAAAGGGAAATGTTTGGATCCAATTGGTTTTTTCGTGCCGGGAGAATGTGCAGTTATGGAAAGAATGGGCAGAGATTCCTGATGGGTGAGGAAATCCGGTCATGCTGAGTTTACACTGTCGCGAGATTGGGTGGACAGGTCCTCACCCAGTGTTACGTAGCTCCTTCCAGACACAACTTCAGTGTGTGTGAACGTGTGAATGCACGTGTCCATGCATGTGCATGCGTATATGAGCATACATGTATGTCTGTGTGTGTGTGTGTGTGTTTTGTGAGTGAAAGAGGACCACACCACCCTACTGTGAGGTGGATAGCGAAGGTCTCCACAGAGCATGTGCAGGAGGAAAGGGCAACATCACACTGACCTGCCCCTACACCACGTGGGCCCAGTCACACCATCAAGCGCCACATACTTCTCTTACTGCTCCAAAAGACTCCCCTTAAACCAGGCATGAACTGTCACCCTGCTTCATCCCAGGACAAACTTTAATTTGGCCTAAAGCCTCAAGAGAGTTCATGGAGAACACAAAGTTCAGACGGATCTTTGTTTCAGTTTCAGTAAAACCATGCAGTCCTTCCCCTTCGCTGAAAGGTTTGCATTCTCCCTCTGTCCAAAGGGCTTAAGGGGTGGGGGTGGGGGGGAGGACGTCTGTGCTTAGAGGTTGTTTTATGATACACTGTAAATATTTAACCAGAAATCCATCTGCTTTAGCTGTCCTTAGTGTCTGTGTTCTGCAACGCAGCATCACATTGGGAGCAGTGAAGCAAGCTTAACGCACGAGAAAGGAGAGAGTGCAATTCATGGACGATGGCTCTGGGGCCGAATGCGCACCAACAACAAAAATGTTCAGATTTGCTCAGTAGTTACGCAGGATAACACTGAGAAGGAACAGAAACAATGGTCTGGAGAGCAATCCGATGTAATATGGTTTGGAATTCCAGATTGGCATCGCTGTGGTTTGATGACAAAATCTCTAAAACTCCAAGCGAGACAACAAAGAGGTTTAACCCTAATACATCAAAGATGATATACTTCTGAAATATATTATATCCAGAATTCCGGTCTGAGAAGTTTTGTTGAAGCCAGTTGACACAGGTACATTCCAATAGCTGTGCACTGTTTACAGTTTTCAGTGACAATGCCATTGCTATTAAGCCAAATCAGTCAGTCTGAGAAATACTGTGGACTTATTTAGGGGCTTGGCACCCGAGGATGATAAATTGTCGAGAATTAAATTATTTTATTTGCCGTTGAGATGGCGTCTAGCCTGGAGCGATACAGGCCAAGACAGATGAGAAAAGATACCATGACAGGAAAAAAGTTGATTTGTGAAACCACTAATCGAGTGTACAGCAGGGTGCCAGACCTGTATGCCAAGCACACAACTGCTCCCAGTAAAAAAAATAAATAACACGAGGAATACCAGCCGTGAAGCACGAAGGTCTCGACCAAAGAGCTTCCGTCTAGCTCCTGAGCCAAGTTCCTGAGGTGTGGCAGCACCAGGGGCCAGTCTTTGCTGGAGAAGGGCCAAGGGGCGACGGGGGGGGGGGTTACAGAGCAGACGCCCCAGTGGTCACCACAGATCTGATACACTGGAAAGGTCACCACGGAAACCGGGAGGGTGAAGGGAAGAGAGGATGCCGAGGGCCGAGCTGAACCAGGACGTCGGTGCAGAGAGGACAGGTGGCGCTAGCGAGCAAAGGGCACAGTGTGAGACTTCAGTTGTCCAATAAGCACACAAAGAGGGGTGCAAACTTTGCATGAATGCCATAAGTGTAGGAGTACAAGATTAGACTAGATACAGAGTTCTGAGGTAGTCAAGATCCTCCAGAAATGTTGAGCAACTACTCTTTACATCTCAATGGCAGTTACATGACATTACGATGAAATTCAGCTGTGAACCTTGCTTATATCACAGCCAGTGATGGAACATATAACACAAGGACAGACAGTAGGTATTTCTCCCAAACAACTAGAATTTTTGTATTTTTATCCTAAGCCTTTATTCTCAGAATGTATCCTTTGCCTGCAGTCTTGCATCATTGGTTATGCCCTGACACAGCTCAAGAAGGGTGCCACCATTTTTGGTTTCAAGCAGAAACCAGTTTGCTTCACGCTGCAGGTCTGAACTCGATGAAAACCAAGATAAAAGCGGGGAAGTGACCGAGCCCTGGCAGCCAGACAGGCACGTGAACATTGCGTTGAATCGCAGAAAGCCGCAAACACCTTCCATGGCGATTACGACAATGCCGCTGTGTTGTGATCAGAATTTGACCCACGCTGCAGACATGGGGGGGGGGGGGGGTGCGAAGGAAAAAATGATGGGGAATGTGCTTGGCTCAGGGAAATAGGAGCCTCTTTATGGGGACTGTTTCCCATTGGACCAGAGCGGCCTGTTTCGAAAGCAAGGGGGAGAAGCGCTCGGAGTTGGTGGTGGGTCATGAAGTTACAGAGCGCCGCACATATGTGCTGGAGGCAGAGGGCTGGGTCTACTGTCCCCAAAGGCAGGTTCAGTGCAGGGTTAGCCAAATATGGGATAAATCATGACAGATACAGAAACAGAAAGAAACTGAAAGAGAGGGGAAGAGACAGAGAGAGAAAGAGAGAGAGAGAGAGAGAGAGACTCACCCGGTACTGTGTGCCTGTGGCTTGAAGGCCCGGACACAGGTGCAGGGCAGCGAGTGAGTCATGAAATATCGTACATTTGGTTTACCCATAAAATTCAGCTTGAATAGTGTTGAATATAGTGTTGAATAATCTTTTAGGAGCTAAACGACCCATTAGATCGTAACCTGACTTGGACTGTTTTCCAAAAATGGAAAACACAGACTCTTACAGCACTGAAACAGGCAGTTATTCAAAGGGAAACACTTCCTTAAGGCTCTCAGTAGCTCTGCCACAACGAGCATAATGATGAGTGTGTAACCTGCAGTGCGTTACCTAGTGATGAGTGTCTAAACCATAGCATGGTTTCCATTTCCCTGGTCTCCACCATCCACGCAAAAAGGGGTTTGGGAGAGTCTTACAGTGGAAAGCCTTGCGGATATGTGGTATATGCCTGGAAGCTGCTGTAATCCATTCTTCTGCTGTTCTCCACCCCACCCCCCTCTTTGTATAATCCCACAGATACTATGACTCTATAATTCCAGGCTGGGGAATGGCGAGAGCTTAGCAGGGAAGCTGAAAAGTCTCTTTATTTTGTAAACCATCTAAAAGGCAATGTTAGGGTTGGAAAACTCTGGGAAGGACATAAATCATGTGTCAAAACGTGGGATTGGGACGCTCCAGCGTTAAACATACATAGTGCAAGTGCAGCGCTACTTGGTGAAATGGTCTGTGTTTACACTGCTAAGGCCCATCGACGATGCTCATTCATTTATATACATTAATGGCCTGTTTCACTGAGTCCACCAAGAATGTATAATTAATCGCTACCGACACACTGCAACTGTAAAAGTCATCGTTACCTTCAAACTTAGCCTGTGGTCAGTAGTGAATCTGAGCCATGTCCGCTGGCGTCAAGAGCCCCTCGATTAGCATTGGTGCCATTTTGGCGAGCATTCATCCATCATTTAGGAGCTCGTATGACAAAGCGCAATGCGCTGACCCTTGGCGAGGTCTTCGATCTCCACGCCTCAGCTACCATGTCAGCTAAGAATTATGGGCAACCGGAGCTGGAGGTCAAGGGTTCTGCTCATCGAGTGTGTTCACAGCAAGCCTAGATATCCGACACTTTTTCTGAGTCTGGTAAGTCTTTGCTTTGTTTTCAAAGAGTTTTATTCCTCAAGGGCCTCGCTCTCCCCTTACTGGAATAAGGACCCTCAGTTGACAAGGAAAGTTTTTATATTAAAATTCTTCTGCGTTAGCCAGGAACACAAGTGGCTTTTGGCAAACAGCACACCCAGTGGAATTTTTAACAATTATGTTTGACATGTAATTCTCAGATAACTCTGATGTTGATCTGATATTCCAGAAACAGAAACATCTATATTTACAATGAAATAGCCACTGAAATGAGTAGAAAGCCTTAGAGAAACCGAAAGTATTTTGAGATGTTGAATTTTACTATGAAATCTGGTTCTAGGGGTGAAATAAAATGAAAACTGAAAATGTAAGCTCAGATGGATTAGTGTATGCACTTTTTTTTGCTAATACTTCCTTTCTGTTGGTCTGTACCATAAAGACCCTGGCTTATCAACAGTTTCTGCTGAAGGCCATTTCAGAGTGCCACCATTAATTTCCTCTCCCGCTATTTTGCTTCTCATTAGAGTTAGATTCTGAAATCTTTATCATAGCAACAGATCAACGCCATGGCAACAACAGAGATGTAGAAATCACACCTCGTTCTAGACACATAGTTGGTGTGGAATTGCATAATGAACATACAGTCAGGACAGGCCAGCTCACTCGCAAAAACTACCCATGCACCAGGCCATGGCTTTTCCAGGCCACACCTCTGACAAGCCACACTTCTGATAGGCCATGCCTCCAATAGGCCACGCTTCTCCCAGCCTAGCCATCACACCACAGCTTCCTCTGCTGCAGAAACACTTCAAGAACTTGGGAGTGGCAAATTCAAATCTTTGCGAGTGCTTCATCATGCAAATATAAAAACTTGATGGGCCTCTACTGAATTGCTCACATCCTCTGCAACTTGGCTGGAGGCAGTCACAGGGCGTGGAAAAGATGGCTTCATCTTATCCAGGATGGATGCGACACACAAGGTGAGTAAGGATATGTAGTTTACTGCTTCTGTATCTTCCTGAGGGTGCTTCTAAAGCTCGCCGAACAGCATATGCAAGAGCATCTGGCTCAAATCGCCTTCACAAGGTGGACCGTTTCAGACGTGTCATTCACGATCCGGGCCAAGTCCTCATGCACCAGGCTGTAGCAGCGTCGCCCCAGAGGTACCTTGCCCTAATTACAGCTGCTGTGACACAAGGTAAAACCGTTAGTGGGTCGCAAAAAGGGTACTAGTTGTTCCTAATGCCCAGAGTGAGCAAAGGAAACAGCTTTAGGGGCTCACATGCTCTTTAAACACGCCGGACTCCTCACGGACGAGAGAGCGACCAGATGTCTTCAGAAGCCTCATTAGTTAATGCCAACAGAGGTCCTTCAGAGGAGACTAAGTGAGCTCCCTTTTTGTGACCTGTTGCACTGCGTTCACTCCCATTGGATTTATGGGGCTGTCTGATGTGAGGGCCCATGGGAAACTAAATCAGAAACATCACAGAGGTCTCCATGACAACTCGCCAGAGTTTATCAATAAATCTGTCAGATTAGTCATCGTTAATCTTTCAGAGTAAACTGCTGAGCTGGACATTTTTAATAAATATCTGTCTAGCAAATTAATCACTTGGTGGCAGAAAACCTTTCTCTGATGCCCCTAAACTTTAAACTGGCTGGAAGAGTTCATCTCAACACAAATGGACAGAGGATTTACAGCATACAGGATAATTCACCTTACAAACAGACCACAGGGCTCGACTCTGTGGCAGTTATGATGGGAAGTATCTTTTCAAGGCGTGCACAGAGGGGGAAGGACGTAAACTCCTCCAGCAACGCATTAGCCAGTGGCGAACATACGGCTCACGCTAGGACATGCCACAGGAATACAGATTTTTACACAGGTCCTGGAGCCCATTGTCTTAACTACGTTTACAATAAAACCACCAGCGCATGGCACGGAAGGACCTCATGATGTGATACCATGACTCTCGGAGCTGTGGAACGAAAGGTTAAAGGCCACATGTATAAAACAGAAACAGAAGGTCCATAGAGGTGTCGAGGCCCATTTGCCTCGAGTCAGAAGAGTGCAGGTCACGGCTTCCTTCGTGGCGCAGCTTGGTTCGCTTAGCGGCTTTGCCCGCGCTCAAGCCAGGCTTAAAATAAACCCGGGAGTGCCTGGGAGTGTCTCTCATCGGCGTGTCAGTGAGTGCGGCCCAAAACTAACAAGAGCTGGGCAGACGTCGAGCTTAAGGGACGAAGTCACGCATTACATAGTCTGCAACGCCTTTGTTTTCACATACATGCTTCAAGTTCACTTGTGCACAGTAGGCTTAGTGAATGCTTTGCTGCTTAGGTGACACACATACACACACACATACACACACACACACACACACACACACACAGCACCAGGGAAGCCTCACAGAAGTCGAAAAGAGCAATTGATGGTTGAACACCTGGGAGGAAGAGGTCAGCCGTAAAGGCAGAGGTTCCCGTTCAATGTAGTAATTAGCCTGAGAAGTGACAAATGACCAAACGACCTGTGTAAGCAGTGCACCGCTGTTCCCAGAACTGTACCAGAGACAACCGCTGCTCCCAGAACTGCAGCAGGCAAAACTACCACTGCTCCCAGAACTGTACCAACTACCATTACTGCCAACACAGTTCTCATCACAGCAACATATTATCTAGACCAAGATTTTGTTATTATCTCTTAACTCGAAATGAAATAATGTGGTGAACTCATTGTATTCGGCAGATCTATGCTCAGATCTATTTTTCTAACAGAAATAAGACCACAAAGAAATAAGTAAACAAAATCCAAGGGATTAAGGAAAAAGGGCACATATCTATTAAAAATGTACACAGCCACTACGCTTGACTCATCGGACAAATGAATGGCATGCCTGCTTGAAATTCGTAATGTTCCTGTCATCACTCGGTAATAGGGGTGAAAATGAAATTTGGAGAAACACCGTTCCGTAATTTTATAGTGTGGGGACTTCCGATTGCATTAGCCCAGCGCAATGTCCCTGAATTTACAAGCCCTTTTAATGACAGGAAATTACTTCAGGAAGGTGAAGAATTGTGTGCTAAGAGAGGCTTATCAAGGCCTAAGCCCAGGCACGCAGTTGAAACTGAACTCAAAGCGTTCTGGGGTGAAATAAATGGCATGCGCATGCTTGTAAGGGCTAATTTTGTGGCAGCTGGTATTTCAATCTTCGCGAGTGTCTTCAGGGGTCACCGCGCATGAGTTCAACTTCATGACGTGTGTCTCATTCCCTCAAGTGTCATGGTGTAGCCAGTTCATGCACGGGGGCCGGGCCGGGCTGGACTGAGCCCAACAGGGATGGAGCGCAGCCTTGGAGTCCCCACATCTGGCTCATATCTGCACCTTGCAACCAGTAGATTTTCTTTGGGCCCCATGGCTTCTAGTAGCTTCACAAAGGCTTGATTGTTTAGGAGTTGCCGGGTTTTCCTTCTTCCGGCCACATTGGCGCCGGCAGACCCAGCTGGGGCTGCTTTTCCCGGCCACAGCCAGGGACCCACCAGGAGCGGAGACGGGGAGGAGCCCGATGGATGCCCCTTCTTTAGCAGCTAAACAGAGATCTGAAGGCGTCCAAGTTTTTCCCTGTTAAACACACAGTATGAGTGGTCTACATGTAAAAGAAGTTTGACATTTGGATGATCAAAACCCACGTGAATTACGGAGTGAAGCAGCTCTCTCTCAGAGGAATTTTTGTCCAGTTGTTTTCCACTTGCAGCTCTCTCATGCAAACTTGTTCTCTGTCGAGCATATGGCCTGAACCACAACCATGAGCCTGGCAGCCAGGTTCAGTTTCAGGTCAAGCTTTTAGCTTGACAATAGACCAGCCAGTCTTCAACGGGAGTAGGACAGACAGCTCCCTCACGTGGCTCGCTCACACACACACACACACACACACACACACACACACACACACACATACACACACGGGACTTTGCTTAGTGGTCTTTCCTATTTCAGCCATCCCAGCAGAAATCTGAGCATTCTTTATCTTCAGCACTCTTTGCTGGATTCAGCTAGCTGTGTTGTCTACACATACCTGATTTTATTGCTCACATTTATGTCTTATAGAGAAAATGCCTAATGAATTCACAAAATGTAATGCATTTTGCACAGTCAAACAAAATGATTGAATGTGATTTGTAATTTTTTATTTTGTTTTTATTTGTTTTCTTATTTCATTCTTTTACATTCAGAGGGACAAAAAAGCAAGACATTTGAATATAAGTACAGTAGCTCTTTGTTCTTAGATAACTGTAGATATGCCTTCAGAAAAAAAAAAAGTCACAATGTAATACCGTTGTTCTTATCTGTGTGGTTCTTCAGTACGCATGAGCGTTTGCGTCTGAGAGAGTGAAAGTCCTGGAATGTCCCGGCAGAGGGACACATCTCCTGCACATTCTGCGTGTGAACTCTGGCTGAACTCGCTGGTTCCTGTTTCAGGCACGCTCTGACCACCTCCCCCGTGACCTGGCTCACGACTCAGCAGTTCACCAGGAGGTCCTGTGCTCAGACGCACTGCTCGCATCGACCCCTGCCACTACTTCCAGACCCCAGACCCCTGCCAACTCTCCCCCACTCACACTCCAATGTGCCTGTCTGCTGGACGCCGTCCGGGAAGGAGAAATCCGTCTTTGTCGAGGCCGTTCAAGTACAGATGCACAAACGCATAACAAATTGTTTCACATTCCAGACCCACTGCGTTAACACAAACTCAAGCTGAGTCTATGAAAAACATCACAGCAGGTTCAACAAAGGCTTTGGTGTCATCCAGAGTGCAACATTTGCATACATGTCCTGATTTAGTTCAGCTCGGCAGTCACGGCAACGCCAACAGATTTCAAAGCTCTGACTAACACTCAAAAAGACAACAAAAGAACGAAAAAAACGGCTTAAGCCTAAAAGAAAAAGCCCACATCATTTGCACAGACCAAAAATGTGATGTTGGAGACTGTTAGAACTGTTTTAATCAACATCTCGGGCTAATATTGCACAAAGCAAAGGCGGTTAAAGAGGTTTATGAATATTTTATTACGTAGCAGGGTGTTTAAAACACTTTGAAGGATACCCCACAGAAAGTCCCCAAACACCACTGCTGACTGCTTATGTAGTTTCCCCTTGCAGAAGTTGCAGGAGGTTTCTCGCAGCACGCACACATCATTTCTCTCGTCTTTCGGATTCATTACTATCATCTCCACGGTCTGATGCTGTTACAAGAATAATACGGGCTCGCATATGATGGAATAAGCTATTATACATTCAGAGAGGAATCTGACTTCTCATACAGGCCATTAAGATAAGAATGGCAATCTCTGAGCACCCATTATGAAAAAAGAAAGCAACCCCGTTGGACAGCCTCTTCTGCTCATGCACAACTCAAACATACTCAAATGGCTACAAGATAACCGGCGAAACATGCTCAAATGATAACAGATGCCTTCAGTGTTGATCTGTGTCAACTCTCAAAACAAATATATGTCTAGTCATTTTAATACTCTCTGAAAAGCTTAGTGCAGGTGGCTTAGCCAATCTTTTAAAGTGGGAATCAAATCAGATTTTTCAGAACCCATACTGAAGTTAGAGAGGGCCCAAACGTAAAAAAAACTGCATCTGCCAAGTCTCGGAAAGCCCGCCTGTCAATCAAAGGCTGCACGCAGCGCGGGAGGGAACACCGTACGTTTTAAAGCTGTAGTTCTCTAGTTAAAATTGAGTCTCTGTCATGTTAAACCGGTGATCCTGTGTGCCTGATTAGTCCTCCTCACATTATCTCCCACCCACAACTCACTATTACTGTGCCGCTCCTGACATAATGGGATGGACCTCTTAGCCAATCAAAAGCCCCCCGCTGGGGCTGGCTGCACATTGGCCTGGCGTGAGCAATGGCCGACGGTCTCCTATGCGTCTGAGTCTGATGAATCTAGCCATCTCGTTCTCCATATGGCTATCATCTCCGAAAAGCTGCTGCTCAGGTGCCAGAAATGTCAATTTTTGTTGCTATTCATAGAAAAGAGTTAGATAATGGGGTGATGTGTCATATTCACTCAGAAAGTTTGCATTCGGAACATTTCATTGAGTTATTCCCTAGGAGCCCCAAGGACAAGCTCTGGTGCGTGCTGGACTTTTGATTGTAGGGTCTTATGTAAGCCCACCAAACCTCCCCCAACCCCCTTCCCAAAATGTGGGGTTGTTACTTGCCCTCGGAGAGGTGCAATCCCAGTCTCTCCATGACCTGACCTTCTCAGGGCAGACTCCCCCTCCTGCCCCAGCATTGGCCTGCAGCAAGTAGGTTTGTGTTTCAGGCCTCTGGAGTGGGGGTGGGTGGGCTCCTTGCCAGGGTCAAAGGTCCCCCCCCCCCTTCCATGGACCACACGGCCATGCTCACCCACTCAGCGAGAGAAAGACCTGAACTTGGGATGACCTCGCCAAGCGTCGTCCCCGGTGGGTTCATCTGTGGGGCACCGGTCCCCCGCCTCGTCCCGGAAAGCTCGGAACATTCTCCTTTTTTTCTGTCTTCTGCTGTTCTGCAGTTCCACTCACGCTGATAGGGGCTGAGTGTAAGGCTCTCCTCTCACCTAACCTTATCACCGCGTTAGCACTCCCTACGTCTGACAGGAAGATGACAGTTCTTTCAAGTTTATGGCACCCCCACCACACCGAGCACCGCCTCTAGCGGCCCCCTGGCTCCCGGCTCCTGGATCGGGGCTTCAGGCTGTGAGGGATGTATAAAAACTGGCTTATTGTTTTCTTGTCTGTGTGGTTATGCAAGGAAATAAATGCACAAAAAGAAGAGAAAATCTGAAATAGATATAGAGAGAGAGATCTCGAAAGAGTGAGAGAGAGAGAGAGAGAGTGAGAGAGAGAGAGAGAGTGAGAGTGAGAGAGAGAGAGAGTGAGAGAGAGAGAGAGAGAGAGAGAGAGAGAGTGAGAGTGAGAGAGAGAGAGAGTGAGAGATTGAGAGAGAGAGAGAGTGAGAGAGAGAGAGAGAGAGAGAGAGAGAGAGAGAGAGACTGTGACTCATAAGGCACTTGAAGCTCATTAAAGAGAATGGGCCGGATAGTGGCTGTGAAGTGGAGAGTTAACCAGAAAGGAAATTCTTCCACTTTTAACTCAGTCCACTCTGCATGAGGTTTGAATTACTGGGTTGCCGAGCTCAGAGGGCTGGGTCATCCTCAAATGAGACATGAGAGAGGGATCAGGAAAATAATAACTGTAACATTCCTGAAATGGAAAATTGGAGTTCTGCAAAAGCTGAGGATAAACTAGAGATCAGGCTTCCAGAATCCTTTGGTGCCTAGTCTCCTTAGTCATGCACACATGGACCGTTAGTAGTGTGTCTCTGTGCCAAGGACCACTTCAGCCTGAGCCTACAGGAAATGGGTCATGCTTTTGGTGTACTTTTTACAGGTTTGGGTGTGCTCCTTCCATTTACAGATGACCTTTGGGTTTTCAGCACGCTATTTGCCTTTACTGTCTGCTCAAGCTTTCTGTGTGCTCCATGTGTTTGAGGGTGCTCTGTACGGTCTTCTTTGGGATTCTTTAGGGTTCTGGTGTACTCATTTTGTTTTTGTATGAGCGCATCCAGAGTTTGTATGCACCCTGTGGGTTTTGACGTGCTTTATTGCATTTCAATGTGTTCTTTAGTGGTTTTGATGTGCTCTTTAGGGTTTTCTTGGGCCCTTTTAGAGTTTTGGTATGCACTTTAGGGGACTAGTATGCTCTTTAGAGTAGTTAGTGTGCGTTTTAAGGTTTTTGCATTCTCTTTAGTGTTCATTAGGTTTCTGGTGTCTTCTTTGGGATTTGGGTGGTTTTTAGGGACTGAGTGTACTTTTTAGTGTATGTTTAACTTTTAGAGTTAGAAAACTCTTAGTTTTGAGGTTCTTTAGGGTTTTGACATTTTTAGGGTTGAGAAAGTTTTTGGTTTGCCATTTGGATTTTAGTTTGCTTGTTTGCATTTTGGTGTGTTTTGTAGGGTTTGTGTGCTCTATAGGGTTGTGGTGTGTTCTTTAGGGTTTCAGTGTGCTCTTTAAGGTTGTGGTGTGTTCTTTAAGGTTTCTGTGTGCTCTTTAGGGTTGTGGTGTGTTCTTTAAGGTTTCTGTGTGCTCTTTAGGGTTTTGGTGTGTTCTTTAGGGTTTCTGGGTGTTCTTTAGGGTTTCATTGTGTTCTTTTGTGTGGTTTAGGAGAAGAGCGCTCTTAGGTTTCAGTGTGCTCTGTAGAGTTTCTGGCTGCTCTGTAGGGTTTCAGTGTTCTCTGTAGGGTTTCTGGCTGCTCTGTAGAGTTTCAGTGTGTTCTATAAGGTTTCAGTGTTCTCTGTAGGGTTTCTGGCTGCTCTGTAGGGTTTCTGGCTGCTCTGTAGGGTTTCAGTGTGCTCTGTAGGGTTTCTGGCTGCTCTGTAGAGTTTCAGTGTGTTCTATAAGGTTTCAGTGTTCTCTGTAGGGTTTCTGGCTGCTCTGTAGGGTTTCTGGCTGCTCTGTAGGGTTTCAGTGTGTTCTATAAGGTTTCAGTGTGCTCTGTAGAGTTTCTGGCTGCTCTGTAGGGTTTCAGTGTTCTCTGTAGAGTTTCTGGCTGCTCTGTAGAGTTTCAGTGTTCTCTGTAGGGTTTCTGGCTGCTCTGTAGAGTTTCTGGCTGCTCTGTAGGGTTTCTGGCTGCTCTGTAGGGTTTCAGTGTGTTCTATAAGGTTTCAGTGTGCTCTGTAGGGTTTCAGTGTGTTCTATAAGGTTTCAGTGTGCTCTGTAGGGTTTCTGGCTGCTCTGTAGGGTTTCAGTGTGTTCTATAAGGTTTCAGTGTGCTCTGTAGAGTTTCTGGCTGCTCTGTAGGGTTTCAGTGTTCTCTGTAGAGTTTCTGGCTGCTCTGTAGAGTTTCAGTGTTCTCTGTAGGGTTTCTGGCTGCTCTGTAGGGTTTCAGTGTTCTCTGTAGGGTTTCTGGCTGCTCTGAAGGGTTTCAGTGTTCTCTGTAGGGTTTCTGGCTGCTCTGTAGGGTTTCAGTGTGTTCTATAAGGTTTCAGTGTTCTCTGTAGGGTTTCTGGCTGCTCTGTAGGGTTTCTGGCTGCTCTGTAGGGTTTCAGTGTGCTCTGTAGGGTTTCTGGCTGCTCTGTAGAGTTTCAGTGTGTTCTATAAGGTTTCAGTGTTCTCTGTAGGGTTTCTGGCTGCTCTGTAGGGTTTCTGGCTGCTCTGTAGGGTTTCAGTGTGCTCTGTAGGGTTTCTGGCTGCTCTGTAGAGTTTCTGGCTGCTCTGTAGGGTTTCAGTGTGTTCTATAAGGTTTCAGTGTGCTCTGTAGAGTTTCTGGCTGCTCTGTAGGGTTTCAGTGTTCTCTGTAGAGTTTCTGGCTGCTCTGTAGAGTTTCAGTGTTCTCTGTAGGGTTTCTGGCTGCTCTGTAGAGTTTCAGTGTTCTCTGTAGGGTTTCTGGCTGCTCTGTAGGGTTTCAGTGTTCTCTGTAGGGTTTCTGGCTGCTCTGAAGGGTTTCAGTGTTCTCTGTAGGGTTTCTGGCTGCTCTGTAGGGTTTCAGTGTGTTCTATAAGGTTTCAGTGTGCTCTGTAGGGTTTCAGTGTGTTCAATAAGGTTTCTGGCTGCTCTGTAGAGTTTCAGTGTGTTCTATAAGGTTTCAGTGTTCTCTGTAGGGTTTCTGGCTGCTCTGTAGGGTTCCAGTGTGTTCTATAAGGTTTCAGTGTGCTCTATAGAGTTTCTGGCTGCTCTGTAGGGTTTCAGTGTTCTCTGTAGAGTTTCTGGCTGCTCTGTAGAGTTTCAGTGTTCTCTGTAGGGTTTCTGGCTGCTCTGTAGGGTTTCAGTGTTCTCTGTAGGGTTTCTGGCTGCTCTGTAGGGTTTCAGTGTTCTCTGTAGGGTTTCTGGCTGCTCTGTAGAGTTTCTGGCTGCTCTGTAGACTTTCAGTGTGTTCTATAAGGTTTCAGTGTGCTCTGTAGGGTTTCAGTGAGTTCTTTTATGCCTTTTAGGAGAAATCACTCTTAGGCAGCCTAAAGTACAGCCCTCGAAGCCTAAAGAAAACCCAGGAATTGCAGTGAGACAACGAGGACTTGACTGGCATGTGCTGACAGCACCATAAAGAATCAAGGTTTACTAGGCAGGGAGCAGTGGGCCAAACACAAAGCAGGAGGAGCTCAGACAGAAAGACAATGGACATGGTCTCCATAGAGGGGGGGATAGAGAGAGAAAGATAGATATATATATATAGAGAGAGAGAGAGAGAAACGGGTGTTGAATACTTGCACTGGAACCAGACTTTGTCATTACTCTGCTGGGAACTGAGTGTTTAAAATGCTGTTTATGAAAATTGGATTTCCATTAAGTACCATGACAAGGAATTTTAACAAGGGAGAAAACCAAACTCTTGGCAGACAATATGGTGTTTTTTCATTCTTAAGAGTTTGGGCATGAGTAATGAGTACAAATTTGTTCATTTTCACAAAATGAATGACTACTAATTTAAAACAGACAGAAAAACATCTTCAAACACAAGAGTTCCAGCATATATATAAAAAACTGCAACAATGACAATAACTCTTCAGTACGTGCAACACATAACACTAGACTTGGTCTGTCTGAAACACCAAAGCATAATAAAAGTCAACACATAACACTAGACTTGGTCTGTCTGAAACACCAAAGCATAATAAAAGTCAACACATAACACTAGACTTGGTCTGTCTGAAACACAAAAGCATAATAAAAGTCAACACATAACACTAGACTTGGTCTGTCTGAAACACCAAAGCATAATAAAAGTCAACAGATAACACTAGACTTGGTCTGTCTGAAACACCAAAGCATAATAAAAGTCAACACATAACACTAGACTTGGTCTGTCTGAAACACCAAAGCATAATAAAAGTCAACACATAACACTAGACTTGGTCTGTCTGAAACACCAAAGCATAATAAAAGTCAACAGATAACACTAGACTTGGTCTGTCTGAAACACCAAAGCATAATAAAAGTCAACAGATAACACTAGACTTGGTCTGTCTGAAACACCAAAACATAATAAAAGTCAACAGATAACACTAGACTTGGTCTGTCTGAAACACCAAAGCATAATAAAAGTCATTATTTCTGCCATTTCAAATCAAGCATAGAACTACTGCATAACATCAATCCTCTGTGAAGAAAAAGAAGGGATGTGGTTCAAACAGACAGTCATCCCAGTCAGACACCCATGAGCCCATGAGGACGTTCACGGTACGCTACTCCTTCTTCCTCAGGAAAACTGGACTGAATCCACGCGTCACCATTCAGTTCGGTGCAGACTGGAACTGTCAAGGATCAAGATGTCATAATGGATTTGTCATGCCTTCATACGTTGACTGAATCAGCACTATATATGTGTGTGTGTGTGTGTGTGTGTGTGTGTGTGTGTGCATCTCATACTAAACTAGACACCAAAGCTGCAGAAACAGACAGCACCTACTACAGCCCTGTACAACCACACTGGCTGATAATAAAAAAATTTGATCTTTGTGTGTACTTACTTTTTCAGCGCTGACCTGCATGGATCCTATGTGTGTAAATACATATCTATATGTACATAACCTGGTGAGTGTATGGAGTAAATGGAGTGTAGTATGTTGTGAATGTTGTAGAGATCATTAAAACTGCAGTGAAGCACACAATGTTTCCTGAGAATTCAGACAGAGGTCCTTCATCGGCTGTGCAAGCAAAGTGCTTCTGAGGTTCTAGGAGATTAAACCAAACAGAAGATGTTTAAAGCATCACATTCATACCCTTCATTCACTCTAAATGTCTGAGAGTGTAGATCAGTCCTTTACCCACTGCAATTATCGGTAAAGCAAACAGATACGTTATTAAGGCCACGTCAATTAGCATTATAATTCCTTGCCACTGGAAATGACAAATCCTTAAATCTGATGATCTGAAGGTGTTTAATGAAATGATCAGCAAGCTTTCTGTTGGTTTCTCCAAAGAAGAGCTGATCACATCTCTTCCGAGAGATACGGTAAACAACACCTGCAGTGATGCATGAGTGTGGTTGGCTGATAACAGCCCATCCTTCTGAGCTGGTTATTTTAGTGGCTGTGTTAATACATTTCTGTGTAGCACATCTAGAACGGTCACAGGCTACAGGACCACGGTTATCATTACACAAGTCATTCATCTCACTCTTGATGAGCATGCCTTTGTCTCGTCCATTGGAGATCAGTGGGGTCTCCTGACAAACGCACGCAGGATCGTCCTGGAGGATTTTAATGTGTTGAAGTACAACATTATAGCCATCTATCTATCTATCTATCTATCTATCTATCTATCTATCTATCTATCTATCTATCTATCTATCTATCTATCTATCTATCTATCACACACACATACACACACATACACACACACACACACACACACACACACACACACACATACACACAAACACAAGCCTATGGGAAGATGAGACCAAGTATTTAACAAGATGTGGTTAATTGATATTCAACACACATTTTTCATTCGCAAATAGGTAATAAATGCTTATATAACAACTTCATTTCCACAATAATATGTATCAATCACAAAAGCTTAAAGAATTGTAAGTGGATTGTTGCATTTCCTATGTAATTTTGAATAGTGATACTGAAAATAATGCAAGTGATCGTTAAAAGCATCGTAACTGAATTAATATTCTTCAGCTTTCTTATATTTTTTCCTCTTTCTGTTTTACTCACCAGAGGTATGCTGGCATGCTTTTTAAATTGTCTGGACAAGCTCCTAAATCATTCCCCACTCTCTCCTGCCCCCTTGTGTTTATTCAGGGAATAGTTTCCTTTCCTCTTAGCATAGCCATAGTTACGTGTCCCCTCACGGAAGTCATATCATTATGCTAGGAGGTCTTTAAGCTGTTATTACGTAGTTACAGTAACAGCAACAACATTAACGTGTCAGTGTTCAAAGCACTGCTGCAGTAATGCAAATTCATGCATTTAAAATTTACAGTATTTATTAGCAGAGGCTCTTTACAGTATTTATTAGCAGAGGCTCTTGTCCAGAATGACTGGCAATAGTGTTTCGTGGTCTCCATGGAAGTAATCCGTATGCTAGTGTGCTAGGGCTGAGTATACCATAAACATAGAAAACTGTTGGAGGGAAACCACACAACAAAGCACTTTTTTTGTGGTCAAGAAATGTTGATTATTCTATTGACTACTGATTATTATAAAGTCTACCCTTGAAGATAACAATACTAGAGATATGAAGAGTGCAAGATACAAAACATCAACTCTTTCATGTTTTTTGGACCCTTTAAGAGGTCAGTCATTATTATACTGGGAGAGAAGACAGAAGTCAAAAAGATGATTCAGGGGGCAGAGAGCCAAGTCGTCTTAGGCCTGGCTCAGGGAAGGCTCAGAGTCAGCTCAGGGTTGTCTCAGGTCAGGCTACTGGAAGACTCAGAGCCATCTCAGGGTTGTCTCAGGTCAGGCTACTGGAAGACTCAGAGCCATCTCAGGGTTGTCTCAGGTCAGGCTACTGGAAGACTCAGAGCCATCTCAGGGTTGTCTCAGGTCAGGCTACTGGAAGACTCAGA
This sequence comes from Electrophorus electricus, assembly GCF_041902795.1. NCBI lineage: Eukaryota > Metazoa > Chordata > Actinopteri > Gymnotiformes > Gymnotidae > Electrophorus > Electrophorus electricus. Next base: position 2,509,469 of record NC_137518.1, read on the forward strand.
GCCATCTCAGGGTTGTCTCAGGTCAGGCTACTGGAAGACTCAGAGCCATCTCAGGGTTGTCTCAGGGCAGACAGCCAAGTCATCTAAGGTCAGGCTCATGGAAGACCCTGCTCACACTCAGCGGACGGTTAAAATATAGATGCTATTTGGCACGTAGTGCTCCTGTCCAGATGATAATGACCACCCAGGAGCGGGACGATGCGCAGCTACACTGCTGTTCAATTACCCTTGTGTGCTCCTTCACTGACGCAAAAACGCATATTAATGAAGACATAAGAATGGTACACATGCTATATGAAATGAAACAGTGCTGCTTGGCAAAACTGAACTCAGACCAGGAACACTAGTGCCCCCTTCTGTTTAACAGACCCAAACTACAACAGGAATCTTCACCAAAGACCACCACGGATAAAAAAGGGTTAACCTGATGACAGATGAGTCACAGATTTAGAATTTACATTGATACGCACATGTCAAGGCTGTGAGGCCATAACAAGGAAAATTAATGACTACCTAACACACAAACAGAGGATTACCCTAACTACCTAACACACAAAGGATAACGCTAACTACCTAACACAGAAACAGGATTACCCTAACTACCTAACACACAAACAGAGGACTACCCTAACTACCTAACACAGAAACAGAGGACTACCCTAAGTACCTAACACACAAACAGAGGACTACTCTAACTACCTAACACACAGAGGACAACGCTAACTACCTAACACTCAAACAGAGTACTACCCTAACACACAAACAGAGGACTACCCTAACTACCTAACACACAGAGGACAACGCTAACTACCTAACACAGAAACAGAGGACTACCCTAACTACCTAACACACAAACACAGATAAAACCCCAAACCCAACAAAAATGGCAGCAACTCCTTACCACCAATATCCATCACCAGGTTACCAAACACCAAACAATATTTACACTATATATACAATATATACAACAGTAACCAAAGGTAGAAGAGATGAAGCCAAAGTTTGAGATCCAAAAGGGGAAACAAAGGTCATACACATAAATCATACAAATACAAACACAAGCAAAAACCAATGTCTACAATACCCACCGCCAACTGCCTTCCTGCCCAACTGCCTCCCTCTTCTCTCTGGTAGACCTGGAGAAGAACAGAGTGAAGTCAAGGTCGGAAAAGGAGAGAAAACCTGGACCTGGATCTGGAATCTGGAATACAGACAGGGAAAAGAAACACACACACGGGCATAACAACATATCAGTGCAGGTCAGAATTATAGAAATTACACAAATTCCTTTCATCACAGGGTGATATAAATACAGCAAATTAGTGGGTAAGATGTCCTTGTACATTAGAGCATCTGTCACACTCCAATCGCTATAGATTTTGTACCTATATTTTAATTAAGTTCTAGCAATGAAGATAATTTGCTGACTTTAATTTTGTTTACTGAATATTTTGCTAATACTTTCAATAATACTAGCAGTGGTAATAATGCGTCCAGCATAAGCCTTATTTCTCATGTACTAGTGAAATCCTGGAGAAAAAACTAAGTCAACAGTTTTAACAGGCGTATGCTGCCTGTTACACTGTACAGCTTGTGTTATATGGGGTTACTATAAACATGTGAACCAAGACTCACAGGAACAGCAACATCACCATTACTCAAACAAATTACAATACCACGTTTGACCAGACGGGGGCACTACATTACAACATTTTATAATTTGCTCTTCCTGACCTGGCGGGGGGTAAAAGAAAGCTTTTAGCCTTTGCCTGTGTGTACCAGTGTGTCTCTGTGTACGCAGCTGTGTGTAGGAGATAATTTGATCTACGTAATGTATACGTCTTTGGATGGTAAATACTTTAATGATTTGTCCCACGTTTCTTAGGCTACTGCAGATTGTCTTGGCTTGTTTCATCTTTTATTCACATAGCTGGTTTCCCAGAACAAGGTTAGACCTGAACCCAGCCAAAAACAGCCTTTCGGTGGTGAACTGTCAGCCAGATTCACTGAAGGAGGATAATTTTCCAACACACACAGCTGACGCAACAACACCCCCCAGCACACTGTTATTTGCTGTACTTTTTCCTTTAGTTGGAATAAGGGCTTGATGTCTCAGGTGAAGTCTCCATTTTGAACCTGCAGCAGGACTCAATTGCTTCTCCAGGACTCAGCACAGGCTTCACGTCTCCAGCACAGGAGACGCATGCTGACCTTCAGACCATTTAATGCTCCTCACAGGACCTCTTAGAGAATCGCCTGTAACTGATGCAGCTCAGCCCCATGGGGGTTCAGATGAGGACACCCTATGTGGCAAGGAGACGCAGACGCAGATTAACTCCCTGATGGAATCCGTGTAACACAGACAAAGCTCTCTGTGTGTGTGTGTGTGTGTGTGTGTGTGTGTGTGTGTGTGTGTGTGTGTGTGTGTGTGTGTGTGTGTCTTAAGCAAATTTTCTATGTATAAAACTGAACATTTTCTATGGAACTATTAATAACAAAATCACAGTAGTGAGCGTAATGAATGGTAACGCAATAAATCAACACTAATATGGGGGGAAAAAATAATATAGTAAGCAGGCAACTTTGCAGTGAGGTTTAGTGAGTTACCCACTGTACCTTAGTCTGACTCTCTCGTCACACAGCACATTCTGTACACTTTCAATGGTAATGTATATCAAACTATACAGATAAGTTATAGCTGATCTAGACATCTGATTTTCAGATTTATTTTAAAGATGGAGCACGAGAAATCCATTTATATGTGCGCGGCCGAGTTTAGTACAAGAAATGAAACTACTGTAAACAGATATATAAACTGTGACGAGGGCGTCACAGAAGAAGCGAGAGGCGAACTTGAACTGACAGGCTCTTTATTTTTCCACGATGATAAAGGCACGCAACCAAGTTATCAGTGGGAATACTTCTGAAAGACGAGTCGCAACATTCCGAAGACTTCCAGTTTTCCGGGACCGCAAATGCGCAGCGCTGTTCCTCGGCACCTGTGGAAGTATTAATAGGGAGACATAGCGATGAGAAGCAGGCGTCTCCACTAGTAAACCGTTGACTGGCATCGGGCTAAACGAACGGTACGGCCCTCGTCTGATGTGGGCGTTTCCCTCTCGGTGTTGGTCCGGCCAAACGTGGCATAAACGCCTAATATATAAATTCAATCTATTTTAGTGTTTGATTATGGTATTATTATTCATTCTGTTTGTCATTACTGGGGAGAGGTATATTTGTGCAAGAATACGCACCACACTGATTATAGTCACTGCTCGTGCTTGCCATGCTAAAAATAAACTTCTGCTTCCAGGAGACAGAACGTGCGGTCAGTGAAACTGTGGCCAAAAACAGGATCTACAGACCTGTGTGATTCTATCAGAATTTACACAATTAAATTAAATACATAAGAAAATAACTAAAAACAAGATGAACAACATGGACATAGCCGGAGCTGGAAAAGGTGTCAATGTTTTTCTGTTGGTTATTAAATGTGTTGAAATGCTAATATTCTATTATCCCAGGGTGCTTTTCTGTTAAGATGCTATTAAGTGTGTAATTCTATTTACAACTCAGTAAAGACTTTGAGTATTAAAGTATTATAAAGCTTCCCTTGTGTTTTCCTTTGGCACTGTACGGCAGTAATGGAATAATACAAATTTGTGAATGCTATACTGAGATATTTAGTACTGATGTCCAACTTAATAACTTTCTTGTTCTTCCCCCCCCCCCCCCCCCCCCCCCCCCCACCATGCTGTGAGTTGATCTCGGGCCTGAAGACAAAGACATTCACATTTCCTAATTAAGCGTTTTATTCCTCTACATGTTTTGTGGTTTCGCTGCCTACACATGACAAGGTGTCATTGCCGCTCCACCCCTCCACCAACTTCACTGGGAAAGAACAATGTTGAAAACAGAGCTGGGCCAGCAGAAGCATTGGCTTGAGTTTACAGGGGATTATGTGCAGGGGGAATTGGGCTAAATGGATCTCCAGGGGATGTGAGATTGTTAAGCCTTTCTGACAAACTTTCGGGCCACTACAGACGAGCTCGTACAATAAGCTTCTTGTTAAAAGTCCCCCAGAGAGATCGCACTGTGGCATTTAGCTGGCAGAGCTGCTAAAGGGGACAGACTCTCTGCTTAGGTCAGCCTTAACAAACTCTACGGAGCTGGCAGGACCTAAACACTGAGAACGAACTAACGTATAAAGCATTGGGCCAGATTTTGTAATGGAATACAGCGGGAGAGAGAGGAACACCGAACAAGCAGCACAGGAAATGCAAAACAGTGGGCGTGTCCTCCAGACAGAGTGGTCTGCCCCTACTGGCCACAAGTATCATTAGAATATCATTTTGTTGTAGAGACATAACATATGCGGTGAAATATGCAGGGAAACCACTTCCCTGCTGTGTTCTCCTTCCTGGCTCTTCCTTTTCTTTAGCTCCCAGGTGCTGTAGATAAGTTCTAAATACACCAGACATCAGAACTCAAGAGGATGGAAAAATGCACACACTCCATCTTTACCAGGTGGCAGTAGCTGACTGTACCATCTCTATCTCTCTATTTCTCTTTATTTCAAGTTCAAAGTTCCAGTTCAAAGTTTTATATGTCACGTAAATAGTCATACATGGTATAACTCGCAGTGAAATGCTTTTGTGACTGCTCTATCTGAGCTGAGAAGATACAGCGATACAATATATGTATAATATAATATGTATATATGCACAATGTACAATGCATATGTATATGTATATATACAAAATGTAAAATTACCAGTTGCAATTTACAATTTACAGTTTACAATTTACAGTTATTGCAGTCTTTTTATGATGTTATTGACATCATACGCAGTGCACAGAGTGGTCCCCACAGTTCATCAGTTGCCCTGATGAAGCTCCTCTTCAGTCTCTCTGTATTGGTCTTTAGGGAGCGAAAGCGCTTCCCTGACCTCAACAGAGAGAAGAGCCTATTGTTAGGATGGGTGGGGTCCTTCACAATCCCCTTCACTTTGGTCTGGCATGCTTGTGATAGATCGTCTGCAGGTCAGGAAGTTCCGTATGAATGATACACTTTGCTGAACGCACCACCCTCTAGAGTGCTTATCTGTCCTGCTTGGTGCTGTTCTCAAACCAGGCTGTGATGTTCCCCGTGAGGATGCTCTCAATAGTGCAGGTGTAGAAGTTCCGCAGCACCTTGGAGGGCAGTCTGAAGTCTCTTAGGCGTCTGAGGTGGTAAAGACGCTGACGAGTCTTCTTTGCCAGGCAGTTGGTGTGGCGGGACCAGGACAGGTCCTGCGAAACTCCAAGGTACCTGAAACTGCCTACACTCTCCACTGTGGTTCTGTTGATCCTAACAGGTTGGTAGTGCCGCTCCTGCTTCTTGCTGCAGTCCACAATCAGCTCCTTTGTCTTGCTGACATTCAGGAGGAGATTATTTTCCTGTCACCAGTTCTCCAGGTGTTTAGTCTCCTCCAGGTAGGTCCTCTCGTCGTTGTCCGAGATCAGGCCCATGACGACGGTATTGTCAGTGAACTTGACAATGACGGTGGAGCTGGAAGTGGCTGTGCAGTCGTAGGTGTACAGTGAGTAGAGCAGGGGGCTTAGGACACAACCCTGAGGAGCTCCAGTGCTGAGGGTGAGGGTTGATGAGACACAGTTGCCCACCCGTACTGATTGTAGTCTGTCTGTTAAGAACACAGAGATGGATGCAGTTCCAGATCCTCCAACATCGTAGTGAGTTTGGAGGGGATGATACTGTTAAATGCTGAGCTGTAATCAACAAACAGAATTTTAACATAATTACCCCTCTCTTTGTCCAGGTGGGTCAGTGTGGTGTGGAGCAGGTGTGCAATTGTATCATCAGTGGAGCGGTTGTGACGGTTTGCAAACTGCAGTGGGTCCATGGAGGCCGGCAGTGAAGAGGTGATGAAGTCTCTGACCAGCTTTTCAAAGCACTTCATCACGACCGATGTGAGGGCAACAGGGCAATTTCTGTGTGTCTGTGTATGTGTGTGTGTGCGCGTGTGTGTGTGTGTTTGTGTGTGTGTGTGTCTCCTTCTCTTTCTCTGTGTGTGTGTGTTTGTGTGTGTGTGTGTGTGTCTCCTTCTCTTTCCCTCTCTGTGTGTGTTTGTGTGTGTGTGTGTCTCCTTCTCTTTCTCTGTGTGTGTGTGTTTGTGTGTGTGTGTGTGTGTGTGTGTGTGTGTCTCTCTCTCTCTCTCTTTCTTTCAATTCAATGGTGCTTTATTGGCATGACAAATATTCACATTTGTATTGCCAAAGCTTTGATAAAGAAATTAACATGGTAAACAAAAGATGACAATACTACAGCCATTGACAATAATAGTAATAACAACAACAATCCTATTACCATCTCCATGTTCCCCATGTGTGTCTCTGTCCATATCTCTCTCTTTCTCTCTCTCTCTCTCTCTCTCTCTCTCTCTCTCTCTCTCTCTCTCTCTCTCTCTCTCTCTCTCTCTCTCTCTCCTCTCTCTCTCTCTCTCTCTCTCTCTCTCTCTCTCTCTCTCCCTCTCTCTCTCCCCCTCTCCTCTCATGATAAGAAGGGTTAGGTTATAAAGAGGGCCTGATGAGATGAGAGACACTAAAGTGTCAAACTCAGATTTCACTGTATGCTAGTTGTAGTCACTGTTATATGGCTGAGGCCTTGACATTTATCATGTGAGAGGTATGATGTGAGTGAGATGAGGGCAGTACTTACACTGAAGGGCCCTACAGCCACTGTTTATGAGAACATGCAAGGTTCTGCTAACTTGCTTAACTGTCCTGCATAAACATTCATGAATCCTGTAGCTCCACGCATTTAAAAACATTGTACAAATATGAGCACAAGCCTTTAAAACTGGGGAAAATATTACTGATCACACATTCATATTATAGTTCAGTTTAAACCAAATATCAGGACTAACGCCAATGGTCCCACTGCCTGTTTGAATTGGTATTGACTTTTTTTGCACTGGCTACACTGGCTTTCTTTATCTTACAATAATCCCAGATTAGGTAGGAAATTAATGCCCCTGCCACTTTAATAAGATGAATTTACTTTGTAATTATCTGAATTATTTATTCACGGCATGCACAAGTGTCACAAGAATTCAGAGTGCTGCTCTGTCCTGAACGTGGGTGCCTAGCAGGGCAACCTTGGAAGAGAGTTCTATAGGTCAGGCTCTACATCTTGAAATAGCCAATCAGTGAGTTCATTAAAGAAGAGTGTTAGAGGTTAGTTATTACTGCACACATGACACGTGGGAAAATAGCCAGCTAAGTAGCACACACAGGGATTACATATATCTCATTGCCTAAATCGATGTGCGTAATGAAGCCGTCACAGGGTTATAACAAACATTTTTACCTGTTTTATTCTCTGAAAAGGATGAAACCTGTCTGGGGGAAGGTAACTGGCTAAATAATTAAATCAATTCTCTTTCTCTTACCACATAAGCTGATGAGTTGTGTTGACATTATTCCTGTAGCTGCTGAGAACAGCTGCCCAGTTAGGTTAATAGGATATTGATTATCAGCTGCATAGTTCAAACATTAAAACGCTGTTTGCCTAAGACTGACCTCTTTTTCCTTTTTGTTCCTTGGGTGGTACAGCCAGTCGATTGTCCTCGTTGGAAACATTCATCTTGTCATTCTTTGCATCATGGGATGCCAGCTAGGATAGCCAGATGTCCAGTTTTAGGCCAGACAGTCCAGTTTCTTAGTTTCCTGTCCTCCGTCCAGTGGAACTCATCCACTGACACCTAACAGACCTGACATTCCATTGATCAATATTATTTTAGTGTGTCACTGGGTCACATAAATGTCAGAGCAAATACTTTCTCTGGTTAAACAGATCACCTCGTACCTCACCTACTGAACAACTGAAGAAAGTCCACATTCCACATCATGGCCAGCGAGGATGTTTGCAACCATGCGAAAATACCATGAAGAAAAATCCCTTCCCTTCTCGATGATCGGCGCATCTTTTCCTTCCAGCGTGTAGGGTAGATGAATTTCACGCCTTCTGTACTTTATTCCAGACTTGAATACTGCAAGTAGGTGCCAAGTAAGGTGCGTAAAACATTCATTTATATCACACATCTCTAGATCAAATTGATCAGCTCTGTTAGCTACCTACATAGGTTGTGACTGTAATTTTGTGATGTCGCATACCTGTGTCCTTTATGTTCCCCTTTTGGGGATGTGAGGTCCTGGTATAATCAGTTCCTAAGACACCACCTTACTTCTTCGGCCCTCAGTGTCATTCCTAAGACACCACATGCACAGGGATCATGATATGCGTTGTCTCCAGGCCTTCTTTGTCATCGGTGCCTCTGAGGAGTTTCCAAGCTCAGCATGCCCTCGCTAACGTCCTGTGTCTCAGTCATCCCTTTGTACTGACACATGCCTGTAGACTCATCACCTCTCAACTCAGTAAAAATAGGCCGTCTTATCTAGAAACACAATGTTCAGCCTCATGTTTTCTCACAGTATAAAGGGCCCGAACTGATTTCCCTGTGTTATTCAGCAACTAAAACAATAGATGCATTATTATAAAGAACAGATATAACCAGACCTCATTCTATTCACACTTATTCATCGTTATTTGCAGTACTATAAATTCAGGTTCAAATGTAGGTAACTGGAGTGTAATCTTACAAGTTTGCAGTTCGGAACGTTTATCTTCTGAGACACATTCTTTTGCATTATTTGAAGTGTGTTATAAATTCCTGTATTATTAGTATGTTTCACGGTATATATTTACTTCCATTGGAAATATCCCTGAAAATCATAATTCTTGTTAAATCTCAAAATATGCACTTTGTCATATTAATTCAGTCAATCCAACATGGATATCAATCCTAATATCACATCCAAGTTCAATATGTTATCATTAGTAGCCTCTTTGAAAGATCAACAGGACATGTATTTGATGGATGGTTAATAGCTTGGCCTAATTAGGAGTAGAGTTGCTTAGCAGGAACAGTGCATTAGGGAACGTTCTCACACTTCCTCTCACTTTGTCATCCTCTGTGTTCCGTTTCTCCCACCAAAGGATTAGTCTGGATTAGTCTGAAGACATCAGTCACATTTAGAGATCTGTGCTCCCTGAGGAACGTTCCATTAGTGTCCATTCGCTCTGCATTGTCACTCACACGCAAGCGTGCTATAATCACTGATTGATCACTAATCAACAGCAACTCAGTTTTCATAATTGGCGAAGATATTCAATAGCATCATTTAATACTGTGCTTTTTACACAATTGCTTTACCCTGATCAGAGATATGAGTCACCGATATAACATACATATAAATCAGATCAGAATTACAAACATTCTGCTTGTACATTATTGTAGCTGTCAGACATGAATTGCTATAGATTTTGTGCTCATTTTAGTTCAGCTCCAGTAATGAAGATATTTGGCTGACTCTAATTTTGTTTACTGAATAGTTTGCTAATAATTTCTGGCATAGCTAATAATGCATCCAGACTAAACCACATTTCTCACGTACTCCTGAAGAAAACATAAGTCAGTAGGACTTTAACAGGACAGTAAGAAGCTGGAGTATACTATGTAGTCTTCCCAAAATAGTATCGATGCATTCAGATTGTTTCTGTTTTACTGCATTGTAAGAAAAGCTGAAGGTATCCACCCAACCCAGGACCCAAACACAGGTCTGACAGGATATAAACACAAGCTCTGACCACCAGACCAAAGAGCCAGCTCATCACCATTGACCTGATGCTTTTATCCATGGCAACTTATAGTTAGGACTGAGTACAAGTTGAACAATTGAGGGTTAAGGGCCTTGCTCAGGGGCCCAACAGTGGCAGGACTTGACCCAGCAACCTTCCAATTAAAAGTCAACTACCTTAACCACTGAGCTATCACTGCTCATCAGCCAGTGACTATCTCCATCATGCCATCCACCCCTTTGGAGAGAGACAGTATCCATTGCAATGCCACCTCCAGGGAGCACATCTGCACATGACAATGTCCAGATGCCCCTCTGCACCCAACTGCCCTTTCCATCAGGGCCATGCTCATGCCCCTCATCAGGGTTCCTCACACTGGGCTACTCCACCTCCTCACAGCATCAGTGGGTTCATCAACCTGGGGCACACACCTGATGCCTTCACCACCATCCCACTTCCGACAGCATGTGTAACAATGGCTGAAGGTAGCCACCCCACCCAGGACACAAACCTCAGAAATTACAGGAGGTAAATGTGAGTTCTGACCACAAGACCAAAGAGCCAGCTGCCAGAGCACCCATTTAACCAGCTTGTGTTATATGGGATTACTATAAACATGTGAACCAAGACTCACAGAAAGAGTAACATCACGATTACTCAGGCAAATTACATTACCATGTTTGACCAGACGGGGGCACTACATCACAACATTTTTGCTCTTCCTGTTCTGGAGTATCAGCGTCAAAAAGAAAATGTCTAAATTTTATGACTTCATATTGGAAAATAGATGCCCTTTACCTGTCTGTATCTGTGCATCTCTGTCTATACAGTTGTTTGTAGGTTAGTAATTTGATCTACGTAATATATTTGTCTCTGGATGGTAAATACTTTAATACTGTCCCATGTTTCTTAGGCTACTGCAGATTGTCTTGGCTTGCTTCATCTTTTATTCACAGACCTGGTTTCCCAGAACAAGATTAAACCTGAACCCAGACAAAAATGGGCAAACGGACAAAACACACACACACACTCTCTCTCTCTCTCTCTCTCTCTCTCTCTCTCTCTCTCTCTCTCTCTCTCTCTCTCTCTCTCGAATTTACAATATTCTGCCTTTGTTGTTTTAATTTTTAAAATTTTTATTAGATTTTATATCAGCGCAAAGTTATTCACTATACTTTTACTTTTACAATGAAGTGCATGATGTTTGGGATAAAGCCTGTAGTGTACACAAAATGCAATAGTACAGTGTAAGTTTGATCTTAATTACAATTGTGTTCTAAAAAATAATAAAAGCACAATCTCAAATGGCATAACTCAAAGGTTACTGCATTTGAAAAAATAATTATTAGAATTGATTGACACTATTTTATAATGTTTATAATAATTTATAATCTTTATCATTTCTATGACCCATCTTGAAGATTATAGATACATTATAGATACTTCATAGTTCATGAAACTAAAAAAAAGCACGACTGGTTAACCGATGCACACGTGTTACACTTTTGGACCTCCATAAGCAACAGATGAATGTCTTATTAATCATTTTTTTAAATTAAGATTCATCCAAATAGGAGAGTACTTATTAGGGACAAAATATAATTCAAAAGCATGTTATCCTCCATCATGCCTTTAAAGTAAGTGAGATGAAATAACTACCGTAACATTAATAACATTATTGTCATATATTGCAAGAAACACACACAAAAAAAGCTCTCAGGATATAGACATATTTGCAGTGATTACTGAAATAAATAAATTAGGTCATATATGAAACCAAGTAAATAAAATAAAACGATAATAAATGTATGGGGCATTAAACCCACCAAGATAAACATATACGCAGCCATTTAGATGAGCTCCTTCAAAATAAAAGTCGTGCAATAACGATAGAATCCACGTACTCCGTACATTACTGAACAACTTAGACCATGTTATGCTAGCAGTCTCTAAACCGTGACATGTGACACTCTTCTGATCCTCTTTACTTATCTTTTTGGTTGTGTCCCCCTGAGAATGAGTGTATCTAAAATGTAATTCTTGACTTTAGTTTTCAATATTACTTCATAGCAAGCTAGTGTTAGCACGCCTATTAGCATCTTGCTACTACTATAAGCCTTGTTAGCTATATTGTCCATAAACTTGCATTTATGGATGCATAATAATGGACAGTGTCACTCATTTCCATTTAGCCATTTGTGAGGATAAATGTGGAACAATGCTTAGAAACACATAGATACGAACACATAAAAAGTTGATTTAGCAGTTAAAGACATGGAGGAACTGGTCAGTCAGACATATTGCCTTTCATCTATCTCCCCTTGTTACTGTGGGTGTCGGTACACTGGTTTGCCTATTTTTATCATTCCTATCTTTTTCATTTTCATTTAATTTCATTTTCTTTCTCCTTTATGGCAAACTCAGCGCCCATATTCCATTTTAAAGTGTCTAGTAACTCAAGATGCGTTGGTTTCTATAATAGCCAGATATTACGTCTCACTTGAGCCGTTTCTGCGCCACGGTCATCTGAGACAGGCGTGTTCGGTTTCTTTCTCGTCTTTTTCCTCGACGGGAAGCTCGATGGCCTTGGTGAGGTGTCTGGTGAGGTGTCTGGTGCTTGGGGCATTTAAAATGCCTCCACACGGCCGTGAAATGTGCAGCGGAGAGCAAACGTCGATACCAGGGTGGAGGAATACCTGAGGTGCCAAATGTAAAAAGCTTGTGTAGCCAGTTGACGGCCTAATACAAATACATGTCACATATAAATATAATTGTTAAATGTGAATATTTAATGTTAATATAAACGCTAAAAGTCTGTATATTTATAAAACATGAAAATACTCGCCTGCTTTACAATGTTACCACCCATTTTTGTGCAAAAACTCAGACATAATCACATAAGGCATGTGTATGTATTTGCATCTATAAACTCTATAGTGAGTAACACTGTGTGTGTGTGTGTGTGTGTGTGTGTGTGTGTGTGTGTGTGTGTGTGTGTGTGTGTGTGTGTGTGTGTGTGTGTGTGTGTCAGCTAAAATGAGTATGAAGCTTTTGACATTTGGCACCCCATAAATGAGTGAGAAATTCTAATATGCAACTGGACAGATATTAAATTCAGCTATTGGGGATGAATGTCCATGATGCTTTGCACAAACTTCAGAGCCAAGTTTATCCAAATTAAAAATAATGATTTCACTGTTTGAATCATTGTTAAATAACGCTATATTTCATTGATAATAGGTTACTTGTCAGATGGTTTACAGCTGTGACAGGAGCCAGCTAAATAGCTTGTGCTAAGCCTACAATGAATAATGCCATTAATTTTATACTATTGAATGAAAATACATTTGAAATACAATCTTTAATATCAATATCTATAATTACTAGATCAGAAAACACTTCAATATTCATTCAAATTTTGAAGAACTTACAAATTTTACCTGTTTCATTCAGTATATTCATGTTCTAAATTGGGGGGGGGGGGGTGTTTTTAATAGTGTTTATAGCCTTTATAGTTGTTTATAGTGGCTTGTGCACATTTACAGTCTACTTGAAGCAAGTGCAAGGAGGTAAGTTTGCATAACAAAACAGAAAAGAACAGTTGTCGATTTTCTTGGTATTTCTGTGACAGTGTGGTATTACTGTTCCACAGACTGTAAACAACAATTGCAACTTCTTCACAGCTTGCGAACTGCAGTTCACTCAACCTGTGTGACTTGGCTCCATAAATGAACGATCCATTCAGAACCTCAGCTCATCTCGACTCTGACATTTTAAGCCAAACCTTTGTGCCCAGCGTGCCCAGCTGGTGCATTTAGAAAGGGTGTTTCTCCCTTTGCTGTGGCCGTCTGAAGCTCAGTTCCAAATGGTGTCCTAAGCCTTGTGGTCCTCCTCAAAGTCCATCAATGTGCAGACATATGGTGCACAAATCCTCGGACGTGCTGGGGTTGAAGCATGTGTGTGGGACATACTCCAATACTGAGACAAGTGCACGATGCTGCCAGCTTTCACTGTTGTGCTTTTGCCAGTCAACAGCTAATAATAAAGAAGTAGAGGATGTTGCATTTAACTCAAATTTGAATATTCTCTGCCATGATGCTCAGATACAAAATAAAGCACTCTGATTGGTCTTTGCCTGTATCTCACGGTATTTTGGGTAACGGGCCGTTTCTGGGCCCGCATTGTAAGGATGTCTTGTTCCTTTATTTTAAACGTGGCAAATCTGTAGGCAAAATAGTCTTTTTCTCATCACTTACTTTTATCATTTTCTTATGCAGGTGACTGCCATGGAGAAATATTTATATTTTTTATGCAACCCTCAATTAATTAAAAAAAATCCTGGAATGGTAATTCAGGTTGTGGTTTTTTTTTTTCCTTTGGTGATAAATCTCATAAGATTACAATTAAAAACTACACTAGATAATTACAATTTAAACTACATTAGATAATTACATGTAAGACACATCAAAAAAACTTACAAAAGATGTATTCTGTGGTGGTCATGGTTTAAGGCAAAGACTCACCAATTCATCTTAGTCAAGAGACTTGGCTCATCTACAGTCCACACTCAAAACGCCCTGGTTGCTCAGTCCATCATGGTCTATGGTTAATCTCTAGTAGGTTTTAATGAGACTGAGAGAAAAGCTCCTTTCATATGCTGCTGTATTCACAGGTATGGTGACTGCTGTCTAAAGACTTCGCGAAAGTTGCCTAATAACTGCCCTGTGAAGGGCAAATCTAATGTTTTCTTTGATAAACATTCTACTGTGTTGTGAAAAACATGTAGGATCATCTTGTACCATTGTATTTGTTCAACAGTAAAGTTAAGATGAGAAATGCTGTTTGCCTAATTGTGCATGCAGTGTATGACAGAGCAGTCCTCCATGCCTGTTTGGAATTTCCTCTGTGGGATTCTTTTTAACTGGTGTAATTCATGTCCGAGGTCTCCAGTGAGCCTCCCAAATGCTGTCCAGAATTCATCTGTTTGAACAGCATTTGAGAGGATGTGTTGGCTGCCTCAGCTAAAATTGATTGTGGACTAATCAAGAGGTTGACTTGAGATTCAATGGCTGGAAGGCTCATGGCAGTTAAAGAAAGGGTGGCAATCAATCACTGAAGGACCAGCTTTGTTTTTTGCTAGTTATTTGTTAAATAATATTTTCAGATTGAAGAATACACAAGTGAGATTATTTGAAATTTAGTTTCCTAATAACTGCATGCTAATTTCCCCTGTGAAAGGCAAATCTAAAGTTTTCTTTTGTAAATAATCTACTGTGATGTGAAAAACATGTAGGATCATCTTGTACCATTGTATTTGTTCAACAGTAAAGTTAAGATGAGAAATGCTGTTTGCCTAATTGTGCATGCAGTGTATGACAGAGCAGTCCTCCATGCCTGTTTGGAATTTCCTCTGTGGGATTCTTTTTAACTGGTGTAATTCATGTCCCAGTTATTTATAAATGGGTACAAAGGACAAGGGCTTCTGCACAAAATGTAGTATTTCTGGGCTTTAAAACTTGAATACCCCTCACTGCTTCAGTTTGGTTTAGCGAAATGTCTTGATTTGCGGGCACGTTATCAAGGATATCATAAAGTATCCCTGTTTGTTTGTTTTTCTGCTGAGTATACCCACATAGTTGAGACATCACACTACGTCCATCCAGCCTTTTGTTTTCATTTTCTTTCTTTTAGATGTAGTTCAGTGTCAATATGTACCGTTGTTTCCAGAACTCTTCAAAGTAGGTTTCAACCCTACAGTCTGTAGCCCCCTGGAGTCGCTGATCATGATGATGTGATCAAACAACATGACTGGTTCAGGACTGGATTTGTGTTTTGTCTTTGTGTATTTAAACCCCTGTCAGTGTGTGCAGCGCTGTCGCTTGTTGCCGTTGTTCCAGTTCATGTCGTTTAAATGCTTGTTCGTGTTCACAGCATTAATGTTAAACGTATTCGTGTCCATTTTCACTACGTCAATGCCCGTGTTTGCGTTCATAGTTACATGCGAGTGCCTTTGTCTTCGGTCTTTTTCAATAAATGTCTGTCTACATCAACGGAGTCCGTGCGTCCTGTGTATCATTTTTGTATTTGGTTTCTTAAATGTCATCATGTAAGGCATAGAGATACAAAAAAAAAAAACAAACCAAAAAAACAGTTGCTCTGCAGTAACTAGTGGCATGTGGTTGGCTGCCATCACACCCACTTAGGTGGGAGCACTCTGGGAAATGTTCTCTGCCACCATTGCTACTGTCTGTATGGATAAGTCTGTCGTCTGAATGGGTAGGTCTATTATCTGTATGGGTAAGTCAATCATCTGTATGGGTAAGTCTATCATCTGAATGAGTAAGTATGTCGTCTGAATGGGTAAGTCTATTATCTGTATGGGTAAGTCTATCATCTGAATGGGTAAATTTATCATCTGAATGGGTAAGTCTACGTCTGAATAGTTAAGTATCGTCTGTATGGGTAAGTCAATCATATGTATGGGTAAGTCTATCATCTGAATGGGTAAATCTATCATCTATATGGATAAGTCTAACGTCTGTATGGGTAAGTCTATCATCTGAATGGGTAAGTCTATCATCTACTGGTGAAGACAATGCAAGTTGAACTCATCATGTCAGGCATTAAGGTGACTGTTTTTACTTGTATGGTTTTGAGAAGTATATTCCACATCATCTGTTGAAAGCAGAATTTGTAATGCAGTTCTCTGTTCCTTATACTCTGTCTACTCAGCACAGAACTACAGGTTTCCACTCCATTTCCCATAAAGCCCTTGAGAATCAAGGAAACAGTCACCCCACCCAATCAATCTATCAGGCCATAATTAGTAGATCATCTTCTCCAGAATATTATATTAACTCACCTGTTTTCTATTTACAATCCCTATAAAGACTCTCTAGTTTCATTGCCACTGTGTTTTCAGGTGCATACCGAGTGGTTTCCCTGGACTTTGTGCATCTGACTGTTTTTCCTGGTCTGGGTGTTGTTATTGTTATTGTTATTGTTATTGTTATTGTTATTGTTATTGTTGTTCTTGTTCTTGTTGTTAGGACTGGTGTTCTTTTGCTTCTTTTTTTTAATCTTTTACTTGAACTGTTTTCTGACCACGACTCTGACACCCCCTTGGCTGATTACTCTTGTGGATCTGTTTTTTCACATTAAAAGGTTTGCCACCATTCCGCGAGCGTCTGCCTGTTTGTGATCGGACACACAATGCTAGAGCTACTGTAGCTACGTGCATAACACAGGATGTGTGTAGCATACTGTGTTCTGTATCTGAGCCCACAACTTGCCCTTGGTCTATATTGTCTCACTGATATCTCACTGTCTCACTCTCATCACTGCTTGCCCTTCACCTGTCTCACTGAGATCATTACTTCTCAACACTCTCCCCGCTCTCCTTACTTGGCTTCTGCTACCACACTGGCCAAATGTAGAAAAGTTCTCTTTCCCATCATTGTGCCTTAGTGGCACAAAATCAAAATATAGACACCTCAGCGTTATTGGAAGTTCCAGCGAAGCGATCCACTCGCATTACTTAGCAGCCTGTTTTCGCGCACCGAGTGAAGGATTCATGCATCTGAGCCCCACTTCAGGCAAGCATGGATGCATGGAGGAAAGATTCAATTACCTTCAGTGGCGTGGCAGCACCAGGCAAAGTGTGGAGGCCAGGATGAACTAAGATGGCAATGTGTCTGTGCTCATCTTCAAAACAGTTTGTCTGCTTGTTTGTTATTAAATAAAATGCTAATATGCTATTATGCCAAATTCTTTTAATGTGTTATTAAGGAGGGCATGTAATTATATTTAGAACTCGGTAAACACTTTGGATAATTAATATATTGTTAAACTTCCCCTGCTGTTGCTTTTGGCACTGTACAGCAGTAATAATGAAATATAAAAGGTGATTTTTTTTACAGAGAAACTAAGTACTCTGATAGTTTATCCCAAAGCCAAAACTAACTTCATTACTTTCAACCTTACAATGTTGAAAACAGAGCTGGGCCAGTAGAAGCATTGGCTTGAGTTTACAGGGGATTATGTGCAGGGGGAATTGGGCTAAATGGATCTCCAGGGGATGTGAGATTGTTAAGCCTTTCTGACAATCTTTCGGGCCACTACAGACGAGCTCGTACAATAAGCTTCTTGTTAAAAGTCCCCCAGAGAGATCGCACTGTGGCATTTAGCTGGCAGAGCTGCTAAAGGAGACAGACTCTCTGCTTAGGTCAGCCTTAACAAACTCTACGGAGCTGGCAGGACCTAAACACTGAGAACGAACTAACGTATAAAGCATTGGGCCAGATTTTGTAATGGAATACAGTGGGAGAGAGAGGAACACCGAACAAGCAGCACAGGAAATGCAAAACAGTGGGCGTGTCCTCCAGACAGAGTGGTCTGCCCCTACTGGCCACAAGTATCATTAGAATATCATTTTGTTGTAGAGACATAACATATGTGGTGAAATATGTAGGGAAACCACTTCCCTGCTGTGTTCTCCTTCCTGGCTCTTCCTTTTCTTTAGCTCCCAGGTGCTGTAGAGAAGTTCTAAATACACCAGACATCAGAACTCAAGAGGATGGAAAAATGTACACACTCCATCTTTACCAGGTGGCAGTAGCTGACTGTACCATCTCTATCTCTCTATTTCTCTTTATTTCAAGTTCAAAGTTCCAGTTCAAAGTTTTATATGTCACGTAAATAGTCATACATGGTATAACTCGCAGTGAAATGCTTTTGTGACTGCTCTATCTGAGCTGAGAAGATACAGCGATACAATATATGTATAATATAATATGTATATATGCACAATGTACAATGCATATGTATATGTATATATACAAAATGTAAAATTACCAGTTGCAATTTACAATTTACAGTTTACAATTTACAGTTATTGCAGTCTTTTTATGATGTTATTGACATCATACGCAGTGCACAGAGTGGTCCCCACAGTTCATCAGTTGCCCTGATGAAGCTCCTCTTCAGTCTCTCTGTATTGGTCTTTAGGGAGCGAAAGCGCTTCCCTGACCTCAACAGAGAGAAGAGCCTATTGTTAGGATGGGTGGGGTCCTTCACAATCCCCTTCACTTTGGTCTGGCATGCTTGTGATAGATCGTCTGCAGGTCAGGAAGTTCCGTATGAATGATACACTTTGCTGAACGCACCACCCTCTAGAGTGCTTATCTGTCCTGCTTGGTGCTGTTCTCAAACCAGGCTGTGATGTTCCCCGTGAGGATGCTCTCAATAGTGCAGGTGTAGAAGTTCCGCAGCACCTTGCATGGCAGTCTGAAGTCTCTTAGGCGTCTGAGGTGGTAAAGACGCTGACGAGTCTTCTTTGCCAGGCAGTTGGTGTGGCGGGACCAGGACAGGTCCTGCGAAACTCCAAGGTACCTGAAACTGCCTACTCTCTCCACTGTGGTTCTGTTGATCCTAACAGGTTGGTAGTGCAGCTCCTGCTTCTTGCTGCAGTCCACAATCAGCTCCTTTGTCTTACTGACGTTTAGGAGGAGATTATTTTCCTGTCACCAGTTTTCCAGGTGTTTAGTCTCCTCCAGGTAGGCCCTCTCGTCGTTGTCCGAGATCAGGCCCATGACGACGGTATTGTCAGCTAACTTGACAATGACGGTGGAGCTGGAAGTGGCTGTGCAGTCGTAGGTGTACAGTGAGTAGAGCAGGGGGCTTAGGACACAACCCTGAGGAGCTCCAGTGCTGAGGGTGAGGGTGGATGAGACACAGTTGCCCACCCGTACTGATTGTAGTCTGTCTGTTAAGAACACAGAGATGGATGCAGTTCCAGATCCTCCAACATCGTAGTGAGTTTGGAGGGGATGATACTGTTAAATGCTGAGCTGTAATCAACAAACAGAATTTTAACATAATTACCCCTCTCTTTGTCCAGGTGGGTCAGTGTGGTGTGGAGCAGATGTGCAATTGCATCATCAGTGGAGCGGTTGTGACGGTTTGCAAACTGCAGTGGGTCCATGGAGGCCGGCAGTGAAGAGGGGATGAAGTCTCTGAACAGCTTATCAAAGCACTTCATCACGACCGATGTGAGGGCAACAGGGCAATTTCTGTGTGTGTCTGTGTATGTGTGTGTGTGCGTGTGTGTGTGTTTGTGTGTGTGTGTGTGTGTGTCTCCTTCTCTTTCTCTGTGTGTGTGTGTTTGTGTGTGTGTGTGTCTCCTTCTCTTTCTCTCTCTGTGTGTGTGTGTGTGTGTTTGTGTGTGTGTGTGTGTGTGTGTCTCTCTCT
Organism: Electrophorus electricus; assembly: GCF_041902795.1. Classification (NCBI taxonomy): domain Eukaryota; kingdom Metazoa; phylum Chordata; class Actinopteri; order Gymnotiformes; family Gymnotidae; genus Electrophorus; species Electrophorus electricus. Next base: position 2,529,416 of record NC_137518.1, read on the forward strand.
CTTTCTTTCAATTCAATGGTGCTTTATTGGCATGACAAATATTCACATTTGTATTGCCAAAGCTTTGATAAAGAAATTAACATGGTAAACAAAAGATGACAACAATACTACAGCCGCTAACAATAATATTAATAACAACAACAATCCTATTACCATCTCCATGTTCACCAGGAACATACGGCAGCTTCCTCACATCAGGGAGATTTAGAAACTCAGGGAATATGTTACTAATTTTGTTAAAGAATTTAGTTCTAATCTGTGTAAATCTTGTGCATTCCGTTAGAAAGTGCAAATCCGCCTTGATCTTATAGAGCTTGCACTGCTGGCACAGTCTCTGCTCTTTAGGTAACCAGGACCATTTTGGATCATTTTTGGATCAGACGGCATTCTTAGGTAATCTGCCACACTGTACTTTCCATTTAGGGCCACATAACACTCCATTTCACTCTATGATTTTTTATTGTTTCCCAATAAGTCATTTGTTTGAGTTGTTTTGTAATTTGGGTTATTCTGATTGGATTTGCTGTATTTTCTGGTCCTGAACATGTGTAGTATTAATGTGCGTTAGTGTAGTGTTAGTGTGTGTTAATACTGAACTGTATTTCAGGACCAGCTGAGTGAGGGCAATGTTCTCTTTGCTCATATCTCGGTACTACAGAGCTGTAGAATGAATTTGATTTGCCCTTTTTTTGTATGTTTATTGTTAATAGATATCTGCCTAATTCTCCCTGCATGTGTGTTTGTGTTGTTCCTGTGCACCTTTAAAATAGTTCTACAGAACTCTGCATGCAGGGTCTCAACTGGATGTTTGTCCCATTTTTTGAGTTCCTGATTTGTAAGCAGCCCCACACCCCACAGCCATATAGGGCAATTGGTTCAATTACAGATAAAAATATTTTTAGGCAAATTTTGTTGGAATTTCTACTAATATGTGTTGTTTTATGGCATAGAAAGTCCTGTGAGCTTTTTTTCTCAGTTCAGTCATTGCCAAGTTAAAATGTCCAGAACTCATTTTGATCCCTAAATAATTATAATTCTTTGAATGTTCAGTATTGTTGGTACCTTATATAAATGTATGTTTTGATCCCTGAGAACTGGATCTTTTCTGGAATATCATGACATGAGTCTTTTTTTAGGTTTACTACCAGGGTCCAGCTGTCAGTACTGCTCCAGCAGGTGCAGGTATGTCAGTTCTGTTTTTGCTTTTATTTTGAAGGACATATTTATCAATTAGGGTGTGTAGGGTGTAAATATGGTCAGTGGTGTGGTAATTTGGAAGAAATCCAATTGACTTCTACTCAGGACACTGTGTTTAGTAAGGAAGTTCAGAAATCTGGAATTTAAAATCTACACATTAACTTCCCCAGATTACTGTTCACACAGATGCCTCTGTAATTGTTAGGGTTGAATTTATCTCCGGATTTAAAGTGGTGATTTTAGTCCTTGGTTCCAGATTTCAAGGAAAAACCCTCCACTCAAAACCAGGTTAAACAGTTTCAGAACAGCCAAATGAAACATGGAGCTTGAAAATGTTTCATTTGGTGTAGCATTGAGCTTATTTTCTCCTTAAGTTCCTGTTCAGTAATTGAGAACTCTAACGGGTTTTGATCATCTTCAACCGCCAATTGTAGCTCCTCCAGTTTTATATGATTTTGTTGAAGATTTGCATTTGACTGGAGCTTAGATATGGTTTGTCCAAATGTTCTCATTTTGTGTTGCCAGTTCTTCATGGTCTCTTTTATAAAGATTATACCAGTTGTCCCAAAAGTAGTTTGTTTTGATTGACTCCTCAATTAGTGTCAGTTGTTTAATAATGTATTGGGCCTTTTTGGTTCTAAGTGTTCATTTATAATTCTTTAATATCTCACAGTAGAGAAGGCATATGTTGGTGTCGTTTGGATCTCTGCGCTTTTAATTTGATCTTTCTGTGTGTGTGTGTATATCTGTCTCTCTATCTCTCTTTCACTCTGTCCATCTTTCCCTTTCTCTCACTGGGTATCTCTCATTCTCTGTGTAGCTCTGTGGGTGGCGCTCTCTCCCTGTGTAACGTTATAGCAGGGACGAGGAGAGAGGCAGAATGTAAATGCAGGAGGTTTTTTACTAGACGTAGGAAACTGAACAAGGATAGCAAATAAAACAGGGACGCAGAGAAAACACAAACAAATAAAATAAGGACGACAATGGAAGATATGACGACACCAACAACACTACACAGCATAGGGCTTAAATAACTAAGACAATCAAGCACTAACCAGACACAGGTGAACATATGAACAGGGAGAACCAAAACAAGGACCGGAGTTAAGGAACAGACAAGGGAGCGGAGAAAATGAAACCAAGAAACGGAACAACCAGGAAGTAAAGGAAAACAGACACGACAGGGAAACCACAGAAACAGGGATACGAGGAAGGTGGCCAATCGTGACACTGTGTCCTTCTCACTCTCTCTCTCTCTCTCTCTCTCTCTCTCTCTCCCTCTCTCTCTCCCCCTCTCCTCTCATGATAAGAAGGGTTAGGTTATAAAGAGGGCCTGATGAGATGAGAGACACTAAAGTGTCAAACTCAGATTTCACTGTATGCTAGTTGTAGTCACTGTTATATGGCTGAGGCCTTGACATTTATCATGTGAGAGGTATGATGTGAGTGAGATGAGGGCAGTACTTACACTGAAGGGCCCTACAGCCACTGTTTATGAGAACATGCAAGGTTCTGCTAACTTGCTTAACTGTCCTGCATAAACATTCATGAATCCTGTAGCTCCACGCATTTAAAAACATTGTACAAATATGAGCACAAGCCTTTAAAACTGGGGAAAATATTACTGATCACACATTCATATTATAGTTCAGTTTAAACCAAATATCAGGACTAACGCCAATGGTCCCACTGCCTGTTTGAATTGGTATTGACTTTTTTTGCACTGGCTACACTGGCTTTCTTTATCTTACAATAATCCCAGATTAGGTAGGAAATTAATGCCCCTGCCACTTTAATAAGATGAATTTACTTTGTAATTATCTGAATTATTTATTCACGGCATGCACAAGTGTCACAAGAATTCAGAGTGCTGCTCTGTCCTGAACGTGGGTGCCTAGCAGGGCAACCTTGGAAGAGAGTTCTATAGGTCAGGCTCTACATCTTGAAATAGCCAATCAGTGAGTTCATTAAAGAAGAGTGTTAGAGGTTAGTTATTACTGCACACATGACACGTGGGAAAATAGCCAGCTAAGTAGCACACACAGGGATTACATATATCTCATTGCCTAAATCGATGTGCGTAATGAAGCCGTCACAGGGTTATAACAAACATTTTTACCTGTTTTATTCTCTGAAAAGGATGAAACCTGTCTGGGGGAAGGTAACTGGCTAAATAATTAAATCAATTCTCTTTCTCTTACCACATAAGCTGATGAGTTGTGTTGACATTATTCCTGTAGCTGCTGAGAACAGCTGCCCAGTTAGGTTAATAGGATATTGATTATCAGCTGCATAGTGCAAACATTAAAACGCTGTTTGCCTAAGACTGACCTCTTTTTCCTTTTTGTTCCTTGGGTGGTACAGCCAGTCGATTGTCCTCGTTGGAAACATTCATCTTGTCATTCTTTGCATCATGGGATGCCAGCTAGGATAGCCAGATGTCCAGTTTTAGGCCAGACAGTCCAGTTTCTTAGTTTCCTGTCCTCCGTCCAGTGGAACTCATCCACTGACACCTAACAGACCTGACATTCCATTGATCGATATTATTTTAGTGTGTCACTGGGTCACATAAATGTCAGAGCAAATACTTTCTCTGGTTAAACAGATCACCTCGTACCTCACCTACTGAACAACTGAAGAAAGTCCACATTCCACATCATGGCCAGCGAGGATGTTTGCAACCATGCGAAAATACCATGAAGAAAAATCACTTCCCTTCTCGATGATCGGCGCATCTTTTCCTTCCAGCGTGTAGGGTAGATGAATTTCACGCCTTCTGTACTTTATTCCAGACTTGAATACTGCAAGTAGGTGCCAAGTAAGGTGAGTAAAACATTAATTTAAACATTAATTTAAAGGGATCACAGTATGCTTTGTCTCTGGGCCTTCTCCATCTGTCACTGAGGAATTCTGGGAGCTACTATATTCAGATGTTCCACATGTCCTCACTAACTTCATATGTCAGTATTGTGAGGATGTTAATTACTGAAAAGAGGTGCAGATGTGAAGGACACAAGGTGCAGACTTCACGTGGGTTCAGTTTCAGCCGTCCCATTGTACTGACACATTACTACAGACTCCTCACTTTTTACCGCAGTAGAAATAGGCCATCTTATTTTCTTTAAATGTTTATAAGATCTAAAAACACTTTTTTTCAAAGTATGAAGACACTGAAGTGATTTCCCTGTGTTGTTTCAGGTTCAAATGTAAGTAACTGGAGTGTAATCTTATAAATTTGTAGTTCAGAACGTTTATCTATGAGACACATTATTTGAAGTGTGTTATAAATTCTAGTATTATTACATTAGTATGTTTCACAGTATATATTTACTTCCATTGGAAATATCCCTGAAAATCATAATTCTTGTTAAATCTCAAAATATATCAATCCTAATATCACATCCAAGTTCAACACGTTATCATTAGTAGCCTCTTTGAAAGATCAACAGGACATGTATTTGATGGATGGTTAATAGCTTGGCCTAATTAGGAGTAGAGTTGCTTACCAGGAACAGTGCATTAGGGAACGTTCTCACTCTTCCTCTCACTTTGTCATCCTCTGTGTTCCGTTTCTCCCACCAAAGGATTAGTCTGGATTAGTCTGAAGACATCAGTCACATTTAGAGATCTGTGCTCCCTGAGGAACGTTCCATTGGTGTCCATTCGCTCTGCATTGTCACTCACACGCAAGCGCGCTATAATCACTGATTGATCACTAATCAACAGCAATTCAGTTTTCATAATTGTTCGAGATACTGGAAGGAATATTATCAGTGGGTTGTTATTACTTTGGGCAAATAATTTGTGTGTGTGTGTGTGTTCATGCATTATATCTAATTTAGGCTGGCAGGCATCCCTCATCCAAGGCTGTACTCAGGTTCGTGCGTGCGTGCATATGTGTGTGTGTGAGCACTCCTTTGGTTATGGATCCCCCATATGCTTACACCCCAGCAGACATATGGGGAATGGGATGATGGAAACCGCATGAGTCAGTCTTCAGTAATCCACCAGTTTCTTGGAAACACAAGACAGTTCATGTCATGAGATGTCATGCGACGTGTGTCTGCTGAGACGAAAAAGTGTGTGCATTTGTGCATTCCTCAGCTGGTTCCAGCATGTCTGTGATGGATGCATGATGCAATAACATAACATACAAATTGTGTTTTAAGAGTTCATGTTTTTGTGTGTTACCTCTATGTCTGCTGTTTGCGAGAGTGCACAAATGAGCAGTAATGGTTGAGCATCCAGAGGTTGGACCATGAACTGTGTGTACGGCAGTACAAAAGAAGTAAACCAACAGCCTGCCTTGTTCACGTCTCCCGGGACAGTATGTGAACTCCCTGTCAGGTGAGCCACTAGACCAACCAACCAACCAACCAACCACACACACACACACACACACACACACACACACACACACACACACACACACACACCTTTTTTTCTCGCACTGTCACACACAGTAATGCATCACTCGAACCTTCTCTCTTTCCATCTTTTCCATCTTTTCCATCTTTTTCATTCCCGTCGTTGCTCGAGTCCTCCGATTCATTTTTCCCTTCTGATACAAAACAGTAGCAATTTAGAACGTCAGTATGCCATCCAGTGCACCACCCAGCGCACCATCCAGTGCACCACCCAGCGCACCATCCAGTGCACCACCCAGCGCACCATCCAGCGCATCACCCCGGTGCATCGTCAGTCAAGCAGACTCAAGATCGGCTATCGTTTCAGAAACCCACAACAGCTGCTTTGCATTGAAAGTTGAAGCTTTGACCTCAATCCAACGTTGGGGGACATTCGCAACTGTGCCCAGCGGTAGTACCCGGAGGAGGTGCTACTATAACCCAAGTGTCCTATATCACCTTAAATCCAACCTAGGCCTGAGGAGGCAGGACTCATAGATTTCTCCTGAGGAATCATCTTACTTCATTCCTCACCAGGGTTTCTAGGTCACAGCTTACTTACAATTCACCTGCTCACACCGAGCTACCGCAAGTGGTGTGCTATGACAGAGAGACGAGACAGAGTGCAAGGGCGCTTTGCTCGGGCTCTGTTTTATTCTGATTGATTTCCCTCCAGATATTCGACAGGGAAGTCGTCACGTCCGCTGTTGTTTTACCGAGCAGGTCTGGTTGATTCCTAAAAGCAAATCCTATTTGTATTTGCTTTTCCTTTTCCGTTCTCCTTGTATGCATCTGTATGCTGGTCTGTAAAACCTTCAGGAGGGAGGAATTGTAATGCCAGAGACACACTGTCTCTGGTTACTCTTTTCTACTTCTGTATGTATGTGCATGCTTGTGTGGGACTGATTAAGTGTAAGGGGGGGGGGGGAGAGAGAGAGAGAGAGAGAGAGAGAGAGAGAGAGAGAGAGAGAGAGAGAGAGAGAGAGAGAGAGAGCACTGGAGGAGGAGTGAGAGGAAGTCACAGCTTGGACTCCTTTCCTTGGCTTTCACATGGACATCAGCTAATGAGGAAAGCCCGGGCACACCCTGCACCCATCTCTGAGCAACCCACCTCCTCCACCACCCCCGCCGCACCACCCACCCCCCGGGCCAGCCAGGCATTGGCCAGCTCAGGACGGGAGCCCCTCCCAGCATGACAGCTTTGCTTAGCGTGAGTGGGCAGGCCAGGCCAGCAGTGTTCACCATCTCCTCTCACTCATCCCGCTCAGCTCACGACCCAGCGTCAGCCTCCGGGCCTGTTCCCATGGCAACCTAATGAGGTAAATGGATGCAGCAGGATCTTCGTATTTAGCTCTCTCTATGCCTGGAAGCTCTCAGTTTGACTTTTTTTTCTTCTTTTTTTCCACAAACGAGTGAGGAGATAATGGTATTAATGCCATTATTTCTTCAGTGCTAGTTGACTGATCGTCGTGCCCCAGAGATGGCCCTGCCCCCAGTTTGTACAGCCTCTACAGGTGTGTTTCCTCATCCATGACAGCCGTGTGAGCCTCCGGTTTTCAGTAAGACATTAACTAGAAGAATAAGTAGACTATACGGGGACTGTACGATAATGAAAATAAAGCTGATATAAAGCTAGAAATAAACCAACTTCTATTACTTCAAGAGAGAAAATAATGTTGTAGACTAGATAGTGTGCTTAGCCAATACCTACACCTTAATATGGATGCATAAAGCCATAGAGGCTTTACTTGAAAATGAACTGTAAATACTGTAAACACTGCAAATATACTGCATACACAGAGTATACTGGACAAGAGGAGTCAGACACAGAGTCAGAATCAAAATCTGAATCAGAATCAAAGGAGAGTCATAATTCTTATGGCTTCTATAACTGAATCACGATTTGAATCAGAATCGTCTAAGCTTCTATAACTGAATGACGATTTGAATAAGAATCGTCTAAGCTTCTATAACTGAATCACGATTTGAATCAGAATCGTCTAAGCTTCTATAACTGAATGACGATTTGAATCAGAATCATCTAAGCTTCTATAACTGAATGACGATTTGTATCAGAATCTTCTAAGCTTCTATAACTGAATGACGATTTGAATCAGAATCGTCATGGTTTGTGTAAGCTGGCCCCATGCCTACTGCTCTGCTCAGCAACACCGTTCTTACACTGCCATTTTCCTCACAGCAATCATCAGATTGTTGCCTATTTTGTAACTATTTATACTTTGCCACCTTCCTGCTGCTAAGCAAATTGCCACTCTAATGTAGCAGCTATTACACACCAATTAGGAGACATGTCGAATTAGGAGACACAGCGCCACCGAGCCGCGTACGAGAGTGGAATGGAATGCCTGTTTATGCCATTCCAGTTCTCCTTTTCCATTCGGTCTCAGCTGCAATTACACTGTTTACTGAGCAACAAAGCAGGCCTGACCAAACCCATAGCCGCTAAATCCTGGAAAAGGCCTATTACTTCTTGGCAGATAACAGAAATTGCCCTTCTGGTTAATTACCATCTGCAGAAGCACATCACGAATGCAGAGGCTACGCTGTGAGAAAACATATCGTAATGGAGTTACAGAGGTTTCTGGGAACTGGTGCCTGGTCGGAATATTGTTCATAATGTACCTACATTTTATAAAGTACTTTAATGAGAGAGACAGACTAGCTGTCAGGCTTATCGGAATGTGTGAATAAATAAATAAATAATGATAAATATAGTAAATAATTATAAAAAAGGATAAATTTATTATTTTATGTTCTTCTTTAACAGTATACTGTTTTCTGGGAAAAAGAAATTAGTGTATTGCTCCTTAAGATCATGCAGGAAAAATAACCCAAAAATAACAAAATAAAGGATATTTGGGTTTGTTTTTTACTGTAACTACATAGTAGTTGGATATCTACTGGTATACATAATGTTCTATTAAGACTGAGGACAGACATTTTTCATGTTATCATAGTGTTACATACATATACATTTACATTTCAGTGTAACAGCAGTGATGTGGTACAACATACATATGACAAATAACACTCTTGCTCCCTGCAAAAGACACAGTTACTGAACTCAGTAGAACAATAGAACAGGTGCACACCATATTTTCTTCAGACAAGCACAAAGCTAAATATTATAACCAACAGATGTTCGTCTGCCATGGAGGTTTGGACCCCAAGCTGAAGCATGAATGTTATATATTGCTTTCAAAACGTAGTGCATAGAAAGCATCACATATATGATAATACACTCGAGCTGTGCATTGTTCCTAATGCAGGTTAGCTTTTGGTTGTGGAGCCTTAGCGACTTGGCCTCACAACACCTCTGACATGAGCTATGAATGCTACATCCGGCAAGATGTCTGCGGTCCGTCTCCTAACACAGGCAGTGACGTTCTCACACGTTCTCTCTCTCTGAAAATTTAAAATAGCAATGGAAGTGCCAAGCACAGTCATCAACAGTGCGAAAGTCTGCAGGATGAGTCCATGTTTCGCTCACTAATACTCAATAATGCACACTGAGCGCTGTTAGGTGAGAGTACAGAATATAGTCAGGAATATTAGGGTCTATATTTAATCACATAAAACTCGATTCAGTTCATATTATCTGGAAAAATCTGAATATTGACTTTACAGGAATGTTCTCAGCTAGTGGCTGAGCTCTACATAGGCGAGCTTGTAAGAGTCTGCGCTGTAGTCATCTGTGCCTGGTTAAATGTGGCTCTAATTTCAGTGAACCTTTTTGGCATTTCTCTGACATTTGCTTCTGAGAGATGCAACTCTGCATGCCAGGGGACACATCTGGAATAATTCTGTTTAATTGTGTGAGGAAATGTAACGGAAATTTCATTTTGTTATAAAGTTCTAACATCTCGTCTAAGCTCTTATAAAGTTTGGGTGTTGTTTTTTTTATTTTTTTTTTATTGTAGGTTAAATATCTTGACAATTTAAAAATGCTTCCACCATATATTTCTCATATCCAAAATATTATTCACACATTATTATTATTTCAAAATAAATAAATGAAAATGTAAATTTATTCAAGGAAAATCAGCTGCTGGGTTGCTGTGATCATGAGATGGGGGTCACCGGTATGGAAACAAATTGGGGTTCAAAGTGATGTGGAATATTCTCAGATGTATTCACTGAGGAACATGTCATGACCTCCACATGCGTACAATTTACCGAAGAGACTAAAATACTAAAGATCCAGCAGTTTCCTCTATCTGGCCTACTCTGAAAGACTTCCTCTGTGCAAGATGTGGAGTGTAAGGCTAGCTGAACTTAAGAGTCCTTCATTGTATTCCGTATAAATGCCACAGTAACCAGTGGTGTCCACACTCCATGCCTCTATCAGTTAATACACGACGACAATCAACAGATACATAAAGTTATACCAGTATGACTTTTTGGGTAGCACTCAGCAACACGTGAAAGCAAGTTCTGTCTTTTTCATCCCTTCTTCTCCTCGCCTGCACACTTAAACAATATCTGGAATCAAAATCACATTTAAGGTAAATATACAATATCACAATTACATCATGTAATTTGATCATGCCACACACTTCTTGGAAAGCAAAAATGAATCTATATTTGACACACATCAAACGTCTCACTCATTAGTCCTCTGAACATCATCTTTGGTAGAGCCAGGTGAAGCCCACTCTGTAGACTGAGGCCAGCAGACCATGTGGAAAAAAGTGCAGGATTTGACACAGCGATTCCCTCATGAGCTCCAGGTTCACAAGATTCATCCTGAACTCACAATACAGGAAGCTACTGGGATTTACACAGGAAAATGTTTTCCATCTCAGTGTTACATGGCTATTAGATTTTATAATATTCTCTCTAAGCCTCTTGGTTTTCTGCCAATGACGATGAAAGCTGATTATCTTTGCTAATTTGGCACAACGGAACTTTTGATTCCATTATCATGATTTAACCTAATGCTTTACTGAAGACAGAGATTTGAAAAGCTGACTATGCTTAGATGGCAGAATTGTTTGTAATCAGACACCGCACCCAAAGCCCTGGAGGTTTGAGCACTATGACTTTCCAAAGTCTCCAGTCGCCTGCTTAAATCATACAAGCACGTTGCGTTCACAATCCGCTCATGCAACCGTGGTCCTCCCCTGCCAGCCTCCACAGCCGTCTCTGTGCCTGGTGTCCGATTATTCACATGGTCTGTCTCGGGGCCAAAGGTCTGATGCCCTGCATGTCCCGAAGCAGATCCTGCAGATCTACAGCGGGACGCGGTGGCTGCGGGACTGAGCCTTCCTCACTCGTCCTCATCGTCGCCTTTGCTGCCCTTGAAAAGCTGGAAGCAATGGACGGTGGAAGCCAGGAAGAAGCTGGCCAGGATGGCCACCAACGACACTGAGATGCCCGAGAAGATGATGATGAGTAGGTCCGTGAGAGTGAGGGAGTTCTGGCACTCACGAAAGCTGTCCTGGGACAGCTGACTGAGAGACACCTGATGGCCATCTGGGGGCAAGGAGCACTCCATACCTTCAATCCCTGTGCGAGGAGAGCAGAGGTCAATCACGCTGCCTTCACCTCCCCGCTTCATTAGAAACCTTTATCTTGCAAATGAACAGTTATAAAGTACAGCCCATCTGTTCCCACACACAGCTCATGTTAGCCAGTCTCCACCTCTAACGGTGGTCAGTTTCTGTCCACAGAACTGCTAAGATCTGGATATTTTTGGTTAGCGGACCACTCTCATACTGACGAGTGAAATCTGTAACATCTCTGTTAGGCCTGAGTGAGTCTTGACACCAATGCACCACCTACTACTGCCCACAACTACCCTGCCTGGCTCAGTGTTCTTAATAACGTGCAAGGTGGGTGTATTTCTTATATATGAGGCAGGATGAAGCATTTTAAACCAGAGTTTGTCGATTTTTTTTTTTTTGGGGGGGGGGGGGCATATTTAACTGATATTTTACCCTACCTGCAAAATCAACAGTTCACATTAGAATGAATTATTTACTAAATGTCTTCAAAGCTTTGTCAGTGCAACTTCCTCAGTTGATATAATGATAACTGATATAATAATTGTTCTGCCAGCTTGCTTATTAGATTTCATCTGTCGGGAATGCGAGTACTGGCATCACTGCTTGGCTCACTGTATGGCGTATGAGATGGCGGAACCCAGACATAACATGATATTTATTGGCACAGCTACTGGGGAAACACCTTGAGCAGGTCTGATAAATCCGTCACTAAAGCATGTCCTTCTGAATTTTAATCAGCTTTAAAACAAACGTAGCCATTCTCCTTCATGTCCTTGCCTGGTGGGGAAAAAGGAATGTGTTTATTTATGGTTATGGGGATGAGTCAAGGACGCTGAGGACCACGGTGAAACCACACACCACCACTGCATCAGACCTTAGCCTAGCATGCATTTTAGCGCAGCGTAAATGAGCTTCAGCACGAAAGCTGAAATTAACTGCTTTTCTTTGTTTGCTTTTTCACCTGTTATTGCCCCAGGCTGGATTCTAACTTGCGCGATAGCTATCATGGGATTTTAATCTCTGCTCCCCAAAGATAAATATTTCCCAAGGTTGACACATTACCCTTGTAATGACAGATGTGCCAGTCTGTCATGCTGTAATCTCCACCAGCGTCAGACAACAGCTTTCCCATCCTGTTTATGACAACCAGTGAAATCAGAGCAGGTGGCCACAATTAAAAAAAAATCCCACATGCGATATCACAAACCACACTCTCACATTTATCAAAATAAAAACAAAAACATATAAAAACCTTTCCATGGATATTACTATTCATTCTGAAGGCATACTGTAGCCTCTGTTATGATGTAGTGGAGACAGAAACTTGTATGGGGGGTAGTGTTGTGAAATACATTCAGAATGGCTCCAGAGTTTGGCCATCAGCAGTTCCATATATAAATAGCAAAACATGAGTTCCAAAGAAACCAAACAGTTGCTGTCCAAATGAACGGAAAATCAGTCATTAGAAGATGTTCAGGGATTCGGAAACACATAACTACGTCTGAGTATCCTGCATCACCAAAGAGGACAGGGAACTGTGGTCAAATGGAAGCTTGCTCGCAGGGGGGCACTTAACAAGATTGTTATTGTTGCTAAGCACTGAAAACCCAAACCGTGCAAACAACCTTCAAAAATGACTTCAGAATTGAGTCGGCACCTCTTTGACCCGGTGGAAATAAAATAAAAACGCGTGCACGCTTCATAAAGCTAGAATTTTCGGCAAGGCCGCCAAGCAAAAACTCTTTGTGTTGGCGGCCCGGGAAAGATGACCCACGGTCTGGTGCCAGGTGCACAAGACCAGGACCCCTGCCTAATGGGAAAAAAAACACAGGTCACCCCTTATCCATTTCTTCTACATCAGAGTGTGTTTACGTTTGATCAAAGCCAAAGAATGCATTTAAATTTCAGCACCTGGTGCCAACAGTTAAAGATTGTGCAATGTGTCTATAAAGGATGACTTTGTCACCAGAGATGTGCAAACTGATATTAGCCATCCCAACTCACCTGAAAGGTAAGTAACTGCAAGAACGAAAAATGAGAGCACAGGTCCACTTTTGGGTGTTCGGGGTTAAAGAGGTTAAACCATGACGGAAGTTTCTAGAACACAACTTTAAGGAGCCTACTTTTAAGTAATAAGATGTTTGTTATGTTGTCTACCAATATAGGCCCAAGTGATAGATAGATCTGTCCTTCCACAACAAACACACAATCTATACACAGCTGTTATAAAACACAGTCTTCTAAGAGCTGACAGGAAACAGTATTGGCTCCGGTAGGGTCTGCCTGCCTTCTCCCAGAGAGTGAAGAGGGTGTGCGGCAGCTTTGTGAAGCTCTCGCCTACAGTTTGCAGGAGCAGGAGAGGGGTGCACTGCAGATCTGTGCGGCTCAAGCCTACAGTTTGTGTGGGATACTTGCATAGCAGGAACGAAGTGTCTGAAGGAAGAATCTTCTATGGACTTTACTGCTTTTATCTATTGATACACATTTTGCATCATGTTTTATAAATCTGTTAATGATATAAATCAGTATATATATATATATTTATAATATACACACTCACACACACACACAACACACACACACACACGCACACATACACACACACACACACACACACACACACACACACACTCTCACACACACACAACACACACACACACACACACACACACACACACACTCTCACACACACACACACACACACACACACACACACACACACTCGCCCTCTGTGTGGTCCTCTGCCACTCTTCACTCTTCTGGACCTTCCACATCTTCTCCAGCTCTTCTTTCAGCTCTTGGTATTTCCCGGGCTTTTCCTGTTCCTTGTTCCTGATGTTGCTCTCACTTGGGATTCCCACATCAATCCCTCTTCTGCTGTTTGCCCATCACTACTGTGTCCGGCTGGTTAGCCATTACCATTTTGTTATATATATACACACCAAGATTCCAAGTGAGTAACTGCAGTGTACTGTAGTAAGAGATCTTCAAAATTGTATTGAAGTACACAAGGTTTCAGAGAAACAGAGGTCCTTCATCAGCTGTGCAAGCACAAAGTGCTTCACAAAGTGTCCAAAACGTGCTGTGTGTCTTGTCTACTACAATTTTGAGTGTGTGTGTGTGTGTGTGTGTGTGTGTGTGTGTGTGTGTGTGTGTGTGTGTGTGTGTGTGTGTGTGTGTGTGTATGTGTGTGTGTGTGTGTGTGTGTGTGTGAGAAACATGGAGGTTTGTCCACATAGAGCAAGTGTGGTTTGGAACGGGTGAGCACATCTCTGCTGTTGGAGTATCTAATCCTGGAATCTGAGAAAGCATAGAGAACATTCCACATTCATAATAATCATCATTTCTGTTAACTGGGGGATTATTTCAAGTAAAAAACAATCACAATTTAATACCAACTAAAATACTGTATTAGCCCTTGAGCAGCAATGTTTAGGAATATCACAAGCACAAAAATCTGAGTAAAGTTCACCTTTCCCAACCAAAAACATGCATAAAGATTATGTTAGTGCTTGAGCTCTGCAAATTGGAGATAAACTAAAGTCACATAATATTTCTGCAGACCACATGTGTGGAATCACCATGTGCGAGGTCTGGAAAGGCTTAATGCTGCGAATTTCAGTGTTGATACAGAGCCTTTAATGACGAAAGGCACCAGACGTTCAGTGAAACCTTTCACCAACAAGCCCATGTAGAATGACGCCGTCCAATCAGATGGCAGTTACAAGGCACTAAATACCAGTAAAACCCAGATTATCAGCTAAAGCTCTAATTAGGCATGTGGGGAATGCAAAACCTTCAATCTTTCACCCTTTTGGAAGTTCCAGTTTAACAATCACTATGTATGGTCTTAAGAATATCCCCTTAACACATAGGAGGGGTGTAAAGAAAACAGCTCCTGTGTGATGGTCTATACTTAAGTGTCAGCCAAACTCACAGGAAGCAAAAGAGATAAATGGTTTCTATTTATATTCCCAGAATCCTCTGTGGGTCAGACTCATCCCCTGTTTGGTTCTGTAGCAGACTGAACACTGGCCTTCGGTACTTCCAGTGATGGTGGTTCTTTCCACGAAACTCCAACCTGTCACTGCAGGATGACCAATACCCTCTATGACCCAGACTTTGTCTCCTTAACATATGTCTTATATTTGGGTCATTAACAGCCCCCCCACATTCAGGAGACATCAATGACAGGCTATGTTCTTATGGAGCCAAAGGGCATTCATTTATTTTTTGACCTCCAAGGACTAGAACTTGGAAATAGTACTTTCATAGTTTATTTCAGAAATTGTACTAGAAAGGATAGTCATAATGTTTCACAGTGTAACGTTGGCTGACACATGATATTTCAGATTTTCAAGAGGCACACATAAGACATACATCACTTTTCAAGGACATGGTGAATAGTGACACGCAAGGGAGAAAAAAAGTGCACATCCTGAACCAACAGGAAATTTCAAATGTGTGCTACATGTGCATTCTGTCTAAATGTTGTGGTGTAAAGCATCATGTCACGGATATAATCCAATAAGCAGAATTAGCCAGCTGACACTAAAGTATCTGACCGATTCTCATAAGGTCATCTGATAGTGAGACGGCGACCGAACTGAGATGCTGAGTGCTGAGTTAGTCATCATCTTAAGTGCATAACACTGGCAATTGTTTGAGAACTTTTTAGGTTTTATTTAATTTCCCTTCAGGTTTTTTGTGTGTGCATGAGGATGTGAGAAGTGTCTGAAAGGTATAACAGAGTGTACTAAATTTGGATTGACAGTTCTGGTGTTGTTGTTTCTATAGAGATTACAAAGTTGTCTAAAATTTCAAAGTTGATGTAGCAGTGAAGGACCAACTGAGAAACTATATATATATATATATATATGGAAAAATATTGGGACACACCTGTTTTATGTTATATCTGGCGCTAACCTCAAAAACTGTTTTGGGAGCTCCATGGCATCATGGGTTTCCATGGCAACGCGGCTGCATGCGAGCCTTACATCACCAAGCACGGTGCCAAGCGTCAGATGAAGTGGTGGATGGGTTCTGTTCAGTAACGAATCCCGTTTCTCTGTCTGTCTGCTGCGTGAGTCTGGAGTTACAAGGAGAACGTTACCTTCCGGACCGCACTGTGCCAACTATAAAGCTTGGAGGAGGGATAATGATGTGGGGTTGTTTCTCAGGGGTAGGCCTGGGCCCCCAAGCTCCAGTGAAGGGAAATCTTAACGCTTCAGCATACCAAGGCATTTTGGACAATTGTATGCTTCCAACTTTGTGGGAACAGTTTGGCAAAGGCCCTTTCCTGCTCCAGAAGGTTGTCACGTTGGGGAGGCAGAGCAGGATGTGGGGATGAGTTGAGGAAAATAGAGACATACGTTTATTAGCACACACAACACAGAAGACGTAGCTCACAGGCTATCGGGGTTAAACATCGACAACATCCATGACAAGAGACGCATATACGTGCACGATAATGACACAGAACAAGGATCAGGTGAAAAACACGAGAGGGTGTGACCATGCAAACACACACACACACACACACACACACACACACACACAGGGGGACAAAGTGATCAGTACACTAAGGGTGACAGGGACAGATACATGCACAAAATTACACAACGGAAACTGAAAATGTCTGGGGAAGCCCACAGAAACCCCAGCCTGTCCCCGAGTCATTGGCTGGGTTGAAGTCTGACTGGCCTGTGGGGGACCGCCCCTCACCAGTTCGCGTGTTGGCAGCCCTCTCTTGCTTTCATGGCTTAGGCGTGAACTGGCCAGGAAAAACAGCACTAGCTGTTTTGCCTGTCTCTGGGGCAGGCATTGGTGATGCTTCCCTCTTGCGTAGGCGCACGAGCTCTGGGGCTGCGTTCCTTAGGTGAGAGTATCACGATAAGACGATGACGCTGCCTCTCTGTGGTTCACACGGGGCAGCTTGCTGGCTCCAGAGCGAGACACCCTGGGCGGAGCCTTGGATGCCGAAGGCTCGTCGCTCTTGGAGTCTGCTGACGTGGTGTCCATAACAGAGGGAGGATCCTTATGGAGGACTTCCTCCACCTCCATCAGTGGATCCCCCACACGGTCGAATTCCAAGTCCGACTGGAAACTAACGTCACTAAACTCCCTACTCCCTCCGTCTAGTGCATAGCCTTCTGGACGTCCATATAGGGATCGTAGGACCCTGCTGAGTCCAACTCCGGGTGCTGGTCATTACTTTACCAGTACCGGTAATCCAACTCAGGTCTGAAGGACTCCGCAGAGTCCAATCCTGGACCACACTCAGAGCCCCCCAGAAATTCTCCTACGGCACTCTCCCCTGTTGTGGGAGTCTGGAGTGTGCCCAAGAGTATGGAGGGTTTCCCTGCGAGTGCGTTTACATCCTTTCTTCCCCTTCATCTTTTTGCCTTTTGTCCCAGCATCCTTCGGCGGTCGATGTTTCTGTCACGTTGGGGAGGCAGAGCAGGATGCAGGGACGAGTTGAGTAAAACATACATTTATTAGCACATACAACACAGAAGATGTAGCTCGCAGGCTATCGGGGTTAAACATCAACCACATCCACGGCAAGACAAGAGACGTATATACGTGCGCGATAATGACACAGAACAAGGATCAGGTGAGAAACACAAGAGGGTGTGACCATGCAAACACAAACACACACACACAAACACACACACGAAGACTTCGAGGGGGAGGGGCCATACCGTGACAAAGGTATGGAAGAACTGGACTGGCCTACACAGAGCCCTGACCTCAACCCCATCCAACGCTTTTGAGATTAACTAGATTGCGAGCCGGGCCCTCTCGTCCAACATCACTGTCTGACCTTACAAATGATCTTCTGGATGAATGGACAAAAATTCCCACAGACACTCTCCAAAATCTTGTGGAAAACCTTTCCAGAGGAGGGGAAGCTGATATAACTGTAAAGGGGAAAATCAACTCATATATATATATATAAAGTGTATCCAATCATAGATTATGATGGGCCAATTTTGCAAATGTGGCCCATTATGTATTTTCATGGTAAGAATGAAGTCTGGTATACTCCTCCATTCACGAGTCTTCACAGACATCGTACCATACTACCTCTGCTACATTACTGCCCATAGCAGCACCTTTATCCTAAAACAGATTTCACACACACACACACACACACACACACACACACACACACTACCGTGCGACCGTATGACAACTGTGGAATGAAAAAAAAACATTGTTACTGCCGGCGTACGGAAGTTTGTATTATTAAGCACTGCTCTCGAGGTTACCAAGCTGGTGTATTATCAGCACACGGCACAGGTAGTACATGAAGGCAAGGTGGAAAGAAAAAACGCTCAAAAACAGGCTTTTCCTGCCCAGGAAGTGGGGACCCAAGAAAAACAAGGAGAGACAACAGAAAGCCAGAGGAGTGCCAAAGGGGACTCCACTGTTGGAGAACAGTGAGTGGTACAGGGGAAGGCACACCTCGAAGCTGCAGAGAAGCCTGAGCTGCACAAGAGAAAACAGAGACCCAAGAGACTTGCCTTGCCTTGCCTTGCCCTGCCCTGCCTTGCCCTGCCCTGCCTCGCCTCGCCTCGCCTCGCCTTGCCAAAACACTGAACAAAGGCTCAATGCCAGGGGCCCCTTTGAGCTCTTCTTAAGTAGGCAGGAGGACAGGTGTGGCTAATTGCCTCAGATTACCCCAGAGCCACCCTGTGCCTCGCTCTGGTGGCCAAAGATGGTTTAGCAGATAGCCCAGGCCTTGGCTGTGCCTTTACAGGTTCAATATACACGACTGCTAATGTTTCCAGTTATTTCTGCAATTATGTTTTTCTTCTGCAGCTCCTGAGAGGAAATAAACAGCCACACATGCGAAAACAAACAAAAACCCCTCACTATTGGCGTCAGTGCTAAATCTTGATCTCAAGTGACTGGGTATCTCGGGTGTGAAAGATTAAAACCCGTGTCCACCTTAAAACATGTGTCCAGGCTTGTGCATCCAAGATATCGGTTTTGTCAAGACGACCAAGTTACATGAAGACACTGGAGAAGGCAGGCGGCACACTTCCCCGTTTCTGGTTTCCTGAATGCTTGCAGCCGCGCTGTCAGCCATGCAGAGGGCCGTGCCGTGGACGGTGTGTTAACGCAGGTGAGAGGTTTGGGAGACTGAGCTTATAGCATTCTCCCCGCCATCTGTAAGCACTGAGTCACGCAAAGGTCGCTCGCACTGTCTGCATAACTCGCAGTGAAGGACAGGGCACACACACACACACACACACACACACACACACACACACACACCTCCTCCTCATATACCCCCATGACCTCTTTCCAAATCCTTACAAACGTTCCAAAGCTATCCAAATCTGTGTCAGATTCATTACAATACCTATGATTTACACACCCATAAAGAGCGGCAGGTTTGGTAACTCTCATTCTCTGGGTTTCTTTGAAAACAATGAAGATGTTCTTTGCCGCGTACCTGCGAGAAACTAATCAGGTGATGTGAGATGACGGTGTCCCATGAACAGTCACCCGTCACGCCAGGGCAGTAAGATCTGAACAGGCGGCCAGGTTACGACAAGCGTCGCCGCTTAGATTACAGGTGGGAAAGGGGGTATGGGTTGCCAGACAGGTGGAACCCGCTCCCTCACACTGTGAACGATGTACCCAGCCAGCCTCCACGGCCTCATACAGGAATCCGACAAATCCTCACTCTCGCCATCCGGATGACATCGCCCGCCATCCGGATGACGTCACCTGACTCCTACGCAATAACGCAGCTTCGTGCGAGGTCCATATACCGTGCGGTTGATCACATAATCTCTTGATGGCATCTACTGAACTGAGGACGAAGCTTCTCACACACAGAGATGGAGATACACTACTGCAAATTCAGAGCATCCCGTTCCCGTGGTGGGAATTGAAATCCTCCTTATTACATTAAACATCAGTGTGCATCAGCCATGAAACACTAGAGATCCTTCACTTCATATCAAGCCATCATTCCACGACGAAGTGTTAACTTCAAACTGCACCTCCTTATTTTATCTGCAGTGAGAAATCTCACCGTTGGCAAATTAAGCCTGGAAAGTGTAGAAAATTATAATTTGATACATTTGCCGCAGTTTCCAGATGTGGCATCCCAGTAAAACTTGCCGGCAAAAAATATATATAATCAGTTCACAAGTCCTTAACGGCTTAAACTAAGAAGGAGAGAGAGAGAGAGAGAGAGAGAGAGAGAGAGAGATCGAGCGAGGGATATAATGGCAGAGGGAGAACAGAAAAAGAGAGAGCACGAATCAAAAAGCAGTGAAGCGCAGGAGGGAGGTGGGAGCTCCTGTGTTTTCTTCCATGACGTCATGAGCGTTTGAGAGCTGTGCATGACTCACTCGGATCAGGAGGGGTTTCCCCTCGTGCGGGGGACTCTGTGACATCACAGTCACATGGTCCTGATCCAGCGCTGTAGCTAAAGCACATGATGCACACCACTAAGCTATGCACACCACTATGCACACCACATATTAAGCATCAAGGTAAATAAGCAATGGATTTAAAAATACTATATTTAAAAGATGGAATATTTATATTTATGGATTGACTTGCATATATAATTCCCACTGAGTAATCTATATTTATAGATTTGTAGACATATTAAATATATTGTGCTACTAGTTGACCTGTAAAAAGACAGAGGCTTCTCATGCATGTGGGCATGTGAAATTATGAAATCGTGGACTTTTATGTTGAGTCACCACATTACATTGGTAACTGAATCTGGTGAATATGTCATTGCCGCAGTTATATGGCCATGCATCGATCAGTGAATCGTAACTGCACAGACCCCTTGGAGGAATCCACAGACACAAGACTACACCGCTACACCTCTGTACCATCCTTTTGTGCAAGACAAGGTTTGTCTGCAGTCTGGCTGGGATATACATGCCTGTCCTTCGTCCCCGGCATGCAGTTGCCCAAAGTACACTTTATTACAGATCTGAGATCAGCCCAGCGATTGCTCATTGACCGCAATGGGTCAAATTAAAGTGGAACGACGTGGAGCTGCTAGATTAGCCATGACCCACGCACAGTCCAGGTCAGAGCGGGCTGAGAACAGGTTCCTCTCTGAATTATAAATGCACTTTGTTCATGGTTAACCCAGACGCAGTGCCCTGTGCCAGAGGATCGTGTTTGCACTCATTTTCCTGCTAAAAGATTCATGGTGGTGGCTGATGAGAGACTGGCTCTTTCCATGCTTTACATCACCCAACAGACGAGTGTGCCCTTTCAACAACACCATGCCAGATCACTTCATCGAGAAGATTCAACAAGTTACGCTGGAATACAGTGGTTAAATCCCTGGAAGACGCTTTTAGACACTACGTTTTTTTTAAATCTCCAAGCAATGGAAATTCTACCTAATGCACTTTATGTGGAAAGAAGTGCCAGAGATTTTGACTTCAAATTGGATTTAGTTGGATACACTTTATGGCCACAGCCATATAGTTAATAAGCTTTTCAGTACCTGGTTTCTCTGCACTTATGAGCCGTGCTGTAAAGAGACCTCATTAAAGAAACCCAAAGGCACATCAGACATCAGCGTGTGTGTATGATTGAGGGAATGGGTGCAGAGAATCACACAGACCTAGTTACAGACACAGAGAAGATCCAGACCTTGCACTAATACTGCAGACCTTGCACTAATACTCCAGCCTTAGTACTAATACTCTACATCAGAGTCCATGCTACATAAAGATCCACATTTGCTGTTCACTTAACTACAAAGAAGTGAAGATTGTGTTCATCCAATAGGGGAGTCATGATTGGTGAAGTACTGTGTTTGTTTGTTTGTTTTTACTGTTAGTTATATCACAGCTTTACATGGTTAACCATTCAAAAAGACTGACAGTGGCACTGAGTGGTGCGAGTCCCTTTTTTATCAATGACATTACTTTATGTATGCATGTGTGCACGTCATGTCTCATTATGTCTCATTACCCAGAAACCAATATTCTCCAAATGAGCTCCCATATGTCATGCATGCCTCGTGGACACCACTGCTGGAGTTTAGATCTGCCCCTCCAGGGCAACACCACAGAATGTCCATGAACACACATATACACACAACATCTTTACCTCATTTTGAATGATTAGTAGTTGTGTGCGCATAGTAATCTGGCTTTTGTGCTACCTGAACATGAATGGAAGTAGACAGGCTTACTAGTCAGCACTCTGCCAAGAACCCAGAGGTTATAGAACCCAGGTGTGTTATATTCACAGAGGTTATAGAACCCAAGTGTGTTATACTCACAGAGGTTATAGAACCCAGGTGCATGCACAAGGATGAAGACCAGTCTGGGTATGGCTTCAGTGTGCTTGTCTTTCTGCCTGAGATAGAAGTTTGGGCTTTTTTTTTTATTGTGCCCACCCACCTCCCACTTGACTAGCCAACATGACTTTGTTAGAGGTAACACACAGTACGTGAGTCAGTGGGGGCGATTCTCCAGAGGGAAGTCGGCTGAGACACATACAGAAACCAACAATGCTAACAGAAAAGTTACTAGCTATTCACGACAAACATCAGTGTCTTAGAGATTTGTCTGTGTGTGTGTGTGTGTGTGTGTTAATGTGTACAAAAGATGGTTTGAATAGCCTTCAGAATTTTAAATACTTATGTAAAGCAACACATTCTTTTACAGTGGTGACTTAATGCCTGAATGTCTTTCTTTTACAGTCAGTTACCATTTAGTTACCATCAAGTTTGGCTTTTAGGCATCTAAGCATTTCAAGCTAATAGCTGGTCACAGTCTAAGACGATGGTGTAAGCTAATACCTTGTTCTCAAAGTGGTTTTCTCGACAATACATGAGCCTGTTCCTGGACTGCATGACAGTATTAGTGTCATGTACTTCCTGAGTAAACCTGGACGGCACATCTAACCTGGGAATCAAACACCCTTACTCTTCATATTCAGAGGATCTTCATTAGAAGAGCAACATGCAAAATTTAATATGAGAGGAGAAAAGCGATCCATGGAGGTCAGGCGACGTACGGAGCTGTCTTCCGCACGCTGTTGCTTATTTCGGAAGTGCCACAACAGAAGAATCATCAGTTTTTGCCAGTCAGAAGATCCATCTTTTCATTTAGAGAGCGCAGCATCCATCATGGGCCTCAAGCCAGATGACGTGTAATGGAAAATTTGCAGTCTTCCGAGACAAGTTATCCGAAGCTGGATCAGGGACTCAACAGCTGGGTTCAAGAGGGTAATAAACCTTCCCAGCGACATGAGGGCCAGTGTTATTACCACAATTTGATTTAAAACCTAATTTTCCTCAGTAGTGAAAGCTGTATATTAGTTTCACCCACTGTATTTTATTTCACATGTACTAGCGTATTTTGAGATGATTGGTAATATTTCCTCGGTCTAAAATTCAATTCAAATTAACATCAAAACCTATTTCCAATTTTGCAAAGTGCAATTTTGGAGGACTATTTTTCAATTCCTGGACCTAGTGCTCCCTTTCAGTCTGCAGTGGTCTTTTGGATAATTCTCTGCAAATCTAAATATACCACAGCCCTTGATGAACCCGCTGTTTCTCAGAGCCAGTTCAGCTGGAAAAGCCATTGGCTGGTGTGGGCTCCATAACCTGCCTTCTCTCGCATGTGCTTACAGAGGTCGCACTGCTCTGTTCGCGGTTGACCGGCCGCAGACCGACTGCCCCCCAAGTCACGCAAAGCCAGCGATGCAGAAACAAGCGGAGAACACGAGGTGACTCCTGTGCACTCCTGAATGGGGTTGGGGGGAGGGGTGGTGCATGCCCTCACTCTGGACTGCTCTTTGGGGGC
This sequence comes from Electrophorus electricus, assembly GCF_041902795.1. Lineage (NCBI taxonomy): Eukaryota > Metazoa > Chordata > Actinopteri > Gymnotiformes > Gymnotidae > Electrophorus > Electrophorus electricus. The sequence goes on from NC_137518.1 coordinate 2,553,377, forward strand.
GGGGACTCTAGAGGTCCGCCTCCACCCCCTCGGTTCCTCCCCCAGCCCATATGCTAAACAGCTGCTGCTGTGAGTTCGGCAGTTTTTGGGGTTTTTTTCCTCCGCAAAGCCACTTCAGCTGACATTCATGATAAACGCATGAGCAGCACCCAGATGGAGACGGAATATTCTGGCCAGTTCAGGCTGTGACTGGAGCCAAAATACAGACGTACAGTCATAGCGAGCATGGAATCAAATCATCAGTCCTCTTTACTGCATATACTTATATCGGCAGGAATTATTTCCTACAGGTCTCCGTGCTATTTCGACATCACTTCCTCCTCTGCATCAGGGTGTTTAAGGAGACCACAACCAAAGACAACACAAGGTCATGTGCATATGTAAATGTGCAGGGAGGCGGGGTCATCTGCTCCCTCTGAGAGACAGACGGCAGACAGCGAGGGACAACACCAGCTGTCCGGCGCACAGTACTCATTACGCACCATGTTCATCCAGCACAAACTGACTGGAACATTGGTTTCACTCCAAAACCAATGACCACGTGCCATCTTACTGAGATCAGCAAAACAAAAACCAGCATTATTGTAATTGTGTGTTCACTTTCCCTTTGCAGTAGTGACTGGTTTAAAAAAAAAAAAAAGTGACTACTTGGCTTGTCTTGCACTTGTCGAATCACGTCTCTGTGGAATGTGGAAGAATTATTAGGATTCTTTATCTCTGTCTCCGGGAGTCCCAAATGCATCTTGGTGGGTTCATCAGAGATGGACGTTAGCCAAAGGCCTGAGGGTGGAGAGACATTTTATTGTGATGCAGAACAATAATCAGTCATGCTCCGTTTTCAACCCAACGGACTCTGGTCGCTCCGAACAAGCTCCACCCATCACCCTCTGTTGCCATGTCCACCCAGGTGGAGACACAAAGCCAGGGCATAAAATGCATTGCAGGAGGACAGTGTTCTAATAAAACCGGTCACATAAGCAGCATGCTTATAAATGTCAGATTTACAAACACACACACACACACACACACACACACACACACACACACGTGCATTGCAGGTCTGTTGGAAGTGTGGCGAACGCATTGTTTTTTTTCCTTTATGCCACGCTAAATGTGAGTGAACTATAGGATACAGGCACTGCCTTGAAGGCAGAGCAAGTCAGAGGTCTACTCCTGGAACAATGCCCTCAAATGTCTGTCATTACTCTGGAAAACCCTTCTAGTTGGGGGATGAGAGAAGAAGCAAATTTTAGAACAAAGGGAGGGGTCCCTCTTTAAAATAGGGTATTATAAAAAGCACATAACATTGTACCGCTTTGAGTTCACTTTATATATATATATATATATATATATGCTATGACAACTGACTATTACATCAATGTTTGTAATATCACTTTAAAGATTTGTGATCATTTTAAGTTATAGAAAATATGGCAAGATATATGTGTGTGTGGCATATCACAGGGACACCAGCAGAATCTAAAAAACTTACCATTTGGAAGCTTGTGACTGTTTTCGATTAGCCAGTTGAAGAAGTTGGCGAAGTTACAGTTGCACACCCAGGGGTTTCCTTCCAATCTCACCAAACGCAGAGAAGGCAGCTCGCTCAGTGCTTCCACCTCCAGGCCAGAAAGAGCGTTGCGTTCCAGTTCAAGTTCTCGCAGTGAGGTCAAGCCCTGGAAGGCGTGCTCGTTGACCTGGCTCAGGTGAGGGTTGTTGTCCAAGCGCAACTTGATCAGGCTCTGGGATTCGCCAAAAGCCCCTTGGGGGATTTCTGTCAGGTTGTTGCTGCCAAGGTCCAGGAATACCAGCCTGGAAGAGGTGCTCAGCGTGCCTGGATCGATTTGGGAAAGTGAGTTGTTCCGCAGATCCAGGTACACCAAGTCACTGTAGAGCAGGAAGAAGTCCTCTGGAATGTGCGGGATCCAGTTGTCGGAGAGCAGGAGCCTGCGCACATCCAGCGGGATGTCGTCGGGAAGGCGAGTCAGCCCCCGGCCACTACAGTCCACTGTGTGGGGGTCCGGGCAAAGGCAGGTGGCTGGACAGTTCTCCCCTCGAGTCAGGAAGGCAAACGAAATCAAGGTAAGGAGAGGCTGGAGATGGCAGACACATGGCCACATGGTCAAGAAGGTGCAGAGAGAGAGAGAGAGAGAGAGAGAGAGAGAGAGAGAGAGAGAGAGAGAGAGAGAGAGGGAGCAGTCAAGGGAGGGAGAGGTTAAGGGTCAAAGGGCAGGTCAAAGGGGAAGGGGAAGGGGAAAGCGATAGGAGGGGAGATGGAATCAGTGCCTGCGCGAAAGCATGCTGCTGCTCACGCGATGAAATTCCTAAGACGTTCTTCCGTGGAGGCGCGAGAGCAAGACGCCGACACTGGCTCCTGAGAGATCATGTAGCAAGCAGCTGTGGAACGGAACAGAAGACTACTGCCTTTGGAGGAGTGTAAGGGAGGAGAGATAAACCATGAGCGGGAGGGAGGGAGGGAGAGAGGGGGAGCGCGCGAGAGCGGGAGAGAGAGAGAGAGAGAGAGCGAGCGCGAGAAAGGGGAGGGGATATTAACAGACAGAGGTAAACAGAGCCCAGCAAAATGCTGGCAGAGGAAAATTTAGGAGACTAAAGACGTCTTTTTCCCATTTTTTCCCTTCTTCATTTAGCCACAGTCGATTGCACATGGTCGCCCGTCTGGCTGACACAAACAGATCCAGCGTGTGGCGTCTCCGGCGTGCCGAGCGAAGCATGGTCTTCCGTCCCTCCATTTGTCTCCCGACTGAATGCAGGACTGACAGAGTGTCTGGTGGCTCGAGTTTGACCCCAAGCACTACAGAGTCCGGTGTCACGCATCCGCCACAGTTCCAACGGCGAGAGAATTCCCCTAGTCACGCGCTGAAGTGCAGTGTTTGCACTCCGCTCCCGACTCCCGCGTGCGCCGTGATCCGAGCCTCTACAGAGGTTGTACGGTTTTTGCAGCTCTGTTGCTATGGTAAAGAATTCCCAATATTCCCACAGAAGTCATCTGAGTCTGGACCAGTTCTGTGGAGAAGTCTGACAGCATGCTTGTCTTCTTGGTTTATTATGAAGAGATGTTGCAGTAGGCATTCAACACAAGATAATTTCCAAGTTAAAAAAGAGAGAGACCACACACCCGAACTAGCATGATATATCAATTCAATTCTGTTTCTGAAGATAACATTTTAAACAATAATTCGTGTGATTCCTGCCTAACTCCTCTTAGTGGAGTTTGCTATTTTTTGTTAATATTGTTAGTAGTAGTAGTAGTAGTAATAAATAGGCTACGTTCTAGTGCTGAGACTGTCCCGCAAACGAATCAAATTCTTTACCATTTATTGACCTTTAAGTAAAAAAAATAAATAAATAAAAATAAATCTGATCCAATCAAAGAGAAAAGGAGTGAGTGCATTCTGTGTGCATAGACAGGGCCACTCTGTGCATAGACACGGTCACTGGCACAGTGTCTCTGTGAAAGGAAAACATTTCAATTCATCCAGCTCTCTGCAGCCTCTTCCATAACTTAAACCCCGTAGTGGAGACAGGATGGAAATGCCACATAATGAACAGACATGTTCAGACTCTCAATCCATCCCTCTACCCCATCTCCCACAGAGATCTTCAGACAGGCAAATGGAATTAGAGAAGTAGAGCAAAGGGGTGTCATGCGTCAGAGGAAGGCAGCCGTAGTAGATTGGATTGGGAAGGAAATGTCTAATGGGTCATAATAGTGTAAAAAAAAATACCAGTACACCTGAGTGGTTCATGAGCTTGACTGGTCGGAGATGCAGAGATGAGCTGGTCCTGACCCTGGACCTGGAGCAGCTGAGGGAGATACAAGTCATATCAGGGATCTTGCATCAGTGGTGTGCAGTGCATAAAGGAGGTACCCCCTGCCACACACACACACACACAAATAAATAAAATAAAATGGATTCCAAAATACAGATCAACGAATTAGCTAGGCATACTTCTCATAGCCCATCTTACAGAAAATACCTACATAACTTTAGATTTATAGATGGGGTTAGACAACCTCGCTGAATTATGGTGAAGTTTTCTGTCTTCATTGGAGGGTATCTAACTGAAAAGACTTCAGTTAGATACACCACAGCGTCTGTCACACTTATAGTCACTATTGAAAGCTCGCTGGCTAAGGGTTAAGGGAGCATGTCTGACTGTACTGTAGCCCCTTCCTCAGACGTTGAGGAGGGCCAGGCTGCTACAGGCCCGCCCCTGTAGTGAAAACCAAATTTCATTGGTCGGATTTCCTGTCATTTTTCCTAATAGACTTATATTACAGAACCCTTCAAAATATCAGCAGGAGGGGCACGTAGGCACATACACAGTGGTGAGTCCCTGCAGTCATACTAATGAGCAGTTCGGATTAGTTCCACTCTCAGACAAAAATGTGTGTCCTATAGTAAAAAAGAATATGGGAGGTTATCTATGAGTAGACTGATCCTTGTTTTTTTTTTACATTATTTATGAAATATGTTTATATTATTTTTTCTGTGCACATTTTTGTTACACCTTCTCTGAAAGATCCGAAGGGCCCATTTGCACTTCCATAGCTACTCTACCACTCGGTAATCAGTTTTCACTGGGACACACTTCTGGGAAAAGAGAATGTCATGAAAGAGTGTACCTGTACAATGTCAAGTTATTCCTTTTTAACACACTCCCAAAGTAAACACAATGGATTACAAAGATTTGGAGTTTGTTGGATTGTATTACTAATTACAACTTTATTTTGTTAACAAATTATGCAAATTATGAACATATCTCAATATAAATATTAAAAACCATGTTTAGTTAAAATAGGAATCTCAGGAATGTCTCTGGTATACTGTGAATGTGTTAATATATAGTTTATGAAATCAGATAATATATTAATGTTTCTAGAATACAGAGTATACAGATTGCAGACAATTTTGACCTAAACAGAGAAGATCAGTGCTACATGAGCTACTTTGTGATCACACACCTATAAAAGCCGAGGGGAAATACAAAGAGAATCAAGCTTCAACAACAACAACAACAACAACAAGAAACAACCAGCAACACAACCACCACCTAAATCACCACCACCATCTTCACCTCCTCCACCACCACCTCCATTAGCACCATCACTTTCATGAGTGCCACCTCCACCACCAATTCCATCACTACCAGGTGCCCGTGGTCATAAAGCACCTGATAAGTCTAAAATGTACTGTTTTCTAGCAAATATATAAAATATAACATCTTAAAGTTCCTAGAACCTTCTGATGCACATCCCCTACTGAAGGCAAGATGTCACTCGATTTCATTTAAAAACAATAAATAAGAACGATAAAATCACCTGCCTAGCACGTGGACAAGAGGAATGCTTTAAAAATATATATTCCATCTCTTATTGAGACCGCCTTGCTCTGATGGGTGATGCTATGCGTCCTTTTCTAATAAATTAAGTGGTGACACTGCATACATTTATGCAAAGTAGCATACTGTGGCTGCCCCACAGCGATTAAGGGCTGTGCTGATAAGGAAGCCGGGAGAGTATCTGGAACACTGCCTCTGCCATCCGTAATAGTCTGGTCTCCCCAAGGTACAGTTCTCTGCAGATGCTCCATAGTTAACTGTGCATGTGTAAAATTAAGTCTCCTGTACTTTCATCCCAGCAGGCTACTGCTCAGTCCATGAACGGAAACCTTCGAACGGGCCCCTAAATTAGTTCGGAAATGAGGCCATAAGAGTTTCACTTTAATTAGTTCCATGCCAAAACAAAACACCAGCAAGAGTTTGCACTCTGACTCCACCTGATTAGTGTGTGTAGAACAAGAGAACCAGTGATTAGATTTACCTGGCAATGAATAAAGAAACTTGAACTCTCATTTTCTCGAATTACCAAAGAACAACTGCTAACGGAAGCCTTTTCAGTAGGAATAGTACTTAACCATCTTGAATCATCGTGTCTGGCTACAACAATCATGTCTTCTAAACTAGGGTGACAATTTAATTCCCTGAAAACAAGACTGCAAAGAGCCAATTTGCTGTTGGCAGACATTGATTGGTGCGTATTAGGACCAGGGTCATTGGGCTCGGGGGAACAGAGGCTGGGAGCAGAATCCATTGGAACACCTTATCTGCTGTGTCACCCCATTAATCCAGCTCCATAATATTAGCAATATGGAGGTTAGTTTTATATGTTGAATAGAATAAAATGGAATCTTTTGATAACAGGAATTGCTATATGATATATTCTGATATATGGCATTAGATGCTTGAATGTTCCTAGTACTCTGGACATATTGTAATACTCTGGGTTTCTGTTAATGTGTCCTACTGCAGCTGACATACCCAATGAATCACCAATTTCACTTATCATTTTGAACAATACAGCGGTTGAACAATGACACATAAAATGACTAACAAATAGAATTAAATACTTCATGAAACTAACTAGAATAAGGCCACAAAAGCTAATCTATAACCTCAATGATGTTGACAATAAATTCCTGGCATTTCTTTATTGTCGTATAGCTAGCAACACCTCTTCATCGAGAGAAGTCGAACAGGACATCTAAAGAGCAGAGATATTTTTCTCAAAGGTTTTCTTGGAAGACATTCCAAATAAATCCAGACTTGTAGCACCTCACGGGGGTTTGGGTGCAGCAGGCCAAGAGAAGGTGGCTCATTAAAACAGCTCTGTGGTCATCTATGCCCCCTTGAGTCCTGTCCATTGACAACCACTTAGTAAGCGTGACTGCTGATAAACCTCAGCTAGAATCCTGGACTCTGGACCATGGCAGAGCTTTGATAACAGTCAAAGCTGTATAGTTTCCCTAAATAAATAGATAAATATACATTCATACCCACAATATCTGGTTCCAGCCACACTGGCTGGGTCTTGGTGTTCTACCTGTGCCTTTTTTCCTGATAATAGCATCATTGTTTTATTAACTCTGCCTCGTGTCACTGAGGACCAGTTGTTACTGCCATGATGTTATTCGTTATAACACACTCCCTTTAGAGTTGCATTGTTTAACTAAAAAATTAGATCAAATTTCTAAATTAGCAGATAAATTCTTGATCGATTATTCAGAGAAGGAATATCATATTAGGGAGTTGCATGAAAATGAGCTGCAAATCTAAACTAAATCATAATTTACACAGGAAGACATGTGACATTTTCAGTAGAATGTTAATTACCATTGTGTGTCAGTTATAAAATGAATGAGAGTTAACCATCACATAACTATGGACTCGTAAATGACCAAGAATTGAATCAGCACCTGTTACCTGGTCTCAAAGAAATGATGAACTTCGCAAAGCTGGGACTCATAAATGACCAAGAATTGAATCAGCACCTGTTACCTAGTCTCAAAGAAATTATGAACTTCGCAAAGCTGAAGGTTGGTGCAGAGCAGCTGTTTAGCTTATAACCAAGGACCACACACAAAAGAAGTACACCCCAAACCTCCAAGTGCTGGAGGAGGCACTGGTGGTGGAGGTGATGGAGGAGGGGTGATGGAGGAGGGGGGTGCAGGACGAGAAGCCTCTGGCCAGCGAATGCGGAGCTGAGAGGAGACCAGAACTGAAGCACAGCCAACTCCAATCCAGGGCAGCTCTGGCTCTCAGTCACCAGATGATTAATGCACTGTTTAATGCACTGTTCATCACAATACAATCAACTATGCATTGCACACCTAATTTAGATGCCATATTTATAACTTATGAGTCAGAGAATGATATTCCTTATATTCAGAGAATTGGTCTGGTCAGTAAATTATCTCTGTATATCATAAACTGGCAATTCTCAGAGAATACTCTGCTTTTAAAAATGGGAGATAATAATTTAGGTATAGTAGAAAACTCAAGCGATCCAGGCAGGAATAAGTAATGTGGTCATGTGACCCTAATGGGTTTATATTTGGATGAAAATAAAGATGTCCTCCATTTACCTGACAATTTTATCCAAAGTAACTTACAATTGAGAGTTAAGGGTCTTGACCAGCAGTGGTGGGATTTGAACTAGCAACCTTCTGATTACTAGTCACGAACCTCAACCACTGAGCTACCACTACCTATAGTCTCTGCTTGATCATGGTGCTACATCCCTCAAACAGCAGCCATCTCATAGGAGCCATCCATTTTCAATTCTCAGCAAGATCGTGTACAGCTATTGACCAAGGAGGAACACATGGCCATTCCAGCATACATAATAAGTGTATGTGTGCTCTCTTACACACTGCCGAACTAATTCAGGTGATTTCATACACACCAGGATCAAATGACAAGTCAAATGACTTCTTACTATAATAGGTATCCATTTTCTTTATCTCCCATAAAGAATGGTCTAATATCCAATTACACATCCTCCATAACTTACAAGTTAACATTTCAAGAAGGACTAAAGTGTCACTCAAAACAAAGACCAGCACCAAAGTGCCAGCTCCTCAGTGTGCATGCGATATTCATATACATTCATTGGCCAAGTTATTAGGTCCACCTTGATAGTACCGGGTTGGACACCCTTATACCTTCAGAATGGCCTTATTTCATAATGACAGCACGTGCTGGCCACATTCCTCAGAGATTTTGGTCCATATTACCACGATAGCATCATGCAGTTGCTGCGGATTTGTCAGCCACACAACCAATGAATGCAAATATCCCTTCCACCACATCCCAAAGGTGCTCTACTGGATTGAAATCTGGTGACTGTGGAGGCCATCTGAGTACAGGAACTCATTGTCATGCTCAAGAAACCTTTTGTTTTGTGACATGGTGCGTTGTCCTGCTGGAAGTAGCCATCAGAAGACGGGCGCACTGTGGTCATAAAGGGATGGACATGGTCAGTACCAACACTCATGCAGGCTGTGGCATTTAAACAGTGTTCAGTTGGTATTAAGGGGCCAAAAGTGTGCCAAGAAAACCTCTCCCACACTATTACCCCACCACTAGCCTGAACCACTGATATAAGGCAGGATGGATTCATGTTTCCACGTTGTTTATGCCAAATTCTGACCCCACCACTGAAGAGTCGCAGCCGAATCAGACCAGAGACTCATCAGACCAGGCAACACTTTTCCAATCTTCTATTGTCCATTTGTGGTGAGCTTGTGGTGAGCTCAGCTGGCTGTTCTCAGCTGACAGGACTGGCACCCGGTGTGGTCTTCTGCAGCTGGAGCCAGTCTGCTTCTAGGTTCAATGTACTGTGCATTCAGAGATGCTCTTCTGCCTTAGGTGTAATGAGTCTGATGCTTAGTTACTGTTGCTTTCCATCAGCTCAAACCAGTATGTCCATTCTCTTCTGACCTCTAGCATCAACAAGGCATTGTTGCCTGGAGAACTGGCACTCGCTGGATATTTTTTCTTTTTTGGACCATTCTGTGTAGACCCTAGAGATAGATGTGTGTGAAAATTCCAGTAGATCAGCACTTTCTGAAAAACTCAGACCTGCCCATCTAGCAACAACAACCATGCTACATACAAAGTCATTTAAATCAGCTTTTTTTCCCCTATTCTGATGCTCAGGGTAAAATTCAGAAGGTTGTCTTGACCATATCTACATGCCTAAATACACTGACTTGCTGCCATGTGCTTGGCCGATTAGATCTTTGTGGTAACAAGCAGTTGAACAGGTGTACCTAATAAAGTGGCCAGTAAGTGTATGACTAGCCTCTTCCAACATGTCATTCATGCATTATGTTCATTGCATGCAAAACAGTTTCTACAACTTTGATTATCCCTAAGCTAATTTTGCAACTAAGACTAATACTTCCACCACGTGAAGTCTGCTCTAGGGCAGATGCTGGCTGAAATGCCGATCTGCAGTAGCCACCTCAGTGGCTATGCAAAAGGGCAAAGCATATGAACAATGCCCAGGGTTCCCTGGTGAGCAAGCGGATACAGCTCGGGGTGGGAAGGCTGACTGCTGGGAGGATGTGAGCTAAAAGCTCCCCAGATGCAATTAAAGCACAGCACATCAATAAGTAATGAATGTCAAGAGCAGCCTGTTTTTTGGCTTGGCAGGGAGCTGGTGGCCCCAGGTCCTGATTGCCAGACCAGGAAGCACGGAGACGCAGACACGAGCACATGGTGAAAGAGCTTGCTCTTTACCAGCCTGGTCTGAGACCAGCTTCGTGGCGCTTTAAGTTAGTCATGAATAGGATCTGACCAGGCAACACTGTCCCTAGACCTGCTGCTGCAGGGCTGGAGGCACAGGCGCCAGGGAAAATGTCACCTCCATTGGAACTGGTCTCAGAATACGGTGGCCATTCAGTTGTCGAGTTCTTAAGATGCAAACAGGACAGTGGGGAACATGGCATGGTTTAAGCAGAGGGCATAAGAGACAGGAGACAGCACCCTGTGTGAGCAGCAGGTGATGTGTGATGGAACAGGCACACCTGACTCTCAGCCATGAACAGGGCTTAATTTGTAACTTAAAGAAAGGAGAACCACAATGCCAGGAAGCCTCTGGAAAGCATGACGTTTTAAATGCTAAACATGACCCTTATTTCATATCATTTTATATAAACTCTGTTATTACTGAACAATGTTTCATAAAGTACTTTGAAGTAGCGTGATGCTTGCATTTCTAGGGATCATGAATCACTGTACAACACCGGCTGAACACAGGTATGTCACAGAATATGCTCTTTTGTATTTTACCCCTTAGAAGGGACACATGTAAACATCGGTTCTGTGGGTCAGTTTGGTTGTGTTGATTTTATTAATCATGGAAGAATTATTAAATTTTATTTTTAGAATATTTTTTGATGTTACACATACATAAAAAGTGGTGAGTGGTGCTATCCATGTCTATTCATACGGGTAGCTACGTGGAAAAACTCCATGTACGAAATGTTTTTTTAAACAAAGAAAAAGCTAAGATATTATAATTGTTTTAACACTAGAGAGTTGAACTGTGTTCTCTGTGAAATATATTATTCATTTAATGTATTTTTAATATGTCGAAGTACAACTAAGCCATACCTTTTCTCCAGACGATTATACCCTGTGTAAGTACCTCATCATCCATCATCCACTGGATACAAAGAAGGAAAACTCCTTCCACTTCCATTTTCTCCAGACTGCAGCCAAATCCATGAAAAACAACAAATTTCCAAGTTAGACAACAGTGCAAATGACAGCTGCAAAGGAGAGAAAACCTACTTCAGCGACCACAAATGTGATGCTGATGCATGCAATACATCCACAACCAAGAACGCGTAACTGCTGTAGGGTGGTCGTCTCCAGGAATTACTGTACTGCCAGACCGCAACGTCTTTACAGATCCGAAAGCCATGTGGCCAGGTTGTCCCTCTATCTCTCTACACACATAACTGTATCTACCCATCTTATACGTCTGTGCATACACTGGTTGGACCTGGGGCATTCGCTGAAGGGACTCAGTGAGCTCAGAGCCGAGAGGAGACCAGGAGATCTGAACCACAGCCAGCATCTCTCAGCGGCAGCTCTGGGACTCGGACCACTCATCCCAGTCGAGGAGAAACAGTAAACAAATCCTTATTGCCACTGCAGGGCAGTACAGCATAGAACAGAGTGACACAGCATGTGTTTTCGGGGAGATGAATGTGCGTGATGTGTACTTTATAATAACATTCAGTCACTATTTATAGCACATCTAATCTGAATGCCATAGTTACAACTCTACATTATAAGCAGGGAATTGGCCTGGTCAATCATTTTTTCCCTATACCATGAACTGGCGAGCCAAGGTTCTCTATCTCACCACCCTGCCGAGTACGTGCACAGCAACCAATGCGTCAAAAAACCAGAGACAATAATTTAGGTAGCGCTGAGAAGTTTGGGGAACCTGGAGTGACTGCAGCTGCTAAAGGGACCCCTAGGAATACTTACAAGATCCCGGAATAGGAGCGCTAGTTTGGACTTGCTCTTTAGAACAAAGCCTCCACACAAAGCACGGACAACATGAAAATATGAACCACGCTAGTGCTCCCCTTCCAACGCAAATGAGACGCTTGCATCAGCCCGGTAAGATACAAATCCCTCTATCCTCTCCCCCAATGGCCAGTTACACCGGCAGTAATTGAAATTATGAAACAACGTTCAAAGAACTTCATCACTGAGTGCAGACAACGTAAGGTTGTGTGCGAGTGTTTGTATGGATATGTCTTAACTCTACTAGTACCGGCTGGGGTGGATTTTGCAAAAAAGCAGCAGGCCCCAGTCGGGGCAGAGTCCGATGGTGCTGCTCCTCGCCGAGTGAGCAGGGGGAGGAAGGGATACCGTGGCCTGCCTTGAGATGACACCAAAAAAGAGACAGATGGAAACAAAGCGGGTCAAGACACACTGCCGTCGCTGAGCCGCCTTGCCTCAGCTGCCGTTCCGCACACGCGGCCGACCGTCTTCTTGCCGAGGAGGGTCGGCGAGACTTAGGGAGCGCGGGATGGCCAGCTAGCCTTCAGGGGGTGTTACTCCCTTGTACTCTGAAAGGGACTGTCTCAGTGTGGTTCCCACCTGCACTGTTTATGTGCATGAGACATCCCGTGGACAAGAGGGATACTGTAGTGAGGTCGCCCTTTTTTTCTGCATCTGATCTTGGCAGTTTTGATGTTTTTTGTTTTCTTTTTACTTTAGTGTGAGGGCATTTAAGGCCATAGTTGTGTGATAATAATCTGAAATTACTTTGTGCTGCATAATGTGTCCTACCACCATATGATTTGGTAAAAATAACACTGAGAATAGACCGATTCAATTCTAACTTGTCTAAGTCAATAATTCAGTGTTTGTCTTTATTTAATTCAGTAACTATACTGAGGAATACAAAGTTCAGAAAACACTACTGCCAGGTGTCATCACTCAATAATAACCCTTTTTTTTATTTTGCTTAGAACAGCCTGACATGGTGTGTTCCTGCCAGACAGACGTGCTTGCGCTCCCTGAGGATACACAGGCTTACAGCAAAGTTATAATGGCAGGTGATGTCAGAGTGGGAGAATGCAGGACAGCGAGTGAGCCCAAAGACTGAGGGTAATGAGGGGGGAAAAAAGACAATTTTCATTTAATAACTGAACCATAAGAAGTTGAAATAAAAAAGGCTAGGCAGGACGAATCGGAAATGGGCTATTCTGCACCGCAGAGCAGAGGACATGCAGGGTGAGGTGGAAGGGAGACGGGACCGGGACACATGACGTCCGCGTGAGTCTGCGCTAGGCTCTCACAGCCAATTCAAACTGCATGGTTGCCACAGCAGAGGCAGCAGAGGCTTGAAGGGAGGGTAACACAGTGGCAGGGTAATCGTAGGGTCACGAAATCCATCAGGAAACGACGGATTAGCATGACCCACGGGGTCACGCTATAGAGCCAGCACCTCGCCTTTAATGTCCCAACAGGTGATAGACAGACAACCTGCTTTTAAAAGGTGCTAGCTGTGTCCTAAATCATAAGGTAACACGAATACCAGTAGAAACCAGTACAGTAATGTGTCGCCATGCCTGTGGCTCACTGGCCCAGTTTCCCTTAAAGACACCTCCATGCTTCCATGTCGTGGTAGTGTAGCGGAAGCTGAGATGATCTCCTCGCCCCCCCAATAACCCCCCACCCCACTCCACCCCCACCCCCACCCCCACCCTCATTCCGCTCCACTTGGCTAATCAAATTTGTCTCTGTCGCTTGAGCTTTCTGTGCTGAGACTGACTCATGCCGTGGCATAACTCACTTGGCCTTTACCTCTCCTTTCCACGCTTTATCTGGGCTACTCTCCTCTAGGTTCCCCACCACTGCTTAGCATGCATGACAGGGCTCGTTTGGAACAACACAAAGCCCAGCATGGCCACAGAGATGCCACAATCGCCAGCCTTTGCAGAGAGACTTCACTTATGAATTTAAAAAAAGCAAACAAACGAAACAAAACAAAGGCAGAGTGACAGTAGCCTGAGTGAGCGCAGAACTGGACAGCAGGGCACAGCGTGACAGAGCGGGACACAGTAGGACGCAGCGAGATGCAGGGAGACAGAGCTGTATCCATGAGAAACTGAGGTTCTGATTACATACAGGTCCACTTTTACAGAACTATTACTACTAATAATTATTTCAAATAATAAACACACCCAGGTTACAGTTTACGCCAGCTTTACCCAAGATTAGGACCACCTGGTTTATGCTGGAAGGGAAGAAACTCAAAAGCACATGTATACATTAGAAAGTCATCAATTATTCATAGTATAATTCATAAACCTTCATACTGTGTGTCCACAAGACCAACATTAACTTAATTAAGGTTCCCTGGAGCCTGAAATACATTAGAGTGCTGCCTGGAATTGCTGACAGTTTTAGTGTTGAGTAATTTAGCGCTTTCATTTTATAACTCACACCAGCATGAGACTGAACGTGAAAAAATGCTCCGGCCTCCCGACGAGAGTTCACCAGTCCTCACGGAGGGCTGGGTGATCGGCTGAGGACTGATCGGGTGTGTTAACACAGCTCGATAATGACTGGCTCGGGTTTATTCCAGCAGCCCGGAGATGTAAGCGTGCAGCCACAATCACCAGCTGGATCAATGTCTCCCAGCTGGATCAATGTCTCCCAGCTGGATCAATGTGACCCACCATAACGAGAGTCAGGCACCCAGCATCTGTTAAAGCATCTCACATCTCGCTGTGGTCACTCTCACTCGTTACACTTCACCCCCCTGTTTACTGTCTTTATACAGTACAACGTAGCAAACGTCTCTGGTAATACTGCTGCTTGCTCTGGTAATACACAGACCTTCACAGGTCCCATAGCCCACCAAGCTTAATATAGCTACGCACTAAATGGGCGTATTCACCCCTCACTTCTATGCTATCGTTTCGGGTGTCTGGCATGACACTGAAAGAGTTGTGAGACAGCCTAGGAGAATGACATCATTAGCATGCAGTCAGTGACCCTGCGGGCTGGGGCCAATGAGGGCTGGGATGAGTTCAGACCAAAGATAAAACAAAGAGAAGAAACATACCTTCATCCCCCTGCTTTTTCTCATCATATCTCAGCTTGCAGAAGCTTCTCACTGTGGCCGGTTTCAAAGCAACTCGGTGTTAGCTGTGGGTAAACAAAACCTTAAAACAATTATCAGCAGAAATAGCGGTCGAGGCAGCCTGACTCGCGGCATTGTCTAAATACATCTCACCGCTCGTGACATCGTGGGTGTGGATCAACCACGGAGGTTTAAACGTGCAGGATTTTCCCACCACTCGGCTGGGCTGCTGTAGTGATACAACCAGCCGGTCCAGTCACTTAAACCTCCTACTCAGTTTCTTACCACTGGACCTGGACTAAACCTGCAGAGGCATGTCAGAACAACAGGTAAAATACCTGAGACTTATGCTGTTAAATAGCCAAGAAATAAGAGACATGACATATAATGAAGCATCTGAACATCAAAACAAAATCGCAGAGTAAGCGATATTCTCTCTTTATGTCAGCAGTCTATGTCCTAGCCATTTTCTGTGGACTCTAATTTGAGTGCAAGCACATGAGGAGAAATGAGGGCTCGCGTTCCATCATGTCCGTATTATCAGGAATACAGGATACAGGAATCAGAACATCCAGAATCAGCCAGGGAGACGCCTCTCACTCGTGAGCTGGAAGAGGAGGGTGGTCCGATTCTACATTCTGGCCCTCACGCCTCTTGGCTGTCTGCTGCATGTTTCAGGGTGACCATGTGACAGGGAGATGAAGTCACACACACACACACACACACCAAACTCTGTGTGTGTCATATCACAGGCATCTTCTCTTCATAGAAGCCGAAGGAGGAATCTTTGACTGACACCATAGATGGCCCTCTTGTAAGCAGCTGATCCGCAAGTGTAAGGACATTTTGTCAGTAAGGGTGACAGTGTGGAGGGGCAAACTTGAAGGGATAATTTGATGACATTTGATTGGTGAGGGATATGTCACCACCCCTCACCTGGGCAAGGAACCATGGTAACCCATGGTTACCATGATGGATCATTCCGTTACAGGGTGACATTCAAATATGCTCACAAATTCATGTCACATCAGATGAAGACGATATAAATTTTATACCCCTCATCAGATGTCCACTCAGAGCAGAGATACAGTCATCACACATAGGTCATGAGTCATTAAATAGAAAAGGCTCACTGGTTCATATGAAATATATGAGTTCCACTTTCCAGTTTATGCCAGTCTATACCATGAATAACTGAGGCTAGCAGTGAGTGCATGCACAAATAGTTAATTCTCATTCAGTCATAAATTCTGGTGACTTCTTTTGAACTCACACTTCCACTTCTCCTGCAGAAATGGTGCACACACTTGATTAACACACGGGTGTCACCCAGACCTGCCCCAACACCAGTAAAAGTCACTGGAAACAAACGACCACTGTGGTGAGCAGCTCCTTGGTGGTCATTTCTTGTGCTTCCGCACATCTACAGCTCTCTCACACATAATTCTATGTGATTCTAACCCCTACCGGGTTGTTTACCAAAGTTCGCCACCACCCTGCCCAGATAAATGGGCCCATTCGTGATCACCACACCCTGCGGCCAGACCCAACGGACGAGCTCAGAAGCTCAGAAGGCTGTCCTCTTTCCCTTTGATGAAACATTCCTGTGGGCTTGGCCCTGCCGCCAAGCGTCCTGGTCTGTGTGCCAGACTAACAGCAGTGATAACAGCCTTATCGAGGACATTCTTCATCACATCCGACCACCTGCCAGCACTCAGACAGACAGGGGACAGGAAAGAGGAAGTGGGACAGGAAAGAGGAAGTGGGACAGAAAGGGGTCTGCAGGTGTTAAATGGAGGGTTTTGCTGCCAACAAACTCTTCATGGTTAGAAAATGTAGAATTCCTTATAGACACGAATTCCATATTCAGGTCTGAAAATTATTAGCTATGTTTTAAACACCCAGAAAGTTCGAGCAGGTCACTGCAACCAGACTGAGGGAAACGTTTCTGCCAGAACACAGTCCAAAATGTAGCACAACTAAGCCACATTCTCAGGAAATCAAACAGGTCATTCGAATGTCACAATTGTAAAAATGTAGTACTCATATTGTAAAGACATATTGTATTTTTAGAACCAGATGATGTTTAAAGTACAGAAGATCCCAACGAATCCAAGGCCAAGTGTCCCTCTCTGAGTGGCTTTGTACAGCACTGCAGTTAACAACTGTTACTTATGTGCATTATAAATAAGTGTAACTTTACAAGAACACCAAGCAAACAGTAGATCCTCAGGAAAAATATTTTTGTATATTACAAAAGTAGTACACTTGATATACTACTATTGCAGTTTTACAGTTTATTAAGTTATTTCACACACACACACACACACACACACACACACACACACACACACACACACACACACACACACACACACACACACCATGACACCTGTGCTCAGTGGTTAAAAGATGAAGCCCAAAAAAAAACCAAACACCACAATCACCCAGAGTAGGAGCCAGTCAGGATTACAACAGCAGATATCCAAGAGTGAGTCACAAACATGAAGAACTGGGCGGCATCTGGCCCTAACGGCTAAAGAAACTAACAGCTCTGAATGGCCCAGACTGACAGGAAAAAATGAACCCACTACTTAATACAGTCTCCAATCCAGTATGGCTAACACAAGTACTGGTCATAAAAGACCCCAGCAAAGTGCCAACCACCATCATCCTCCAGACAAGTAACCCGTCTGTTCACACCATGGAAGCGCCTGTCAGGAATATGAGCAGCAAAGGTGAATGTATGTACAGTATGTGCACGAAGCTCTGCTCAGAAGGGGACCGGTAGCGAAGCACCACCTACTGAGAGATAACACCTTGCACTGGGACTCAAAAACCAGACAGACCCACCTAAGCATGAATCAGCTATAAGAAAGCACACAAAGAAAAAAAAAAAAAGCCTCACCCCTGGATACATGAGTGCCTAACCTCATATAAATTCAATAAGACCATAAGGGTCTTCGTGTAGGGCCTTTAACTCAAAGAAACACTGGAGGACAACACTAGAAGGCAATTCAAAGACAATTGCCCGGGTGATCGTAAAGTGTGGAATATACCGGTAAGATGTGCTGTCCCCACTGCTGTTCAGCACAGGCCTGTAAGAGTGGGTTTGGGTACAAACTGAGGAGCAGAACTACTGATTAGAAAATTGAAAGAACACACCGAATTTAAACATATAAATTCCATTTGGGTCACATTGTTATGACGACTACATTTCCAAAGAACTCAACTGCCACCTGGTGGTTAGAGAACAAAGAAACACTCAAATGCATGGTGAGCAAGACACGATATTTTTAAAAAAATGAAAGTAACGTCCTTCGAAATATTAAATAAATCATGTACTTTAAAAAAAATTTGAAAGTGCTAAATTCACAACTGTAAAATGTGGTGTCTAGTGTGTAGGCTGATTCCAGTTTTCCATTTTGAGGTAAATATTCAATTAAAGTTTCGTTAGTTTAGGTGTTTAAATATTTATTGACGCTACAAAGATCTAATATAACGCTATAGAAAACACACTGCTTTTGAACTTATTTTAAAGGAAAAGAATCGCAAACTAGCATGGCCTTGTGAAACAGTGACCTTATAAAACGTTTTATAAAGTTCAACTCGGCTATAAATATAAAAATAAATAAATAAATCTGAACTGCCTCAAATAAAACCTTGTACAGAATGAGAGACCTTTGAAAGATACCAAGGGAAAGATCCATGATAAGTTCCGGTACACTAAGGTTTTGTCTGTTTTTGATGGTTGCTTTTTGATACCAAAACACATGAGAAATTGATAAGAACAATTGATAAGAACTGATAAGAAAAGAGCTAGATTTTATGTCTTGTCCATATAACTGAGTTTGAAATGAAACAATGACTTTTCATTCAAATGTAGATTGTGCGTCATATTGGGTGAACCATACAGGGATTTGCAAATTAAATTATGAATTCTATTGCAACAGAAGACAACACTAAGTAAATAACATTTGACTAAGCTGCACCCAGTCATCCCAGTATTCTCATCCCTGACACAACAGAACATCGTGGCTTGCTTCCCCTGGTACACTCTTGACAGATGGAAATGTCTGGATTAAGTCAGGCAAAATCCTGAACTGCTAATAGGTCGCTTTCTAAGACAAAGTATCCGGAGTTAGTTATTGCCATGTTGACTGTTCATTTACTTTCTTTAAGCAAAACCTCATTCCTGATTCAGCGACTAGTTAAAATCACAGAGCTGGGGAACAGCTCTTTTCTGATTGCTAAAATTCGACCAACTTTGTCCAACTATGGACTGCAGCTTGCTGTACTACTTTGGTGGGTTTTGTGACGGTGTTAGTTCATATGCCTGTAGCCCTGTCTCACAGGTGTGGAGGCTTTGCTACACACACTCCTCTACACACCATCTCAGTCTTATCAGTCTGTGAGATTCATTCATTGGAATAAATATAAGTAACCTGAAGCCATGCACATGCTGACAGATCCAGCTCCTTTGTGTAACCAACATTTATGTCTAAATCTTTGGATATTATTATGACTATTATGGTCAGCAGTTTTATCGTCAGTATTTTTCAGCACACTCTCCCATGGCCTCTTACTTTGTTGTCTATTGCTGAACTGTTGATTTTGTCACTACTAACATTTCGGTAACACCATCGTAGCTAAGGGGAGGGTGCCCCCCATAATAACTCCTGCTCACACTTCTCATATAAAGTCACCAGACGTGATGGTATCGAAATAGAAATAGAAATAGAAGTATAGGTGCAGGCTAGGAAAAAAAATGCTGTAATCTTCACTAAGTTCACACAGGAAGACCAAACAGGTGAAACAGAAACAGGTGAAATGAATCAGGAGGCAGGAGGAGTTTAATTGGTGTAGTTTAATATGGTTTGCAGCAGAGGACGGTGGGAAATCCAAGGCAGCCAGAACAGTAAACTTTATTTTTCATAACACTCTTCAAACAAAATGCACAGGCCATTAAAACCTTTCACAATAGTCTCCTATCCATTAACTGGCACAGCAAGTTAAATATAAATGAAAAAAAAAAAAACTATAGTCACCTAGATAAGCTTTATTCTTGTGTCTAAGTTACTATTCATTATCTGTGAGGGAAAAAAAAATTAGGCGTGACTTCATTTTCAAGTGTGATTTAATTTTCATTTTCCCTTATTTTAGTACTAGTGAATTGCTAACATGTTTTTGTATTATGCCTTCAGAAGTGAAAGACAAATTGCCAACGCTGCAATTACTAGTAAATAAATACTGAAAATTAATGATGCAAAGTATGTTTTTTTTTTTTTTTTGCATTTTTATTTAAGAATCAGATTTCTAGTCTTTCCATGCTGCTTGGCAGTTTGTGTTTTTAACATTTCTTGCTGCCCGTAGTGTCTGCTGTAATGTGTACCCATATCCTTCCATCGTGATTATCAATTATCGATCATTACTGTGATCTGATCAGTAAACAGCAGCTAGCCATTGGGTGTGCGAGGCTTCTGTTTCTATGGTGACTGAGCTCCTGCTTAGTTCTTTGAAGTGTGCCACATAAACCAGAAAGTCCATGTGTCAGTGCACCTTGTGCTAAGCTGAAATAACACGACCTTTTCAAAGCCTACAAAAAGTCATTGGACTTTTCATGTTACACAAGTGATGTGAGGTCAATAATGTAAGGTCAATAACTAAGCGCTTGCATATGGATATCCGTTTTTTTCATTAGGAACATTGTTTCTTAGTCCCGTTATAGGCTGCCAGTACAAACTGAATAAGTTTGAAGTATTATGCCCTGGTTTCTTTTACCTGGTAAAGACATAGGCTGCCACATTGTGAACTAACTACTGCAACATGTTGAAGTAGCCTAGATGAAAGGTTATGAAAGAGTGTTTCAGTTTCTTAGCATGTACCTGTTATTATGTAGGACTTAGTTTTAGACCCCCTTACTTATATGGTAATCAAATAATAGCATGGGTTACACCTGGCGAACCAACGTTAAATGTCCAAGGGACTGTATACAACGAGAGAACAACAAAGGACCGGAAACACAACCTTGTGTAACACCATAGTATACTTTGCTGCATTCATTCACACTAAGAAATGTTCTAAATATGCTGTTAAGTAATGTTGAGGTGAAGAAGCCGAATACCCAGACTGACCATGTTCTCAATCTTCTTTATTAAAAAAATATAATGGTCGACAGTATCGAAAGCAGCACTCGAATCTGGCAGTACCAAAATTCTCCACCATTCGAGGCAAGACATTTGGGTCACTGACTCCTCTAGTCTGAGCTGACACTGTACTATGGTGCATTCAGGAACTAGATGGAAATACTCTGAGCACTTCTTCTTTAAATAAGCATAAAACTGCAGCTGTTTAGGTAGCTGTCTTAGAAATGGTATGTCTGGTATGGTAAATAGGATAGGTCAGAGTGGTTAGGGACATGGCCCAGATTGAGTGCTGAATGGGTTATGTATTCAGCTTGCGCCCCCCCCCCCCCCCCCCCAAAGGTGTGGACGTTCTTGGACCCAGCACTGAACTCTTCAAAATGATCTAAAATAGAGACTTTTATTATATTAGAGACTTTAATAGTATTTTAGTGGTCAATTAGCATTTAGTAGCATTTTAGCATTTTAGCAGTCAGCATATCACAGCTGCATGTCAAATCAGCAAGAATATCATGGATATGTTATAAATGTCAAGCCATGTTTTTAGTAATTAATGAAAACCATTTCAGGACGGTGTGAAAATCTGGGAACACAAAAGGTTTCGACAAAGATTCTGTAGATTGTGCACATGGATTCAAGCCAATGCCCCTTTACAATCCCAGGACGGTTGTGGGCTAATATTCTAATCATGATTAAAATCAACCTAAACGTTGAAATATAGAGCATTTACAGATCTGCAAAAGAGAATTATGGGATGTAAACTCCACCTTCTCTTCTCAACATAGTGTTATCCGTGTTTCTAGGTTATGCTGTATTTTCTGTTTCATACATTATTCTGTCATAATCATACATAATCCTAATAAAAGAACCCTCCTCCTCTTCAGGACAATAATCAAAGAATAAATATTCCTGATTATCCTAGGCAGGTTAGCTCTTAACTCATTTCTTAGATTATAAATTATAGAAATATATCCATCTGAAATAAAGGAGCTCGGTCTGGTAAAATAAATAAATAAATGAATAAATGAATAAATAAATAAATAAATAAATAAAAATTAAATTAAATTTAAAAAAAACTGTTTTATAAAGTTCTTGTGGAAATTTTGAGTTCTGATGTGCTCCACAATTATAAAATTTGTCATTTTATTATAAAAGTATATGGTAGGCCTTCTAATACCCACATACTACTACAAACTCAACACTAGAGGGCAGTCGAGTGCTTTTTTCATTTACATTAACAGCTGTTGTATGCATATGTAACATTCTCAGTGTTGTATTTTATTTATTTGGCGGTTGAGATCACTGTTGCTGGAGGGCAACATTAATATCATTTTGTGGCATATTGCTATGCAGACCTGTGTGTATGAATGTGTGTGTGTGTGTGTGTGTGTGTGTGTGTGTGTGTGTGTGTGTGTGTGTGTGTGTGTGTGTGTGTGTGCTCTCAAGCTGGTATACTGAGTTACCACACCTCAGTGTTTATGGATTTAAAAGGTCAGTCTGAACAGGTCATACTCAATACCTTGTTGTCATGGGAGAAATGGACTCATGTTTGTTTGTTTGTTTGTGTGTGTGTGCATGCATATGTACACGGTATGTTTCCCTGTACTCCACACCAAGAATGATCTTTAGAAAAAGTCATCGCTATTTATCACCCGATTTTCTATTGTGATTTTCAGTTCTGATTTAATACATTTGTTTTTAATCTTTCTTCTGCAAAACAACTGAATTATAAATTATTCAATTACTATGGTTTGAAAGGACTTGTGAGAAATGTTCGATTCTGTAACATCTCAGCTTTCTCTCTCTCTCTCTCTCTCTCTCTCTCTCTCTCTCTCTCTCTCTCTCTCTCTCTCTCTCTCTCTCTCTCTCTCTCTCTCTCTCTCTCTCTCTCTCTCTCTCTCTCTCTCTCTCTCTCTCTCTCTCTCTCTCTCTCACACATGTGTGGCTCTGCGTTTTATCTCCTTCAGTTTGTGCATCCTGGCCAAATGTGTGCCTGGCTCAAATTTGCTCCAAATGAGCTGGTACGATTCTGGAAAGCTGCACCATATTAAGAATTTCCATATAGTTTCGAGTTGCGCATGTCTGGGGTTACATGCAGTGCAACGGACGGATGATTTAGAGTCAGATCTCAGGAGTAGGGAAGCTTTTCAGTTCACAGCATCAAAGACCAACTTGGTTTTTAATGTTTATAGTGCCTTTTCTCTTAAAAGGAATTTGCAGGGATTTCTAAAGGAATACATTTCTCATCATGTGCCCATATACTAACTATAAAGCATTTGATGTCCTGTTCTTAGCTAACTTTAACTCCTGACTGTGTTCTTTGAGAGATATAGCTATGAACGGAGTCCTTTTCGCCATACAGAATCCAGCTACAAAAGACATTTTTGTGCCGATCACCGAACGGCCGTGTTTTTGACCTGTGGAGGCCCCCTGTCTGAGCTGACTTTGGTCATTATTACCTCAATATTAAAGGAGACCTGAAACATATGATGCCTGGGGTCCGATAATGACATGCATCAAGGGGATATGTTACCAAACCGAAGGCCAGCTGTCTGCAATTCTGCTCGATGGTTGTCAGTCTTGCTAGGGGTGAGATTGGTCTGTGGACCGCATGGTTCAGATGGTGCAATTTTCACATATTGATTGTTCAAGTCTGACTGCTCCTCAGCAATATGAAAAATGGTTCCATAAATTCCATAGATTCCTAAGTTGCAGTTAGAGGTTAAAACTCATAGACAGTTATATTAACTTGTGTTCAACTCATAATAATAATTTATAGACAGTTATACTAACTTGTGTTCAACTCATAATAATTTATAGACAGTTATACTAACTTGTGTTCAACTTATAATAATTTATAGACAGTTATACTAATTTGCATTCAACTCATAATAATTTATAGAGTTATACTAATTTGTGGTCAACTTATAATAATTCATAGACAGTTATACTGACTTGTGCTCAACTTATAATAATTCACAGGCAGTTATACTGACTTGTGTTCAACTTATAATAATAATTTATAGACAGTTATACTAACTTGTGTTCAACTTATAATAATTCATAGACAGTTATACTAACTTGTGTTCAACTTATAATAATAATTTATAGACAGTTATACTAACTTGTGTTCAACTTATAATAATTCATAGACAGTTATACTAACTTGTGTTCAACTTATAATAATTTATAGACAGTTATATTAACTTGTGTTCAACTCATAATAATTTATAGACAGTTATACTAACTTGTGTTCAACTCATAATTTATAGACAGTTATATTAACTTGTGTTCAACTTATAATAATTTATAAACAGTTATACTAACTTCTGTTCAACTCATAATAATTTATAGAGTTATATTAACTTGTGTTCAACTTATAATAATAATTCATAGACAGTTATACTAACTTGTGTTCAACTCATAATAATTTATAGACATTTATACTAATTTTGTTCAACTTATAATAATAATAATAATAATAATAATAATAATAATAATAAAGAATGTTATCGTTTTTCTTATTGTTATTTTAGTTCTACAATCTCAAACATTTTTATAAGACAATGAAATGCTAATGATTAAATAGTACAAAATATTACTGATAATATTGCCAAGTTGTGAATGTATGCTATTATTTCTTGGTCTAGATCCACAGACTAGTGCCTGTTTATAGCCTGTATACAGTAGAGTGACCTTTTTCTTCCCTTATTTTAGGATCCTCATGATCTAAGTACACATGCAAATGTTTCTGCACATTGATATTTATTATTGTTAGTGTGTTGAGTTTGTCTATTTTGTGTATACTGTTGAGTAATAGCATTAAAACAACCAATAAACACAAATCCTTTGAACCAACAATTTCATATTTCTGGATATGCTGAAAAACTATTACTAAAGATTGTATATTAATTACATTCTTACCTTGAACCCTTTTAAAAATAATAATATTTTCAGCTCAGTAGTTAAGGTACTTGACTTGTAATTGGAAGATTGCTGGTTCAACTCCCACCGCTGCCAAATTGCCCCTGTTGGGCCCTTGAGCAAGACCCTTAACTCTCAATTGTTCAAGTTGTACTCAGTCATGATTATAAGTTGCTTTGGATAAATGTGTCAGCTAAATGCCATAAATGTTAATATTTCTCTGAAGCCTTCATTTTTTCTAAAATAACCTTTTATTTTGCACAACAACAACAACAACAATAATCATCATCATCATCATTATAATAATAATTAATAGTAGTAGAAGTAGTAGTGGTGGTATTTTATAGAAATCAAATGCAATTGAAAATTGCTGGAAGGATTCCACAGGTACTTATTATTTGTAACATTTAAAAAAAATTGGACGATGTGAAAATACTGATTTAGAAGATATTCAGAAAAATATATGAATATATGAACTATGTAGGAAATATATCAACTTTGATATGTAGATTAAATACTAAAGAGGACCTTCTCAACAACATCATACAGTATATTTCAGGTACTCAGTGTAAAAAAAATGTAATATATTTAGTACATGCACAATGGTATAATATTAAGAGGAATGCGAATCATCATAACAATATATCACAGTTTACAGTTTATATCACAGTTTATTTCTGTTATTTCTAACAGAAATATCTAGTTAATCATAATATATATTGTTCTTACAGACTCATTTTGGTATTAAACATATATGTAAAATTCAGTGTATTTTACTAGAAATAACTAAAAGCATTCAAACAATATTTTCAAAGGGAAAAAAATTTATATTTTAAGTGAAAGATTCCAAAAGGTATTTTACTTACCAGTGCAATCATTTATGTATTTATTTCTGTTCTCACAGAAGTTCTTGAAGTGAAGTCCAGCCCTGCTGTGTTTGACGCACAGACCAGTGGTAGTATCTCTGTAGGAAACAGGTGCTCATTGTCTTCAAGAAGGACTCAAAAGCCATGAGAACAACTTTGCCGAAGACTTCTCATGGCTAGCGGGCCTGCCGTGCTGTGTTCCACCCTAATTACAAGCAATTTTACACAGCCTCATGAAACATTATAGAAATATGTGACAAATCGTTCCAGTTCAACTTAGCGACTTGAGGCATCTAAGTTATCTGTCTGCAAACATGTCCCTGTTAAAGAGCTATTCAGATTTATACAGTAGGCCGCTATGTTAGCGGACATATGCCGTCGGCTCAAGTTACTGAGCTATGCTACAAAACAAATGTGGATAGTAAAAACGCTCATATGACTGCTTGCTTTCCTTGTGCAAAATTCTGCCAGCATAAGAGCAAATATTCCTTTTGCACTTTCTAAGTAGATCTCACAAATTATTCATTTCTAACGACTTTTTAATACTGAACTACAAATTTGCCGTGACCTGGACAAGAGAATTTGAAAGTGTTTCTTTAAAGGTAGGGGGTGGTTAGACTCAAAGCACCACACACATCTACATAAGCCAGAATAAACCAATCATTATAAGCTAAACATTTTTCAGCAGTGATAGATGATGCTCCTCAGTTGCACTTGGCGGTTAAAGTCATCTTGCGGTTGAACTGGACTTCAAGCACAGTCCCCCGGGTGCAGAGACCCACCCATGCCCCTTAAACTGCCCCGAGTTGCATCAGTGAAAGTGGGCCAGCATTGATCAGCGATGATTACGCAGTGGGGAGGCCTATTAAAGTGAGGAGAATAGCAAGTGGAGACTCGCGAGGAGCGTTTAGTTGGGTTTGTGCCTTTCTCGCCCCTCGAATTAGATGAAGACATAATCTGTTCAAAATGACCTTGACAAGCAGTGGTGTGTGGAATACAGCACCCTTGCATTACACACCTGGGATGGTTAATTTCTTCAGTGTTACCTCTGCCAGTATGAATCACTCCGTGTTGAACCAGATATGTATATTTTTATCATTGATCATCAAGCTCTTTTCCAGTGATTAGTACTTGTCCTCTCAGCCTTGCATGGGAAGCCATACTGGCTGTCGGTTCCACGGGCATGGCTGGGCCGTGGTGCCCCCTGCTACGCAAGTGAAGATGGTGTGGTTGACAAGGTGTGAAGGGTGTGCGTGGGTGGGCCGGATTTGCAGAAAACCGCTCCACTGTCAGCAGGTTGCCGGCACCGAACACCTGGACTCTCTACGTCTTTGAAAATTATATATATATATATATATATATATATATATATATATATATATAGAGAGAGAGAGAGAGAGAGAGAGAGAGAGAGAGAGAGAGAGAGATAGATAGATAGATAGATAGATAGATAGATAGATAGATAGATAGATAGATAGATAGATAGATAGATAGATAGATAGATAGATAGCCTTTTTTCTTTTTTAAGTTATACCACTCAGAGGGAGGTCAAGCAGAGGTCGCCAGGCTTTTCACAAGTCTAGCATGAAGGGCCGTGAGGCTGGGCAGAGGAACCAGGAGGGTGCCGCCCACTGTGCTGGGTTCAGGGTTCAGGAGGCCTTATTTAAGGCCGCACACTGCTACAGGCTGACTTGAGCTTAAACTCACTGGAGTTTCACTTTATTGCTGCTGTTTGCTGCTGTTGTGATGCAAGTAAAAGCAGTTTGAAAACAAATTTGAACTGGATCCAGAAACGACGATCTAGTTGATAAAGTGACAACAGACACGGACGGATAACAGATCGCATTTCTTTCTTTCTTTTTTTTTTTTTTTTTAATGAGGAGAGTCAAGTTGGGCTTTTCAATTTTTAGAAAATAAACCAATAACAATATTACAAATAAGGAAATTGTTACATCATTCACAGGGTTACAGTCAAATGTACATTTTATACATGGAAACGGGACCTCTCTTTCATGTCACAGTGGTCAGGGTTGGCAGGACTCCACACAGGCCTGCCCAGGGAAGCATCTCCACTGCGCCACTCAGAGTCCCGGCTGAGACACAGGGAACACCAATCACATCCACACTGCAGTACTGCCATCCTAACATCGGAGGGCGACGTTACGCTATGAGTCAATGGTGCTGTGTCCGGGAGCCATTTTCTCTCTGTGACAACACTTGTGAGCATATCCGGGGCCATATTCAGACTGCCGGCCCAAATCAGACTTTTGGTACATCCAGATTACAGATTAATTTTTGACATTCAGGACAGCAACAACAACAAAATAAGTGATTTGAATGAGATTTTTACATTTACGGCATATAGCAGGTTCTTTTATCCAAAGCGACTTATAATTGCGAGTGTGACAATTTGAGCAATTGGGGATTAAGAGTCTTGCTCACAGTCCCAACAGTGGTAGTCTGGCAGTGGTGGGCTTGAACAATCTTTTGGTTACTAGTTTAATACTGCTGCGCTACCCCTGACCCAACATGTGTCTCAGTCTGAATGCTCTGGACGCTCAATTCAGATGTGCAAGTGTCCTTTTCATAAATCGTAAAGACAACAATGAAAATATCCAAATCCAGAGTGACAGAAGTGCTGGAATTCCAGAAAAGACAGCCAAGATTCATGCTAGAGAATTACGCGCTTTGGAAAAGAACAACAGTCTGTAGACTGACGGAGGCTTCCGTATAAGTGAAGCTGGAAGAAACCTACCGGAACAAGTCACCAGCGTGGTAGCTACATAGATACTGATGCCTACGGTGTTACCACAGCAACCCATGCAGAGAGGCTGGTCACAAATCCGATCTGATCACTTGCAAATAGCAGTTCGGACTCAAAAGATCTGATTTGAGAGACAAGACCGATTTGCCTGCAGTTTGAACACAGCCTGGAGGACACAGGCCGTAACCCAGACGTACAAGGACTAGGCAGGGTCCATTTGTGTTTACGCTTCCCAATCATCACTATAATGGTGACACACAATGTTTTTGACTCACATTTTTCAACCGGCACATGCTGCAGCCCAGCATCGCTGATAATGAGCGAAAATGCTGGTGGTTGAGCTGTCCACATAGCACATAACCGTCGCCAGCTACATGACAGCGATGATTATTTTAATAACTGCCGTGTGAAATTGTGGCCATTGAGTTTGCATACATGTGCCAGTGAGTCAGGCACGTGCCATCTGCTCTAGCACCTTTCTGAAGGGGTTGGTCTACCTCGTATGACTGAGCTGGACGTTGTGGCTCTTGCACATGGCACAGTCCATGTGAAATGACTGGAAAGAACTGAATATTTGCTCTGCATAACACGCTTAAACGATCACGTCGTTCTCAGCTCATTCGTTCTAACTCTGAGGTCTACACGGCACGCTGGTAAATGGGGGGTGTGGATGCTAAACTGGGAGGGATGGGCTGAATGTGAAACAGGGCAGCATAAGAAGCTGTTAGCTTCCTGCAGAGATGTAAACCTTGGCGCTAGTGGTTAAGAACACAGTGGGATGGCAGACTTATGGTGTACCAGTAAGATGAAACGTACCTTATCTAAACGGACGGCTTGTGCTTCGGCGGAACGGAACCTCTCGCCGAAGGGCCGCTCTTTCTACAGGCTGCGGCTCAGGTGGACCGAGTGGCGTCACCGTGCTCCGTCAGGCTCTCGCAGACAGAGGGGTGATGTAGCAGAGTAGATGAAGACGTGGTGGCAACAGAGCCCTTGATGGCAGGAGGCGTTGCCTCCACCAGTTGCCGCTGGGGGACCTGATCCAGTTCAGGTGGTATCGCGACCCACGGCTCGAAACCTCACACCAGGTGCTCTTGGCCCAGTGGTGGCCATGGTTTCTGCTTCTGCCCAACTGATTCTAGGACAGCTGCACGCAAGACACTTGAAGGCTTGTATGTGCATTTGTGTATGTAAACATAGTCGCATGCACCACAGGTTGCGCAACCTGACAGAACCTTTCCGACAGAGGAAGTACGTGCCTGCAGGTTCGGCGCAACAACTGAGAGGACTGCGATATCTACCGAGCCGTGTGAACTCCTCACACGGCCGGGATGCTTCACACGGCCCCTGCAGCACTGAGATCGCCTATTTCTGTCCAAATTCACATACGCGTTAAGAGTGGAACTCCAGCAGTTCAAACTGCATATAGAAATCCTGTCCCCTTTTCACTAAGCTTCCAGTTCAAGCGCAGGACATTGCACATAGGGTTTTAAGTAAGGGGTAAGCCTTCAGAGGAGAGAACGGGAGAGAACGGGTACACTACCGCAGTGCCAGCCGCACCACAGCTGCACAGCGCCCACCCGCCGATTGAATTACCAGCACAGGAGCCAAACACCCTTCGAACAGAACTATTAACACCCTGCACTTCAAACCACCTTTAATATACCCATCACTCTGTTCCCATGTAAGAGATGCGAACGCACGTAATCCAGGTGTTCCAGTGACGTGAGTGAAATTCAAACATACTCGCATTGCTCCACTTCAGAGTATAAAGCACGACTTCTAATTTTGCAAACTGAGGAAACAAGGAGAAAGAGAGATGAGACGAGATGAGATGGAGGAATTATTCTTCGGGAGGATTTCAGCAGCTCTATCTTGCGGCTACTTCTCAGTAAGACACCAAGGAACCATTAAATATTGAAGGGCTGTTGACTGAAGTAGGAGGTGAGGGCCTGCCGTATGGGAGCAGCACGGGAAAAGTCCGAAAAGTTCAAAAAGGAATCTCTCTCTCTCTCTGTGTGTGTTCAGCCTATGAAATAGTCATGACATTGCATGGAAGTGATGAAATCCTGGCAGTTGGACACTATGGTTTGCGCCCAGTTAAATAAAGACCAAATGGAGACAAAGACAGAGCAGCACCATAAACCAGCCAATCAGGAGGCCCTGCCAAGGTGTACGGCATCTGAAAACCCTCAATGTGGCGCGTGTTCTTACTGTTCCTGTAGAAGGACCCGTGTAGGACGTCAGGCTGGACACTCTCCAGGAGGAGGTCTGTAACGTACGCTGGCGTTCCGACGCTTCTTCTCAGGCCGCTGGAGCAGCCGACGGAGCTCATGTGAACTGGAACGTGGTCGGAGGGACGAGCGGAGCGGCAAGTCTGGTTTTTAACGTATTAAAGATGACTGTCGACCCCGAGGTTATGAAACGGAGGACGTCTCTCACCAGCTGAGCTAGAGTGTAAATCAGGACTGTTACCCGTAAGTGACCTTGATGCCAGGATACACACACACACACTATAGCACTTCAGCAGGTGAATTCCAGTTCCTGTGCGTCACCCTGGCTCAGTAGAAACTGGGTGTGTTGTCATCCTCCTCCAAGAGAGAGCAGATTCCTTGCTATCCCACAATCATGGGCCTGATGCAGGAGTGACAGTAGTTAGACCTGCTCTCAGCATTACAGAAAGGTCCAGAATGTACATCGACACCAACAGCTCTCCATTCAGAAAAAAAAAACCCTGTACAAGAAAGTCCAACACCTTTAAGAAACTGCTCTGGAAGGGGAAGCCTTGTTACACTGATATTTACACGTTTCTGGTGGTTTTACACTGGTGCTTGTGAAAGGCATGAATCGTGTGGAATACTGTTTAGGTGATGGGTACAGATCCTGTTGACTCATTTTTATCAAACCATTCAAAGCACATCTGTAACACATCAATTATCACCATCGTTACTGCAGATGGGCTTAGCCAGGAACGCTTTGAATTCTCACCATACGTCTTACTATTATTATTTATTACTAGTATGTGTTTTATTAGTACCATTAGCAGAACTAATAATGCCAGTACTAAAGAAATACTAGTCATTGTATCGCCATGCCAGTACTGTCACATTTAAAAATATTTTCCCATTATGAAAGGGTCTGCTGAGACCTCAGACACCCTAATACTTCGTTTTAAAAAAATCTTTTAAAAGATGAAATTTTGGAAGTAAGAAAAATATAAGCACATCAAAACAGCGATCTGTAAAGCGTAATAAATGCAGGCGTTCACACTTCTATGGCATGCTTCAGACTCCAATGGTTAACCTAGCCACACACACACACACACACACACGCACGCACACAAACACACGCACACACACACACACACACACACACACAAACACCCAACAAACTCACACGGATGTGTGTGTCAGGCTCCAAAATAATAAAGAAGGCTGTAGACAAGCTAAATATCTAAACATGTGCACACAGGGCCCTTCTATGTAAACAATTCATAGAAAGCACCCTAACAATGTCCCTCACCTCTCCGTCCTCACAGGGGAAGCGTGTCCGATGTTCTTCTACCAAATCAATTCAAATGTCCACAAATGTTGTCTAAAACAGAGAACAAATGTCGACGCTGGTCTTCCTCTAATCATGCTCGTGTGACCAAAACAAGCAAACAAACCAACCAAAGCATGAGCATATCGACCCTGAACTGAGAGCACCATCACAGACCCAGAGCGTACTGTCTCAGGCTTGTCTTGATGATGTCAAGTGCGTCTGATATGTACAGAGGGATGAGGTCGAACAGGAAGATGTCCTATTTGGCAGGTTATGATATCTGTAAAAAGTTAATAATAATAATAATAATAATAATAATAATAATAATAATAATAATAATAATAACAACATTTCCCATGGAGACTGGAAGCAGAGAAAATCTTCACAATTTCAACACTGTCAACAAGATTACTGTTGAGAAGATATCTCTTTTTTTTTCTTTGTTTTGTTTTGATTCGTTTAAGTGTTTCAAACAGCAAAGTAACAGAAGTCTCTTTGTTTTGTGGTGGCAGTAATCACTGCCCAAAGGAAGTTCCATTTCATGGTGTCCGTCTCCGGTTTTTGCTCCCCTGCCAGTGGTGGCGCAGGGATTACGGTTCCGTGGGTTCTTTCGCCCGTGGCAGTCGGTACTCCTGTTCACGATTTCCACACACGAAGCACACGCGTTCTACCTATCTGTTCCTCTTTGCCCTTTTAAAGGGTAACCTTGCAATGCAGTCCTCCCAGATTACAATATTACACGTGTCTGTATATTTCATATAGATTCCTTGTGTTCACATATCTTTTTTTCTTTAAAAAAAAAAAATAAAAAATTTAGAAAAATTCTTAAAAAGAACAAAGATGAAAACAAAAGAAATGTAAAACGGAAAAAAAATCTCACACGTAGGCAAGAGAAAGGAAGAACATGCTGTTGATTGATGAAAATGGCTCTCTGCTATGTCTGGTAGCGGTTGTGACAGCAAGCCTGGCGTTTTGATGTTCAGTCGATTTCTATGGCACCATTTTCTCAGTGGGATCCCCAGAGACTGTCTGGGTGGCTGTGGGGGGTTTGGGGTTGTGTGTGTGTGTGTGTGTGGGGGGGGGGGGGGGGGTTGCCTCAGGGGACATGGAGGGCCAATGAGAGTTTAGATGAGGGGAGATCCCCCCACCCCACCCCCGTCAGGCTGACGGCCCTAGCCCACGTCCACCTCACACAGCCTCGTGGTCCTGCCTCCCTCCCTGTCTGAGGGTCCCCTCCCCCGGTCCGGGGGTCAAACCTCCACCGACTGGATCTGGTTCATCTGTGCCCTCATTAACTGCACACTGTTCAGGATCTTCTTCTGATGGCCTGCGAGGGTCACACCCACCCTAAGGATGTCTCTGTGACACACACACACACACACACACACACACACACACACACACACACACACACACACACACACACACACAAACACACACAAACAAACACAAAACAGATATCAACAAAACCCTTCCATATTAAAGGAAATTCTGTACACCAGAACCAACCCAGCATGCCAGCACAAGGCACAAGGTGGGTGAGCTCCTCCGCCTGCTTGGCGGTGCCTCCCACGTTTCCCTGCGCCCGCTACGCTGGGTGTCAGACGATCAGGAAACGACAACATGTGTGATGTCAGGAGGCGCGAGTGTGTGCTTGGTGCAGGTTTAACTGCTGGTGTCGTGAGGGCAGAGGAACCCGAGAGCGCATCCGTGCAACTCACGCCTCTGCCACGTGCGACGTGGTTGTGAAAAGAATGCAGGGGAGGTGCACAGGCAGCGCTTGCGATGGCGTGTTTATCTAGAAACATCCATCATTAGCGCCGAGTACTCCACCTTAGTCCCCCTCATTACCGCTGGTAATTACCGCAATATATTTATGCCTAACGTTGAAAGATGGCGGCAGACACACCGAAAGCATTATGCAGGCTGGAAAATATTCCAACTGTTCGGAAAAGTGATGAGCCAACAGTCAGTGCTTATGAAGTCAGGGAGTGATGGGAGAGGAACCATGCAAAGTCTGCTGACTTTGGGTTGTAAACCTGGATGCTCTCCAGACCTGAGCTCCATGCACAACCCACTCTCTCTCTCGGACTTACTCCATTGTCATCTGCGAGACCACGTCGAAGCTGGTGAAGTCGGCGTTGGTGAAGTTGTCTTTGTACTGGCCCATCTTGATGGCGTCCAGCCACTCATCCACCGTGCTGAAGCTGGAGAAGTCCGGGACGCTGCGGTCCAGCAGTGGCAGGTGCACCCTGCGCGGGACACAGAGCGGGACACGTCATGACCATGCCCACCACTGCACGTGCTCAGACTCAGTTCCATGCAGTGTCCTGGCGATGTTTAATATTCGCACGCATGTTCGATTCTGTCTCAGTCGGACCACCCCTCCACGCACACTATTACACCCGTGTTCAGGATTAGAGCCCAAATAAAAGCTTCCTAACTGCTTTGTCACTGTTAAAGGAGTGCGACTCACGGTGTAGGTGCAAGGTACCCAGGCCTGCTGTTCAGCTACGCCAGCAGAGGGCGGTATTCCAGTGCTCATTCGTAACAGACAGAAGAGATTTTGGGCTGACATTAGGTCAAAAAAAAAAAGCTCTCTGTGGATCTGTCTAAAACAGAACCATGTCCCCAGGTGGCCACTACTTTCAAAATTGCCCTGGTACCTCAGGCTATCCATGGGCGAGCCACCTCTGTCGAGGCGGCGTCACAGACTCGACCCGCCCGGTGTACAGCGGGGAGATGGGCTTCCTTGTGTGCTTTTGCTTCTTTTGCACTTTAGAAACTCTGTGAAATCAAAGCCTGCCTCGATCCTCTGACATAACGCCCAAGGGTCCATTTGCACAGATCAGCTTAGCGCCAAAAAAGAATAAGAAGAAGAAGAAAAAAACCCTGAGGTGATGCCTCGCACAAATGAGCTACACGGACGAGATCAGAAGCGAAATCAGAACGTTGGCATCATGGGAGCAAGATTTCCTTCTGGAATCTACAAAAATAGATTCTTCTTTCAGGATATTCCTGTTGGCAAGCACTTAATATAAATAATAAAGGCCAGCGCTGAAAATTTACAGACATAAATGGGAATGCATATGTAAACAGCGCACACACACACACACACACACATGCCCCCCCCCACACACACACGCGCGCACACACACACACATACACACACACACACCCGCCCCCCCACACACACACTAAGACCTAGACAAAGCCAGGTATTGTGCCTAAAAATTAGTCTTCAGTAGTATCCTCTGAACGAGAATTTCCAAAGCAAAGATATATCATGTGACATACTTGGGTTCCCTCCCTTGGAATAACACAGTGAGTGTCCTGTCCTTGCACAGGCAGTACAGGCAGCGTGGGTTCTGGAAATCGAAACTTACGTTTGGCACTACTAAACATGCCACATCCCTTAGACAATATTGAACGTTTCTACATTTAAAAGAACACTAAATGACTTTTAGAGGTGTGGGCTCCCGTGCCTTATGGGAATATTTATATATGTGCTGTTTTTAACTCCAAAACCAAGGAATTTCACCCCAAAAAAATCACAACACCTTAAAACCATTTTCAGATGCTAGGAATGCAGAAAAACGAAGAGAAAGCTTTCACACTGGTCCAGTACTTGTACTTGTAACTTCTTTCTATACTTCACGCAACGGTCCTCCATGTTTTCAGACAGCGTGGACAGCCGAACATCGCAAACCCCCCGTGTAAACCCCTCGCCATGGGATCCGGCCCCTGGTGCGTACCCCGAGGAGAGGGGGGTCATGGCCTTCAGGCTGTTGGGGTTGCGGATCATCTTGTCCAGGTGGTTGACAATCTGGCTGAATTTTGGCCGGTTGTTCCGCTCTTTCTGCCAGCAGTCGAGCATGAGCTGGTGCAGCGCGCTGGGGCAGTCCATGGGCGGAGGCAGCCGGTAGTCCTGCTCGATGGCGTTGATGACCTGCAGGGGGCAACGAGGAGCTGTTTAGCAGCTGTCAGAGATTGTCGAAGATGCCAACAAAGAAAGAATGTGGGCCCTTTGGAAAGATATAGCTGTACCACAAATGCCCAAACTGTGTGTGTGTGTGTGTGTGTGTGTGTGTGTGTGTGTGTGTGTGTGTGTGTGTGTATGTGGGTGTGTGTGTGTGTGTGTTTGTGATAAAGCATGATGTCACTTTCCTCTTGCTGGAGGGCATAGGTCTACTGGCCATAAGTGTACTGGGCGTAGGTCTACTGGGCGTAAGTGTACTGGGCGTAGGTCTACTGGGTGTAAGTGTACTGGGCTTAAGCATACTGGGAGAAAGGGTACTGGGCATAAGTGTACTGCGCGTAGGTCTACTGGGCCTAAGTGTACTGGGCGTAGGTCTACTGGGCCTAAGTGTACTGGGCGTAGGTCTACTGGGCCTAAGTGTACTGGGCGTAGGTCTATTGGGCCTAAGTGTACTGGGCGTAAGTGTACTGGGCCTAAGTGTACTGGGCGTAGGTCTATTGGGCCTAAGTGTACTGGGTGTAGGTCTATTGGGCGTAAGTGTACTGGGCGTAGGTCTATTGGGCGTAAGTGTACTGGGCGTAGGTCTACTGGAGCTAAGTGTACTGGGCGTAGGTCTATTGGGCGTAAGTGTACTGGGCGTAGGTCTATTGGGCGTAAGTGTAGGGGCTGAGGGACACTGTCAGAGCTAGTAGCCCTGTAGGAGGTGGAGAATTGATCTGGTCTCCTCATAAGCACACTGTGATCATTATCTCCATCTGAAGGGGACCCAGGGAATCCATTTATCATTGCACACACACACAAAGACGCACACACATGCACACACACACACGCACTCTTTCTCTCACACACAAAGATTCTCTCACTATCTCACACACACACACACACACACGCGCTCTCTCACTCTCTATATTTCTCTCTCATACACACACACACATGCAAATGCACAGACAGACACACACACACATGCTTTCTCACTCTCTCTCTCTCACACACTCACACAGGCTCACGATCATACGCACATTGTTAATCAGGAGAGTAAAGTTCAGTGCTATCTGCGTGTGATCTAAAACATGCCGATGACAGGGCTGCGCCCAAAAGCGATTCCTCATCTGCTCACAGAAAATGTAAACGGAGAGTGAGACATGCGAGCGGTTTTCTGACGCACCGCTGCCGTTCGGCAGAGTTCTCTCCGGGCTACGGCACGACTCCATCTGCTGCACAGCTCTCACTCATTTCTCCGGCCTGCAATTACTGTCAGACCCAAACATGATTCACGCCCGCTCACTAAAATACATGCTGACTAATTTCTGTGTTTAGCAAATACGCTGCAAGCTGTAACAGGAAATTCCCGCTGTCACTCAGTGTTTAGAGACGTCTGGTTTTCTGCAACTGTCAGCGCGGTATCGAGCGTTTCCCGCTCGGTTTGGTCCTCGCTGGGACATCACTTCCCTGTGCCCAGATTGTTGGGAAAGTGGTGGAGGTGTCTGTGGGCGGAGTTAACCTTCCACACATGCC
Organism: Electrophorus electricus; assembly: GCF_041902795.1. Classification (NCBI taxonomy): domain Eukaryota; kingdom Metazoa; phylum Chordata; class Actinopteri; order Gymnotiformes; family Gymnotidae; genus Electrophorus; species Electrophorus electricus. The sequence goes on from NC_137518.1 coordinate 2,591,097, forward strand.
TTGGTGTCCGAGCGTACCACGTGGGTTACAGGACCCTAGTGAGACCCAACAGCTCTCCAGCTCATTAAAGTGTAAAGGCGCTCCGTCCCGAGCCCGATTAATCTCCTCCGGCCGGTGCGGAACCCCAGCCCGGAGGGGCGGCGAGGCACCGCCAGGAGCTGCTAATGAGATAAGTGCCGAGAGCCGAGATCTGGGCCCCCTCTTAGCGCATTAGCACGCCCGCTTTCAATCTGAAAGTTATTTTCATTATCGGGACCAATAATTTGCTTCTGCCTCGGCCACCCGGAGGGAGGCTGGAGGCGGCAGCACCGGTGAAGGGCAGGAGACGTTAGCCGCGGCCTGCATGCTAATCACGCCACCTGCATGCCGCTGACTGGGTGCAGCGTTCAATTGGGCCTCAGTTTTAGTTTGAAACACCGTCCATTCCTTTTAATACTGATCACCCACAATTTTGCTATTTTTATTCTTTTTCGATTTTAACTTTCTCTAGATTTTTCATTTTTAGTCTGATTAAGTATTATGTTATTTCAATTTAAGTTCCTTTTTGGCTTCATTTACACTGGATTAATGTTCTACTCACACATAGTCCGAAGCACTTTGAGATGCATTTTTTGTATGAATGTTGTTAATAACGTTATTATTGTTGCTGGTGGTGGTTGCCCATTCATATCTGTTTTCATTGATGTAGTGCATTAAGCCATCTGTCTCCAGAGCTCTGGGGCTGTGGGGTTGTAGGATTGTGGGGCTGTAGGATTGTGGGGTTGTAGGATTGTGGGGCTGTAGGATTGTGGGGCTGTAGGATTGTGGGGCTGTAGGACTGTGGGGCTGTAGGACTGTGGGGCTGTGGCTAATGTGGGGCTGTAGGACTGTGGGGCTGTGGGACGGTAGGACTGTGGGACGGTAGGACTGTGGGGCTGTGGCTAATGTGGGGCTGTAGGACTGTGGGACTATAGGGCAGTGGGGCTGTGGCTAATGTGGGGCTGTAGGACTGGGGCTGTGGGACGGTAGGACTGTGGGACTATAGGGCAGTGGGGCTGTGGCTAATGTGGGGCTGTGGGACGGTAGGACTGTGGGACGGTAGGACTGTGGGGCTGTGGCTAATGTGGGGCTGTAGGACTGTGGCTAATGTGGGACGGTAGGACTGTGGGACTATAGGGCAGTGGGGCTGTAGGACTGTGGGACTGTGGGGCTGTGGCTAATGTGGGGCTGTAGGACTGTGGGACTGTGGGGCTGTGGCTAATGTGGGGCTGTAGGACTGTGGGACGGTAGGACTGTGGGACTGTGGGGCTGTGGCTAATGTGGGGCTGTAGGACTGTGGGACGGTAGGACTGTGGCTAATGTGGGGCTGTAGGACTGTGGGGCTGTGGGACGGTAGGACTGTGGGACTATAGGGCAGTGGGGCTGTGGGGCCACCCTACATTATGGTTACCACAAGACAACAGTGTGCCGGTCAACAAGCCATTTAAATGACTGCATGTTCCCATGGAAATAAATGCAGATGACCAACGTGATTGATTCTGTAAGGAGGAAGAGACTATAGGGAACGGTCCATCAAAATGGCAAACTGTACAGTCCACCAAAACAGAAAAAGTATTACAGCACATGACATTACAGGAATGCAACAGTATACACGCGAGTGCCGATGGGTACGTACGTCCTGATTGGTCATGTCCCAGTACGGCCTCTCCCCGTATGACATCACCTCCCACATGACGATTCCGTAGCTCCACACGTCGCTGGCTGAGGTGAACTTCCTGTACTGGATGGCCTCGGGGGCCGTCCATCGTATGGGAATCTTCCCCCCCTGTGACACGCGGAACAAAAACTCAGAGACCAGCGACTGACATTCACAGAGGGAATCTTCTGCGGCTTCTATGAATTCGGATGGATTGCGTCGCTGCATTAACTACACGCGCCGTAGAAAAGCTGGTGGACGTGTGCAACAGAGGTATGTAACGCCTCACCAGGGCGCTGGTGTACGTGGGATCAGATGTGTCGTCCTCCAGGAAGCGGGAGAGCCCAAAGTCCGAGACCTTACACACCAGGTTGCTGTTGACCAGGATGTTGCGTGCGGCCAGGTCGCGGTGCACGTAGTTCATGTCCGAGAGGTACTTCATGCCCGAGGCGATGCCGCGTAGCATGCCGACCAGCTGGATCACCGTGAACTGCCCATCGTTTTGCTGGAATGCATAAAAATAAATCTTGAGGTCACGCCGGCTGGTCCACAGGTAGCTCCGTCACACGGCACAGTCTCGGACACAAAAGAACGGTTATCGCTGCTTTAAGTTTGCCTGGGGCTGGGACTGGCTGGTTTTCTAACTGCTTGGCCGATTCTGGGAGAGGCAGGGAGGGTTCCGGTCGGGTCAGGGTTTGGGTCGGAGCAGCTGGCGCCCATGCGACCCTGAGCCCTGCTGAGTGCGCCAGCTGTTTGCCCTGGCCGTGCATGTGAGGACAGCCGAGTCTCCAGCTGCTGCTGTCTGCAGACCCACCACAGACACGGCACACCACACTCAGCAGACAGGAGCAGCCAGGCTAGCTTACACATGCACTTACACATGCACACACACACGCACACGCGTGCTCTACACAGACACAGACGTAAAACCTACATGTCGCCAAGTCACGTGCACGGAGGTCCTCATCTCGTCTCGACTGCACTGTGTGAAACTTGACCCTGAAACTCTTCCCCTATGATCCAGTGCCTCAGTAAAACTTGTCCCACTAAGTTAAGTGAACTGGCTTCCTCCTCACAGCCTCCTGTCTCCTCACTTCTCTACTTCCTCCACAGAAATTAGACCCTATTAATCACTCACATGGCCCAAATCTTATCTGAGCACAAGGTAGCACTCCAATCCCTCACGCGGATTGCTTACAATTCCATCGGAGGAAGCGTCGCCCCAGGTAATTAGGCCTGCAGCCAGAGCTGACTAAACATCCTGCATCCAGTCATACCTCAGCAGTGCTTTGCACCCTGACACCTGATTCAGATCTGCTCACAACTCAGGGAAGCTGACACAGTCATCTGAATTCCTTATTCCATCACTAATTCTGGAAATCATTTTGATGGACTGTTCTCTCTCTCTCTCTCTCTCTCTGTCTTTCTGCAGTACTCATCTCTAAGCTATATAAGGGAACCCGTGTCCTCTCCCACAGTGCGGCACGGCAGGGTGTGTGTGTGTGTGGGGGGGGGAGTCTGTCTGGTGCGTGTTCCAGTGGCGACTCGCGCGTTCAAGCCGCGACACTGTCAGCGGCTGTTGCGGGCCACACACCGCGTTTGTTTTGGAAGCCCTGAATTAGGCTGTCAGAATCACACGGCAGCCTACACGGCAGTTTGAGCCTAATCGCACAAACAAAGACACCACGGCCCCTCGCAAACGCAAACGATCTTCATGGCAGAGAGGAAGAAGGGTTTATGTACCTGGATTCAGACTTTGGGAAAGCAAACGCATCCTCATCTGCTTCTACGTGAGTCTACTCACGCTCTCACAACAAAGGGGCCGTGAACAATCCCCGGTCCCTTACGCATGCAGGCACGCAAAACGGCTCCGAGGCAAACTCAACGCTGCAGACCGGTAGACGGTATTAAAACAGCCCTACGCCTGCTGGGAAAAAAACCCAAAACAAAACAGCCAAACCCAATCCAAACCAAAGCCCTCACATCCTTCCCACTCTTGTTCACTCATTACAAGCCATCGCACATTCGTCCGTGCCAATTTTTCGAACAGCGTGGCGCGGCGCGTGGGAGGAGGCCCTGATGTCAGCCGAGCGTATGCCGCACGTCTCAACGTGAGCTCGCGACGCCAGCTCGCCAGGCAGCTCTCGCCAGGTGCCATCTGCGTGGCGTGGAGAGACCCGTGTCTGAGCGATGGGACGCCAGTGCGAGTCGGCCTCCTCTTGCTGTGGCAGGTCACCTCCGTCCTGTTACCTTGCCTCATTTTAGGGTCTGTTCCTTGTTTGCGATTGTTTGCACTTCCCCACGCCCTTTAATCCGGGTCAAGGTAAAAATACGTTTTCACTTATGACGGATCAGAAGGAAAGCTATGCTAATGAGAAAAAGAACTCATTCACCTCCCCTCGGAGATCAGACGGCCCCCAATTAGCATAAATCACAGACATATAAATATATATATACTTCTGCCCCTTCAAACACGCAGAAAGGCCAATTAACTGTGATGAAGGTCTTCTGGACTGCGTGCCACTGTGTGCTACTGGCATCTGGACTGCACCCTGATTCCAGCATCACCAAACCAGCTTCGCTGTTTTGGGATCAGTGAGACATTCCCTTTTAGCGAAACATATGCACCCTGCCAATCAGCTGCTGCCGGATGATTCTTCCTCACACACGCTCCCATATATTTCGGTGTTCGGTTTGACGTGCGTAAAACGTGTGGGATTAAAACGATCGGCCCGGCCGCGGCGTTTCTGATCGACGTGTTTCACACCGAACATCACACAGGTGTGTTTATCGAGCTGCCGTTTTCTCCGAAGCCTGTAACACCGGAGAAAGCACAGGGGGGGAAGCGCGACCGATGGAATACGGGATGGAATGACCGATGGAACGGCGCAACGTTCCGAGAATACCAAAGTACTTATCTTTAAAGCGGCCTTGGTAACAGAGCAAAAGCGACTATAGCGCCCCACGAAGACGGCGGGTTAGGGGGGGACCACGGCAAATACGCAAATCAATACGGAAGTGATGCGCTCTATAGGGGGCACGGTCTGCTCCTGGCTGAGGATGATGGGTATTAGACAAACCCCTGCAGGGGATTACCTGATAGACATGGCAATGTGATTGAAGTATGTGCATGTCAATGTTCACGCACATCCACACAGGTTTATGCTAATGAGAGCTCTGCTTTCAGCCACACGTCTCTGTGTGCTGTCTGCAAGGTGTGTGTCGGTACGCCTGGGCACTTACAGTGTCTATGGGGGATTAAAGGATTCCAATATATTTTATTTGCCTTATCATTTCCTGCAGTCCAAGTCCAACAGATTCCCGTCATTTTAAAATATGATCTAAATATCTGAAGGCACACAGTGTGTCATTTGATATGTATGTCCATGGCTTTCTGTGTGTGTGTGTGTGCATGCGTGTGTGTGTGCATGTGTGTTTTACTCACCCTCAGGAAGGAGTCCAACGATCCATTCTCCATAAACTCCGTGATAATCATCACAGGACTGCTTTTGGTCACCACGCCCTCTAGATGAATGACGTTGGGGTGGTCGAATTGGCCCATGATGCTGGCTTCGCTCAGGAAGTCCCGCCTCTGCTTCTCCGTGTAGCCTGACTTCAGCGTCTTGATGGCCACGAACATCTCCCTCTTCCCCGGCAACTTCAGGTTGCCACTGCACACCTCCCCGAACTCTCCTGAGGGGCGACAGAGGTCGGAGTTCGCAGCGGAGGGGGGGGGTAGATGATGGATGTTTGTGGCAAAGCGAAAGGGAACGTGTGTCTGCAGGGTGAGCCTGGCGCCCGGCCGGACCTCACCTGCCCCGATGACCTGCTCTATCTTCACGCAGGAGATGTCGATCTCCTTGGCAAACTCCCGCACAGCCTCGTTCGGGTCTTCGTAGGTAAACGGATCGATGTAGATCTTCATTCCTGGTGTCACTTGGAGAAACAAAGAGACGCTATAATACACAAAGCCCTGCTGCCCCGGGGGGGTCTCTAGGGGCTGTGGTGCGGCTGTCTGGGCCCACGTCGGCGGTTTCCCACCCAGCAAACCAGATGGCTTTTCATGGCAGGTAAATGGGCTTTTAAGAGCTCAGTCGTTTCTCGAGAGCCATGCCTTAAATCCCCTTATTCCGACTCTCTGTTCCACAGCTGGTACTGGTCAGTTTAACGTCTGCCGTGCGCGTGTGTGGTCAGCCAGCTGCAGTGGCCATTCGCGGGGTGGCCTATGCCATGCTCACACCGGGATCAGCAGGAGAAAACGGACAAAAGAACTTCACGGGATATCAAAGCAAAGAGAAAAGGCCTCGGCGCACACAAGGTCACGGGGGGGCAAGACGTCGGTGGAATCGTCTGCAGTGTTTTAGACCTCCTCTGATCTCCTTGCCTTGCCGGTGCTGAGGGGCTGGGAACGCATCTGCTGTCTGCTGAGGAACGTTCTAGAAGGTCACGCGAGGAGCGTGAAGGACCACCCTTCAGCTTGTGGAACCGAGGCGTTAATGTAGCAAGGCTGCCCCTGCCTGTCTAGGGCTCCGGCTGGCTGCGCTGAGCTGGAGACGGCTTACGTAAACGTACCGTTTACCGCAATCTTCCGCCGTTGATTACAGCGGGTGAGAGCCGTCTCACTTGACGAGCGAGGGCAGCGGGCGGGAAAAAAGGAAAATCTCCACTGGAAAAGCGTCTGAGCGTTCTTCCACAGCAGCGCGAGCAAGAGGGAGCGATAAGTGAGCCAAAAGGAAACAGGAAGAGAGAGAGAGAACGAGGGAGAGAGGGAGAGAGAGAGAGAGAACGAGGGAGAGAGAGAGAGAGCGAGGGAGAGAGAGCGCATGCAAGGGCTTTCTTGAGATGGAGAGAGGGATAGAGAGAAATGTGCTAGCTTTAAATGAATGTGTGTATAGTACCTCATTCTTAAAAAGCTTTAAAAATGTGTATTACTATATCTCATTATTATAAAAGAATCTCTGTGGTGCGGTAGTGCGATTCCACAAGGGATTACTCACATAACGGCACTTATTTACAACCTGTTTATAATTTTAAAATGTCTTTTTATGAGCTTGACTGCACTGTGACTTTACAGCACTGTGAGAAGACTACGATGATATTTACAAAAACAGAAATATGATCCTCCGTGTTGCCTCTCCCCTCTGTCTGGCCGGACGAACCTTGAGCCATTAGAATGGTGACACTAACGGTCAGGTGAAAGGGTGGCGTTGGTGTTAGACAGGCCGTGAAGGTGCAGAAAAGAGCAGAAAAGAGCAGAAACGTTTTTCATCACCCTTTCCACAGTTTGACCCTCTTAAATTCTTTTTAGTCATTACTCTTAAAGCAGATTGTTCAGTGAGTGTGAATTATTAAATGACTATAATTAAGATAATCTGGCCCGTTGGTGTAAGAGTGAGGAATGAGACTCAGGGGGTCCTTTAAATGTAAAGGGTTAATCCTCAAAGCATGTGTGGGAATATGCCACACAAAGGCTGGTGGCAGTTTCGTGTGTGTGTGTGTGTGTGTGTGTGTTTGGAGTAGATCAGGGTCGGCGCACTCACTGTGTCCGCTGGTGTAGTGCTGCAGTTTGTCTGTGTACTCAGAGTCTGCTCGGTCGAAGCCACGTCTGCGGGAACAAACAGACAGAGTGGCGTTGGGGCTCTCGGGGTCTGATGCAGGCATGGAAGCAGAGGAAACGGTCCAGGAAGCAGACCATGTCTACGCCGTTACACAGGGGAGATGCGACAGGGGCTGCTGCGATGCTCTAAAGCTCAGAGCAGTGCCAACCTACCGGTTACACACGATGACGATGACCACCAGAGCAACAAGGAAGACCAAACCAGCAGCGGCGGAGCCAATGATGAGAGGAAGCTTCTCCTGTATGCTGGTGTTGTACTCCTCTGTAGGCACACACGCACACACACACGCACGCACACACACACAGAAAGATCCAAATATTAATGCTTCCGTACAAACCCCAAGTGAAGAGTGTCTAAATGTGTTCCACCCTGCGGCGATGGCGCCTCCGTGGAGATCCTTGCTGTGTTTCTAACCTATCCCGCAGAGCAGACCGGCGCAGGTGAGCCACCTGCCCGACATCCTCAGGAGGGAGCTATGGGACAGGCAGCCCTGTGCTGGATGCCCCGAGGGCGTGTGCAGCCGAGGCACAAAGGCCCCTGAAACATATGGGCAGCCGACGCAGGGACTGTGTCGGGCTGTGTGCTCTCAGCATGGGACAGACGGATGGGGCGGGTGTGCAACTTTCTCTTTTCGTCTCTCTCTCTCTCTCTCTCTCTCTCCCTCTGCCTATCCTAATTAAAGCCCGTCCGAGCGCTGCACAGACACAACAGACATGCTATCTGCCCACTGGCTGGCTCTGGAAGCCCTGCGGAGAGAGAGAGGCACCGAGAGAGCGTAGCGGCCGGCCTCGGCAGCCCGCTAGGCTGGGGAGACTCGTGCTCTCGCCGATTTGCCATTGTGAATAAATCATACGCCACGCTGGCAGTTTGAAATGGACTTAAACGCATTGTGCATTCTGTTTGCAAACACGCCCGCCACCCGGCTGAATCTGTGTGCCAGACTGTCACCGAATCCCGCCGGCGGAGGACAAACAAAGCTGATTCCCGGCGGCGAGCGGTCGGATACGATCACACCTCAGTCGGATCAGAGGGCTGCGTGCGTGAAGGACAGCAGAATCTGCCCCTCGCCGCTTCGCGGCTCTGCTCCCCGTCCGGGCGCCGTGCGTCCCCGGGACAGCGCCGCCCTACTGGGCCGTGTTTAACGATTTCACAGCACGCCACACACCAGACGGAGACGTCGCCTCTCCCAACACCAACAATCAAAGGAATAAATCCAAGTAAACGAATAAACGCTATCGGAATAAATCGCGCTCTTTCGCGAGCAGTCGGGAGCTCGGGAGGTCCCCCGCCCGCGTGTTACGGAGAGAAACCGGTGCCAGGGGCACGCTCGACGCGGGCAAAATTCCGACCTGCCCTAATGGATTCTGACAGGCTATCTAGGCCCTGCGGGCATCCTCTGTGTGAGAGCAGGCGTCTTACCCTCGGTCATGGTCTGGAAGTACATCTTGCCGCTGTAGCGTCCGAAGCCAGCAACAGTGCGCGCCCGCACCTGGAACACGTAGATACCCCCGGGCTTGAGGCTACGGATGACGGCCGTGTTGGTCTCACTCCGCACCGTGGACGAGTTGTGCTCGTTCTGGACCTGAGCCGGATACAGGAAGAGTATGGGCAGAGAGTGGAAGAGTCATACCCTCATATAGCTAGATGACAAGACTAAGTGATGAAGGCTCTGATCCACAGGGGTCGCCAGGGACACTCGTAGCTCTGACATTTCTAGTTCAGTAATGATTCATTAGCTTACAGTCGGAGTCATGCCTGTGTTTGATGTGTTTATCTGTGTGTGAGAAAAGAGTCGGGGGCTGTGTGTGTATGTAAGATGGATGTGTCTGTCTGTGTGTGTGTGTGTGTGTGTGTGTGTGTGTGTGTGTGTGTGTGTGTGTGTGTGTGCGTGCGTGCGTGTGTGTCTGTGTCTGTGTGTGTGTGTGTGTGTGTGTGTGTGTGTGTGTGTGTGTGTGTGTGTTGAATATCGTGACACTGATACTAAAACACCACCACAGTAAACACATCAGGAATGTAATGGAATAGATTATAGAACAGGTAACTTCATTTTTATTTCTTTTTTAAAACATTTTTTTATTGTTTGTTTTTATTCTCCAGTGCATATATGACTATAATCTCTTCTGTTTCGCTAACAAACATATTTATCTTTTGCTTAACTAGCTACTTTTACTTTTTTTTAAACTGATGGTTTAAAGAAAACTAAATTAAAAGCAATGTGAGTACAGCAAATGACTTTATTAAAAAATCAACATGTAAAAACAACCACCAAAAACCAGCCTGCAGGTGCATCAGCATTTGAATGTGAATTGTTTAAACTTAATAAATCAGGATACGTGAATTAAAATATATTTTGTCAAATATATTTGTAGATTTTGCTGAACTCTATAGATGTTGAACAAGACTGTTGTTAAACAAGATTAAGGTTGTCATGCAGCTGTTGAACCTTACAACTGTGTTTGAAAACAAAACAGCTTCACAACATGAAGTGAAACAGAGCTTTGTCACTGTGATGTGCCAGACTTACTTGTAATGCCAGTCACATCCATAACGTTCAGAAAAACTGTAATTTATGTGCTGAAAAGTGTTTTCCTGTTTGTGGGTGGGTTTTTTTCCCATACATGAAGGTGTAGGTTTGGCAATCAATTAGTACATTTATAACATTAATAAATGGATTATTGGGTTATTAAAGCTTTTACATGGGATTCAGTAATCTGATGTCCTCGAGTTTATACGATTTCTTTGACAGCTATCTTTACATATGCAGCCAAACTCCGATGGTGTGAATAAAGTTTACTGGTCACAAAATCCTGTAGATCACACGTGTCTAACATATTCGAGAGCGATGGCTTCCTGAATTTTTCGTACAAGTCCGCATGTCTGTCAGCGAGACGTTTCGCCAAGTTGCACTGTGTGCGGAGGTTTTAAACTTTTGCAGGCCGAGGGAGCCAAAACGTCTTTTGCAGGCGGTTTTCGTTGCTCCATATGCGCCCGTTGTTATCTTTGGGTTTTTTTCGCCAAGCCGTGGACGGTCAGCATGAGTGTTTATGTTAGCAGCCGCGTTTCTTGTTTTGGCGTCCTACGTGCCGAGCACACCTGCACACACAGCCCCTCTGCACATCCACGCAACTCAAGAGGAAATGTGGCAATTCTATAAAACACTGTCATTCTCAAAGCGCCACTGCTAATAAGATGGGTGAAAGTACCGTTGTTAGCAGCAGGGTAGTGCGATGCCTTTCTATTATCAGTACTCCATGCAAAACTAATGTGTGTGTGTGTGTGTGTGGTAGTCTGTTACACAGGCCGCTGCTGTCAGCCCTGTCTCTTGATGCTGTGATATGAGTTTTGCAGCAGTCTGTTTTGACAGCAGTGTCTGAAAAAGGAATTATACTAAGGAAAGAGTTACAGTGAGAACTCAGCCTGTGACATTTATTGCCTGTGTGTGTGTGTGTGTGTGTGTGTGTTCTGTAAAACCCATTCATTTATCCACAATTTTGCTGGTTTATGAAAACAGATTCCTTGACTCCCCTGAGATGCTGTAATTTTATCTCTGTGTGTTGCATTTATTTAGAAGTTACACAGATTCACCCATGAAAGACCACCTAACTGGCCAGCATTTTCCATAAGACATAAAACTTCATAGGCATTTTTAAATATTTCATATTAGGTTATGCTTAGATTGTCCTTCGGCATACATATAACAGATTATAGATAAGCTTTTATAAGAGTTCCCTGCATAAATCACAGCGCCCCAGATAATATGTGTGTGTGTGTGTGTGTGTGTGTGTGTGTATGTGTGTCGTGGGCAAAAGGCAACGGCAGCTTGTGTGTGTGACTGTGAGCGTGTGTTTTCTACAAGTGCCTGCTGAGGAGTTTGTTTCTGAAGTGCTATTTTTATGGCGGCCAAGGCTGCATTGTTTGAACCACAAATCCCCGCACCCAACTCCCGGCAGCCACGACTGACTGTGATTACGAGCTGCTTCTATGTCTCTGCGCCAGTGCCCTCAAGTATGAAAAAAAACACAGAAATGAGGCAAAAAGGGGAAAAAAAAGGGAGAATTTCCATGTACAACAATGCGGCTGCGTGTTTTCGGAACGCTTGAAATGAACGGATGACGATGGCCACCCTTACGGTAAAACAGAGAAGGATTACAGAAACATAAATACAGGGCACGGCGTGCGAGTCTATGATCATGCTGACCAACCTTACGGGTGTTGGGGGGTGGGGGGCATGCATTAGAAAAAGATGTAGCAGTGGCTACTGGTGACCGAGCTACTGGTGACCGAGCGCCTGTGGACGGTTGAGCGTCGGTACCTTCTCGTAGTATTGCAGTTCGTAGTCCAAAATAACCCCGTTGGGCTGGTCGGGTTGAGACCAGGAAAGAGTGATGCTGTCCACTGTGCGGCTGACCTGGTGTATTATAGACACTGTGGACGGAGCTGGAAAAAGAGAGAGAGAGAGAGAGAGAGAGAGAGAGAGAGAGAGAGAGAGAGAGAGAGAGATATTACAAACAGTTAACTCATGACGAATGTTCACAGTCAAAATTACAGCCGTGCCCTGCAAACAGTTTAAGAATACGGCCATAACTACGCATACGCAATGGAAAACCGGGCCGAGGCGGGCCAGGGCGAGGCTGGCTCCGGCGCTGAAGAGGGGAGGTGCTCCGTGACTCGGCCGGGCCGCAGCCCTGCGCTGAGCTACTCAAACGCTCCGGGGGGATTTCCAAGTGCGAGTTGCTCCGAGTCTCTTTCGCGCTGTCCGCTTTGGAACCCAAAGTCACCCTTGTTTGTAGAAGATTTCTGCGGGAGATTTTTTATTTTTTTTTTCAGGGGAAGTAGGTTTTTTTTTTTAATCTGAGCGGCGTGGTGACTGTGCAGTTGGAAAAAGCGGCTCTTTTCTGCTTGTCCTGCTCGGGCTCCGTGTGGTGGCGTGCGAGCAGAGCTAAATGATTGGGTTGTTCCTCACGCTCGTTAAACTTGGCACAGCGGGAGCGAGAGAAGTGTTTGGGCTGCAGTAGGGTACAGGAGGAGACATGGGGTTTTGGACGCCTGGGATTTATGGCCCAGGCGTGCGCTGCCTTCTCTGGGGCCTGCCCCCGTAAAGACACGCGCCTCCGCTGCCATGGAAATAACCGCCGGCTGGGAAAGCCTGCCGCCATGATTCATCACAGCGGAGTGTGGGGAGAGGGCCGAGCTCGGACAGGCCGGGATGCGGGGCACGTCCCTCCTCTGCGGTGCACCAAGAGTTCGGTCCGGAGCAACGTTCATTTTTAGTGGTGCCTCGGCTTCGAGTCTCAAGATCTGTGAGTGACATGCTTGTATCTAGACAGCAGGGCGAGCACACCAGGCCATCGCGAGTGCCGCTCTTCGCCCAGGCAATGATGAATGGCTGTTTCTCTGGACTCCATTTCCCGGAGGCCTCGCCGAGCCTCTGGTCGCATGCATCACCGTGCACCCCCGGACACCTTAATCGCGGTGCCCAGTTTGTCTGCTGACACAAGACGCCGCTGGTTAAGGCTTTGTTTGCAGCATCCCAGCCCCGCACCGCTGTCGCCGGGAATCTGATTCGGAAGAGCGGACGTGCGATCCCGTACACACCCGCCGACCCGGGCCGGGCCGGCGGGACAGGACCGGGTCGGACCGCGCTGCGGTTCCCTTGTGACTGAAGGATTTGTTCCTGACAGACATTTGTCCTCATGAGGAACCAGCCCCAGAGCCCGAGGCCGTGGGGGTTCAGCCCAAAGCTAAGCGCCACTGTTATTTGTGGAAAGTGTCAAATTAAGGCAGTTATGTCCATTACGTTGCCATCTCCGCATCTCCGAGCCCGGTGAGGAGCGTGAGTACTGCAGCTTGTCAGCTCGCCCAGTTGTGTGGGATTCCAGCCTTTCCACACAATTAATCTCCATGATCCAGATGAGCAAGACTATTCATCTCTGACCCTTGGTGTTTCACTTTCCTTCCTGGAAGAGAGAGTTCTCAGACACACTGAAACGATCAGCCAGCGCGCCACACAAGACGTACAGAGTGTGTGTGTGTGTGTGTGTGTGTGTGTGTGTGTGTGTGTGAGATGAATCTTTAACAGATAGCATTTAGCTCTGCTTTGATATAACACACACTCATCTGAGGGTAATGTGAGGACCAGCGCTTTGGAGAAGGCGTTAGGTATATACAAATCCAAGCATACGTATACACACACACACACACAAAGCAGGCTACAGAGCGAGGAACGGCAGAAGGAATAGAAAAATAATGGAGAGGAATGGTTTTTATTTGTTTGTTCTGCCTGCTCCTGGACAGAGCTGGACGATCTGTCCTTCCAGCTGCAGACCTGCCGCCCGGGACGGGAACCGACAGGAAGCCCCGCTCTGTACTCCGGTCTTGTGCAAAGCCTTCACTCCGCAACGCAAATGGCTCCTTCCCGGGACATGTGCCAGCAGCGTTTGGACGCACAGGGGCAAATTCTTTGATAAATGATAAATACACAGTTTACAGTGCTACATCCAGCCATTTAGACCTAGCGGGCTTTAATGGGCCACGGTCTTCTAAGCATAAATAAGCCATTTGCGGGTCTCTGAACTGTCTAAAGGGGGTAACTAAATATTCTCTATAGTTATTACTCCGGCCTGATGCGCTGTGCCAGTTTGGTTTCTGAACCCCCCCCCAGTGCCACTCAAAGCTTTTGTTCCAAAAACCGTCTTTAAAAATGAGCAATTAATCTTAATTAGGAAGGTCGGACTGTGATCTCTGTGAGGGTCACCTTGTCCGACTGTTCCAGCAGTCTCCGTCCCCATGCGGAGACAAACCGCTTAGAGAGAGCCAGGACTGAAACACAGCTGGCGTCCAACGGGCTTTCCAAAGCCTGTTAAAGCGATTCGCTACTCCGAATTCCATGCCGAGATTTTCTTTTTTTTTTTCCTGTGACCGGCCGTGCTTTAAAATCAGCACATTTAACAGGAAACGTTTCTGCTAGTGTCGTAAGTTCAAGAGGTGCCGATGCAGGACGGGGAGACCGCACTGGGTGCAAACAGCAGATGACGCGGGATCCAAGGCCTCGCCTAATTGGCCAATCGGAGGCTTTCACCGGCGCAGGGCTTTCGCCAAATCCCACTGGCTATGCCATATGGCAGCATATAAAAGGCCGTGTGGGCATGTGGGTCTCATTTGGAGCTGGGCTGTGGTGTGGGGAGTAACGGGTGGGTTTAGCGAGGCCAGTGGAGGTAGCTCCATCAGGTCGGCACCCATAAACCCGACACCACCCCGGGCCCCCTTCCACAGCAAAACCTTTCTTTCCCCAAGGCTTTTCCCAGAATACTGCTTTAGCCTGACAAAGCTCGAGGCGCAATGTTTCAGACGCTTCAGCTTTTAACGCATGTTTGAATCTAATTCATAAACACTAGCATCTTAACATAAAAGGACAGAAAGGCCAGCAAAAGAAAAAAAAACAACGATAAACAAACAAACAAACAAACAAAAAGGCATTAGTCTGGCAGGCAGCCCTGTTTCCCATCTGCAGAGGATTGTGGGATTTATGTCTCTGCAGTTTCCAGTGCAGTAAAGCAGCACAGAGCGATTTCAGTTCATCAAACTTTAAACCAACCACACTGGAAAAGACTGAAGCATTAATAGACTTGAATGCGCCCTGTTAGCTAATTCCAAAATAGGCACTTCAGAGGCTTACAAAAGCTCACGGATGCTCACAGAGACGTGCGCTTCTAATCTCGCGGATTCCCGCTAGCCAATAACGCTTCGGGTGGATCTAAACGAAGAACTGACCGATTCTGCTGTTGTTGTTTTGGTTTATTTTTTCAAGCACCATGTTTTTATTTAGCTCGCGGATAGCTAGAAAGATCTGGGGCAACGCTCACGTACGGCTCCCGGAGGTCCGGGCGAGCGGTAGGAAGAGGGCAACCTCTGTCCGCCTGTCGTCCGGCCAGAGATTAAGCCACGCAGAGCGTGCGGGTGGGAAACGGGTTTGCCGGCTCTGAGCAGCATAGGACGACGGCGCTCGTGATCACAAAGAAGCGAGAAGGTGCCGTGGGATTAGGCGGAAGGAAGACTTTTAGGGAGTAGAAAAGGGTAGGAAAAATACCATAAAGGCATCTGGATAGCAGTTACACCAGCCCTAAAGGTTAATATATAACCTCTGTTATATAAGCTCTGTTACCAGTAGATATATACACAGGGGCAAACATTTAAATTAATATGAAAATCTGTCCAATCAAGGCATAAATGGAATTAGTGCAACATCCTGAGAACGTCACACACCAGTGGTTCACAGAGCAAAACATTCACACTTGTTATCGCGTGACACAGAAACTCTCCGACGTGACCCATCCGTCACGTATCCACAGGTGACGTCTCGAGAGGACATGACAGGGTCACATCTGAGGAAGGGGGGGTTTGCTCATCCTCTCAGTGTCCTTAGCGTCCGTGGCATCGGCCTTTCCCGACCCAGCAAACACAAGGCACGGATTATGGAACATTAAGCATTCCGGAGCGGAGCAGGCGGAGCGGATCTCTCGGAAAGGGCTGGAGGTGGTCCGATACGGAGCCCGGACTTCTAGCTGCTGTCCGTTAGGAGGTGTCTAGGCACGTGGCCTACGGCTATGAGCGAGAACACTAGCGTGGTTGACAGACCTGTGTGAGCTGGGAGGAGCTTTTGTTTCATCTTGTTTAAGTGTAACAAATAACAAAGTGAAAGCCTTATTTTTTTATTTCCTCATAAAATTCCGAGGTCCTCTGGCCGGATCCGCGGGGATCCACATCTGAAAACGGGCCGAGCTTACTCTGTGGTACCCTTGTCATGACCCTCGATTAAATCAGAAATGTCCAGTACGTGCATGCAAGCATTGGCACTTTTGAACGAAAAATGTCAAATGACGGCCAGGCTTCCGGAATTACGCCCGCGGCGGAGCGCTAGCCTGTGGATTTACGTCCGCGCTCTTTAAATGGGGCATGTAATTAAATGCGGATTTCATGCGCCGGTCACCACGGAGTCAACCTCGGCTCGGTGGCAAAGGCTATGCACACGGCTCCTGCTTCATCGTCAACATCATCATCAGTATGCCAGGGAGCGCTGCTAGCCGGCGCAGGACTATCGCTCCTTCTGCGGCATCTTTCACCCCTACCGGCTGCCCTTTGACCCTGCCTGACACCGCCCATATGTGGGCCCTCTGCCAGCGTCGGTCCTGACGCAGACCTTACACCCCCTATACCACCCCCCCACACACACACACACACAAACAAACTCCTGTCTTGAGAAACAGGTCATAGTCTCCTTCAGATCGAACCACTGATGAACCAAACAAGGCCTTCTAACACACACACACACACACACACACACACTAAAGCCTCTAAGATGCTTGAACAATGAAGATGAGGCAGAAGCCAAAGCAGATCTCAAACTGGCCGTATGGAAGCGCTTGTTCCGGCACGTAGCTTATGAGACGCGAGAGTGCTTCACGTACAGGTGAGAGGCGCACGGCAGCGTGAGACCGCGCCCACCGCCACCCCCACTGCCAATGGTGCGGCGGCACGTGGCCACGCCCACCACCGCCCCTGTTGCCGGTGGCGCAGCCGTCCCGCGTGGCCCGAGAGCAGGTCGCCAAAGCAATTTCAGCGATAATTAAGTCGTAAATCTTCCCCTGGTGCCTCGACAGCGGTCTGAGCCAGATTATCACGGCCCACCCTCCGAATAATGTAATACAGTCGCACAATGCCCCAGCTGGCTCGTATTTTTTAAAAAAAGGGAAAACAAATTCCTCTATAGGTGTGAACTCAAGTACGGCATGTGACAGCGCTCACCTTGCCCTAATGAAATGGCTAAACAAA
The DNA here is from genome assembly GCF_041902795.1 of Electrophorus electricus. Taxonomy (NCBI): domain Eukaryota; kingdom Metazoa; phylum Chordata; class Actinopteri; order Gymnotiformes; family Gymnotidae; genus Electrophorus; species Electrophorus electricus. The sequence goes on from NC_137518.1 coordinate 2,608,218, forward strand.
CAGCAACAGGAAAACGGTGAAGGCAAGGTAGAGAATGCAACGGGATGTTCCCGCGCGGGCCACGTGGCCGGCGAGTGTGTTTGGTGACAGGATCGTAGTCGCAGAGGCGGCCTCGAAGCGTCGCATTCCAGCAGAAACGGCCCGAGACCAAACGGGAGAGACTATGTGCACTTTCACCATGAGTAAAAGAATGAAAAGGCTGTTTTCCAGCAAGCGCCTTCTGTGTAAGCTGCATGGAAACAGCAGAGTGTCACTTATTTGTGCGCGGATGGAGCCAATGAGCACGGAACTCCTCAGGAGCGCAGAACGGCGATGTGGTTTGACCCTGGTTCAGTTCCAACACCCCCTGCTAGCCTAGCTAGCTCCATGTCTGACGTAGACCTTGTGCCTCGTTAACGTGATCCTGTCCATGATAGAGCGCTTGTCTGCTGCGCTGGACTGAAGCCATGACAGACATACGGCTGCGTTTTTTTTCCAACTCTGAGGGGAGCGGGTGCAAGAGTGAAACCCCCCGAGCCCCTGGAACATTGCAGCTTCTTCTCCACTGCGGTGTGACAGATCCCATCACACACGGCCAGTGAGCTGACCCACTCTGCTCTTATACATCTGTCACGCCAGTCCAACGGCTATGCCACTTCTGTCTTCAACCTGGTGAATTTTAGCCTCAGGTGTGTGTGTGTGTGCGTGCGTGCGTGTGTGTGCGTGCGTGCGTGTGTGTGCATGCGTGCGTGTGTGTGTGTGCGGCAGCCGTGTGTGTGTGTGCGTGCGTGTGTGTGCGGCAGCCGTGTGTGTGTGCGTGCGTGTGTGTGTGTGTGTGTGTGTGTATATGTGTGTGTATTCATGCGTGTGTGGTTGTATGTCAGTGTGCGTGCGTGGTTGTGTGTGAATGTGCAAGTGTGCATGCATGTGTGTGCGCGTGCGTGTGTGCGTGCGTGTGTGCGCGGCAGCCGTGTGTGTGCGTGCGTGCGTGTGTGTGCGGCAGCCGTGCGTGTGTGTGCGTGCGTGTGTGTGCGTGTGTGTGCGTGCGTGCGTGTGTGTGTGTGCGGCAGCCGTGTGTGTGCGTGCGTGCGTGTGTGTGCGGCAGCCGTGTGTGTGTGTGCGTGCGTGTGCGTGTGTGCGTGCGTGTGTGTGCGGCAGCCGTGTGTGTGTGCGTGTGTGTGTGTGTGTGCGTGTGTGCATGCGTGCGTGTGTGTGCGTGTGCGTGCGTGCGTGCGTGTGTGTGCGTGTGTGTGCGTGCGTGCGTGTGCGTGCGTGCGTGTGTGTGTGTGCGGCAGCCGTGTGTGTGCGTGCGTGCGTGTGTGTGTGTGCAGCAGCCGTGTGTGTGCGTGCGTGCGTGTGTGTGCATGCGTGCGTGTGTGTGCGGCAGCCGTGTGTGTGTGTGCGGCAGCCGTGTGTGTGCGTGCGTGTGTGTGCGTGCGTGCGTGTGTGTGTGTGCGGCAGCCGTGTGTGTGCATGCGTGCGTGCGTGTGTGTGCGTGCGTGCGTGTGTGTGTGTGTGTGCGGCAGCCGTGTGATCAGGGCAAAGCTCTCTTTGTGTTCGCTACCTCGGAGCCAAAACATGTGCTCCTGCTACCCACGCCAGAGCCTCATGCCCCTCCTGCAGTTTGCCCTGGTAAACCGACTCAATAAAACACAGTGCTTGTCTCCAGCAAGACCTTGTTGGGAATGCTGGAATTCCATAATTAAGACAAATCACCAGTGGCTGCGTTGTGGAGCCGCTCTGCTTGTGGCTCACGCCCCTATCGTCTCCCACATGACCGATCGTCACTGCACGTGCACGTGCG
>NC_137518.1:2625000-2642500 GCF_041902795.1 Electrophorus electricus
GTGTACATGGAGATGTGTTTGTGTGTGTGTAGCGGTGTACATGGAAGTCTGTGTGTCTAGTGGTGTACATGAAGATGAGTGTGTGTGTGTAGCAGTGTACATGGAGGTGTGTGTGTGTATAGCAGTGTACATGGAGATGTGTGTTTAGCGGTGAACATGGAGGTGTGTTTGTGTAGTGGTGTGCAAGGAGGTGTGTGTAGCAGTGTACATGGAGATGTGTTTGTGTGTGTGTAGTGGTGTACAAGGATGTGTGTGTGTAACAGTGTACATGGAGATGTGTGTGTAGTGGTGTACATGGAGGTGTGTGTGTGTGTAGCAGTGTACATTCAGGTGTGTGTATGTGTATCGGTGTACATGGAGGTGTGTGTGTATGTGTATTGGTGTACATGGAGGTGTGTGTATCGGTGTACATGGAGGTCTATTTGTGTGTGTGTATCGGTGTACATGGAGGTGTGTGTGTGTGTGTGTATCGGTGTACATGGAGGTGTGTGTGTGTATCGGTGTACATGGAGGTCTGTGTATGTGTGTATCGGTGTACATGGAGGTGTGTGTGTAGCGGTGTACATGGAGATGTGTGTGTATCGGTGTACATGGAGGTGTGTTTGTGTAGTGGTGTACAAGGAGGTGTGTGTGCAACAGTGTACATGGAGATGTGTGTGTAGTGGTGTACATGGAGGTGTGTGTGTGTAGCAGTGTACATGGATGTGTGTGTGTGTGTGTGTGTATCGGTGTACATGGAGGTGTGTGTGTATGTGTATCGGTGTACATGGAGGTGTGTGTATCGGTGTACATGGAGGTGTGTGTGTGTGTGTATCGGTGTACATGGAGGTGTGTGTGTGTGTGTGTGTGTATCGGTGTACATGGAGGTGTGTTTGTGTGTGTATGGGTGTACATGGAGGTGTGTGTGTATGGGTGTACGTGGAGGTACGTGTGTGTGTATCGGTGTACATGGAGGTGTGTGTGTGTAGCACTGTACATGGAGATGTGTTTATGCGTGTGTAGTGGTGTACATGGAGGTGTGTGTGTCTAGTGGTGTACATGAAGGTGAGTGTGTGTATTTGTAGCAGTGTACATGGAGGTGTGTGTGTGTGTGTGTGTGTGTGTGTAGCAGTGTACATGGAGGTGTGTGTGTAGCAGTGTACATGGAGGTGTGTGTGTGTCTAGTGGTGTACATGGAGGTTTGTGTGTGTGTAATAGTGTACATGGAGATGTGTTTGTGTGTGTGTAGCGGTGTACATGGAGCTGTGTGTATCGGTGTACATGGAGATGTGTGTGTGTAGCAGTGAAAAATGGAGATGTGTATGTGTATCGGTGTACATGGAGGTGCATGTGTGTGTATCGGTGTACATGGAGGTGTGTGTTTGTAGCAGTGTACATGGAGATGTGTTTGTGTGTGTGTAGCAGTGTACATGGAGATGTGTGTGTATCGGTGTACATGGAGGTGTGTTTGTGTAGTGGTGTACAAGGATGTGTGTGTGTAACAGTGTACATGGAGATGTGTGTGTAGTGGTGTACATGGAGGTGTGTGTGTGTGTAGCAGTGTACATTCAGGTGTGTGTGTGTGTATCGGTGTACATGGAGGTGTGTGTGTATGGGTGTACATGGAGGTGCATGTGTATGTATCGGTGTACATGGAGGTGTGTGTGTGTAGCAGTGTACATGGATGTGTGTGTGTGTATTGGTGTACATGCAGGTGTGTGTGTATGTGTATCGGTGTACATGGATGTGTGTGTGTGTGTGTATCTTTGTACATGGAGGTGTGTGTGTGTGTGTGTATCAGTGTACATGGAGGTGTGTGTGTATGTGTATCGGTGTACATGGAGATGTGTGTGTATGGGTGTATGTGGAGGTGCGTGTGTGTGTCTATCGGTGTACCTGGAGGTGTGTGTGTGTAGCAGTGTACATGGAGGTGTGTGTGTATCAGTGTACATGGAGATGTGTATGTGTATCGGTGTACATGGAGGTGTGTGTGTGTGTATATCGGTGTACATGGAGGTGTGTGTGTCTAGCGGTGTACATGGAGGTGTGTGTGTGTGTAGCAGTGTACATGGAGATGTGTTTGTGTGTGTGTAGCGGTGTACATGGAGGTGTGTGTGTCTAGTGGTGTACATGAAGGTGAGTATGTGTGTGTGTAGCAGTGTACATGGAGGTGTGTGTGTGTAGCAGTGTACATGGAGGTGTGTGTGTGTAGTGGTGTACCTGGAGGTGTGTTTGTGTAGTGGTGTACAAGGAGGTGTGTGTGTAACAGTGTGTGTGTATCGGTGTACATGGAGGTGTGTGTGTGTGTATATCGGTGTACATGGAGGTGTGTGTGTCTAGCGGTGTACATGGAGGTGTGTGTGTGTAGCAGTGTACATGGAGATGTGTTTGTGTGTGTGTAGTGGTGTACATGGAGGTGTGTGTGTCTAGTGGTGTACATGAAGGTATGTGTGTGTGTAGCAGTGTACATGGAGGTGTGTGTAGTGGTGTACATGGAGGTGTGTGTGTGTGTGTATGTAGCGGTGTACATGGAGATGTGTTGTGTAGCAGTGTACATGGAGGTGTGTATGTGTATCGGTGTACATGGAGGTGTGTGTGTAGCAGTGTACATGGAGGTGTGTGTGTAGCAGTGTACATGGTGATGTGTATGTGTATCAGTGTACATGGAGGTGTGTGTGTAGCAGTGTATATGGAGATGTGTTGTGTAGCAGTGTACATGGAGGTGTGTGTGTGTTTGTAGCAGTGTACATAGAGGTGTGTGTATCGGTGTACATGGAGGTGTGTGTGTGTAGAGGTGTACATGGAGGTGTGTGTGTATCAGTGTACATGGAGATGTGTATGTGTATCGGTGTACATGGAGGTGTGTGTGTGTGTATATCGGTGTACATGGAAGTGTGTGTGTCTAGCGGTGTACATGGAGGTGTGTGTGTGTGTAGCAGTGTACATGGAGATGTGTTTGTGTGTGTGTAGCGGTGTACATGGAGGTGTGTGTGTCTAGTGGTGTACATGAAGGTGAGTATGTGTGTGTGTAGCAGTGTACATGGAGGTGTGTGTGTGTAGCAGTGTACATGGAGGTGTGTGTGTGTAGCAGTGTACATGGAGGTGTGTGTGTGTAGTGGTGTACCTGGAGGTGTGTTTGTGTAGTGGTGTACAAGGAGGTGTGTGTGTAACAGTGTGTGTGTATCGGTGTACATGGAGGTGTGTGTGTGTATATCGGTGTACATGGAGGTGTGTGTGTCTAGTGGTGTACATGGAGGTGTGTGTGTGTAGCAGTGTACATGGAGATGTGTTTGTGTGTGTGTAGTGGTGTACATGGAGGTGTGTGTGTCTAGTGGTGTACATGAAGGTGAGTATGTGTGTGTGTAGCAGTGTACATGGAGGTGTGTGTAGTGGTGTACATGGAGGTGTGTGTGTGTGTATGTAGCGGTGTACATGGAGATGTATTGTGTAGCAGTGTACATGGAGGTGTGTGTGTGTATCGGTGTACATGGAGGTGTGTGTGTAGCAGTGTACATGGAGGTGTGTGTGTAGCAGTGTACATGGTGATGTGTATGTGTATCAGTGTACATGGAGGTGTGTGTGTAGCAGTGTATATGGAGATGTGTTGTGTAGCAGTGTACATGGAGGTGTGTGTGTGTGTGTAGCAGTGTACATAGAGGTGTGTGTATCGGTGTACATGGAGGTGTGTGTGTGTGTAGAGGTGTACATGGAGGTGTGTGTGTGTAGTGGTGTACATGGAGGTGTGTGTGTCTAGCGGTGTACATGGAGGTGTGTTTGTGTAGTGGTGTACAAGGAGGTGTGTGTGTGTGTGTAACAGTGTACATGGAGATATGTGTGTAGCGGTGTACATGGAGGTGTGTGTATCATTGTACATGGAGATGTGTATGTGTATCGGTGTACATGGAGGTGTGTGTGTGTATATCGGTGTACATGGAAGTGTGTGTGTCTAGCGGTGTACATGGAGGTGTGTGTGTGTGTAGCAGTGTACATGGAGATGTGTTTGTGTATGTGTAGCGGTGTACATGGAGGTGTGTGTGTCTAGTGGTGTACATGAAGGTGAGTATGTGTGTGTGTGTAGCGGTGTACATGGAGGTGTGTTTGTGTAGTGGTGTACAAGGAGGTGTGTGTGTAACAGTGTACATGGAGGTGTGTGTGTGTGTTTGTAGCGGTGTACATGGAGATGTGTTGTGTAGCAGTGTACATGGAGGTGTGTGTGTGTGTATCGGTGTACATGGAGGTGTGTGTGTAGCAGTGTACATGAAGGTGTGTTTGTAGCAGTGTACATGATGATGTGTATGTGTATCAGTGTACATGGAGGTGTGTGTGTATCAGTGTACATGGAGATGTGTGTGTGTGTAGCGGTGTACATGGAGATGTGTTGTGTAGCAGTGTACATGGAGGTGTGTGTGTGTGTGTGTGTGTAGCAGTGTACATAGAGGTGTGTGTATCGGTGTACATGGAGATGTGTGTGTGTGTGTAGAGGTGTACATGGAGGTGTGTGTGTGTAGTGGTGTACATGGAGGTGTGTGTGTCTAGCGGTGTACATGGAGGTGTGTTTGTGTAGTGGTGTACAAGGAGGTGTGTGTGTGTGTAACAGTGTACATGGAGATATGTGTGTAGTGGTGTACATGGAGGTGTGTTTGTGTGTGTAGTGGTGTACATGGAGGTGTGTGTGTATCAGTGTACATGGAGATGTGTATGTGTATCGGTGTACATGGAGGTGTGTGTCTGTGTAGCAGTGTACATGGAGATGTGTTTGTGTGTGTGTAGCGGTGTACATGGAGGTGTGTGTGTCTAGTGGTGTACATGAAGGTGAGTATGTGTGTGTGTAGCAGTGTACATGTAGGTGTGTGTGTGTAGCAGTGTACATGGAGGTGTGTGTGTGTAGCGGTGTACAAGGAGGTGTGTGTGTAACAGTGTACATGGAGGTGTGTGTAGTGGTGTACATGGAGGTGTGTGTGTGTGTATGTAGTGGTGTACATGGAGATGTGTTGTGTAGCAGTGTACATGGAGGTGTGTGTGTGTGTATCGGTGTACATGGAGGTGTGTGTGTAGCAGTGTACATGGAGGTGTGTTTGTAGCAGTGTACATGGTGATGTCTATGTGTATCAGTGTACATGGAGGTGTGTGTGTAGCAGTGTACATGGTGATGTGTATGTGTATCAGTGTACATGGAGGTGTGTGTGTGTGTATCGGTGTACATGGAGGTGTGTTTGTGTGTACTGAGACTTCAGCTGGAATTTTAATTGGAAGTGAGGTGAGCAATCGGCAGGTTATTGTTAAAAAAGACAAAAAAACTGTCCATCCTACGTTCATAGGAAAGAAGTACGCTTTCAAAGCGCCTTTCTTAACAGCCGTGTGTTAAAGCAACGGCGGGGGGAGGAGGATTCAAAAAGAAGGCTTCTTAAGGTTTCAAAACCAGCAGCCTGATTTTCTTGCCGACGGCAGACAGAGCTGCGTAAATATGGGCTGGCGAAATTACAGGAATCAGGAGAGGCAGCTGAATGCATTCAGGCAAGAATCACTTCACATAGGCAGACGATTTGACTGGTGAGCAAGACGTGTGATTGAGGTGACCTGCCACCCCTCCACTGTCCCCCAGTGGCGCAGCTTGCGAGTGGTACTGGTGGAGACGAGCCAGTGGCATGCATTCATCTCCATTAAAGACGGGCTGTCCGTCACTTCGAGCTGTCTAGCCGAGAGGCTCCGTTTTGGTTGTGGTCTCAGTTTCCCCTGTGGAAACGGATATCGGTAAATGCAGCTGTGAAAGGGGGTCTCAGATGGATCGGGGAGTGGTCCAGTAGGTGAGTTTAACCAAAAAAGGACCACTGAGTCCGGGAGGTGCGCACACACACATGCACACGCACTCACACCCCGGTATCTTCAAGGGACGACCTTCACCCTTTGTGAAGGTCACACAGCGCCTCGGGCACAGCTGGTTTCACTCTCCATTTGTACGTTACAGCTCAGTTCCGCACTCCCCCGACCCCACATGGCCCCCCAGTGGGGACGTGACCTCATCCTTCCTGCTCTCCTGTCTCAGGTGGGATCTGACAGCCCGGACCGTCATGTGTCTGCATCTCTCCGGGTCTTTGTTAGTGTCACAAAAGGCCCCACCCCCACCCACACACACACACACCCATACACACATATGTATGTACGTGAACACGCACACACACACACACACACACACACACACACACACACACACACACACACACACACGTGCACCGTTCCCATGGGGACACCCTGCGATACTGGGATTGGCATGGGAAAAGCACATCTGTTAGCCTCGCTGTCAGCAACTACTTGTGCAGCTCCTCCAAAAACTACGTTAGATGTTTAATATGCTGGTTTGTAGCCTGTGGATATTGGGTGGAGGGGTTTGTGTTATTTTGGGTGGAGGGGTTTGTGTTATTTTGGGTGGAGGGGTTTGTGTTATTTTGAGGTAAAGGGGTTTGTGTTATTTTGGGGTGGAGGGGTTTGTGTTATTTTGGGGTGGAGGGGTTTGTGTTATTTTGAGGTAGACGGGTTTGTTATTTGGGTGGAGGGGTTTGTGTTATTTTGGGGTGGAGGGATTTGTGTTATTTTGGGTGGAGGGGTTTGTGTTATTTTGAGGTAAAGGGGTTTGTGTTATTTTGTGGTGAAGGGGTTTGTGTTATTTTGAGGTAGAGGGGTTTGTTATATTGGGCGGAGGGGTTTGTGTTATTTTGGGTGGAGGGGTTTGTGTTATTTTGAGGTAGAGGGGTTTGTGTTATGTTGGGGTGGAGGGGTTTGTGTTATTTTGAGGTAGAGGGGTTTGTTATTTTGGGTGGAGGGGTTTGTGTTATTTTGAAGTAGAGGGGTTAGTTATTTTGGGTGGAGGGGTTTGTGTTATTTTGAGGTAGAGGGGTTAGTTATTTTGGGTGGAGGGGTTTGTGTTATTTTGAGGTAGAGGGGTTTGTTATTTTGGGTGGAGGGGTTTGTGTTATTTTTAGGTAGAGGGGTTTGTTATTTTGGGTGGAGGGGTTTGTGTTATTTTGGGCGGAGGGGTGTGTGTTATTTTGGGGAGAAGGGGTGTGTGTTATTTTGGGCGGAGGGGTTTGTGCATCTCCGCGGCTCACGGCTGGATCCGTGTGGTGGGGGGCTTTATGAGTTTTGACTGCGCCTGTCAGAACCGTGGCCCCCCAAACTCTAAATGTGCCCTTTTCTCAAGGACGGGCAGTTGCCAGGGCAACGGCACCGTTGCTACTGCAGCCCTGTGTTGTTGTGCATGCATCTCGCGCTCTGGTCACCTCAACAAGCAGTCGGAGAGAGGAGGGAGGAGGAGCGAAGGAGCAGGAGGAGAGAGAGAGAGAGAGAGAGAGAGAGAGAGAGAGAGAGAGAGAGAGAGTGCCTTACCAACAAAGCAAGGTGTGCTCAGAACACCCTCAGAATGCGAACGGGGGGGCGAACATGAGGAAGCAATCGTAGGACAAACAAAGAAAGGTCCTTTGTAGTGAGGCACTGACAGAGGTTGAAAAATGGCTTTCTGTTCTGTTCTCACTCCCTTAAACACAGCTCCCTCTCTCTCGGCACCGCCGCGCCGAGCAGAATGCTGCCTTGCGGGAAAGGCTTGGACGCATTTCTGAAATAACACCAGGTGCTACGGGCCTTCACGTCAGGTTAGTCCATGCCAAAAATAAATAAATAAATAAATAGATCGATGAATATCTGAATAACTCTCGCTAAGTGGCCAGCGGTTTCGGCCCTTGTGTAAACAGCAGGAACAAAGTACGTGGCATGTGAGAGGCAGAGAGAGAGAGCGAGAGAGAGAGAGAGAGAGAGAGAGAGAGAGAGAGAGGGGGGGAGGGGGAGGTGTGGCAACAGAGGTAAAATAATTGGAGAGACGCGAAGCTTTGTGTAGGCCCGCACAGATGCAGGGAGGAAGCAAATGGAACGGTCTCTGTGCGCGGGGCGCGCCGGGGAAGATGGCGAGCAGACCCCGGGGGCAGGCCGAGGTGGGGAGTGACGGACAGCTCGCCTGAAAGAGCTGTGTGTTTCCTGTCAGGAGAAACCGGGCAGTGTGGGCAGCAACTGCTGAACAATCCTGTCAGTAGACTTGTGTAACCCTCCCCTCCGGAAAACTTACTGACATAAACACACACACACACACACACACACACACACACACACAAAGGGTGGAAAAAAATGGAAAGTGTCTGAGGGTGAGTATCAAATTCATTAGCTTCCCCCAAAATATTACCCCCCAATCCCATCATCCCTGGAGTAAATTTGTGCAAGATTATATCAGTACTGACCAAAAGGTCTTAATGAGTCTTCAGGGAGTCAGATCTCTATTATCTATTCAATCTGCAAAAACAACAGCTGCACAGTGTCTCCAAAGTAGGTGCGGACACACACACACACACACACACACTACACACACCACACGCAGACACCAGATACATACACACCACATACCATACACACACACACACACACACACACACACACACACACCAAACACACACACCACACGCAGACACCAGATACATACACACCACATACCATACACACACACACACACACACACACACACACCACACGCAGACACACACACCAAACACACACATATGCTGCAACAATCCTCTTAAAATTCCAAGTGACCTTTGGACTGACAGCACATAACAAATTGGGAATATCTGTTGTCAAATGTTCGGTCGGGACAGGGTTCGCCTGGGTTCATTCCAGCGTTTGCTTTGCTACTCGGGCTGTAGTTAACACTGTGTCTGCGTTACAATAATACAGGTTGAGTTCAACCCAGTTTTCACCCCGAGGGCTTTTGTGGAAAAAGAGCGGCTGGCGTTGTCTGTCCCTGTCTTACGTATCTTTTCACCTCGTGAGTAGCTGTTAACGCAATAGCCGCGACGACCCGAACCGGGCCCACACTGGGGCTCGCCGGGTTACAGAACCCACCCGACGCCTCACGCTTAGTGCCTGCTTTGCCCCGGGGGGTGGGGGAGGGGTCCCACCTGTGCCTTAATAGCGACCGTTTAAGGAGTGAATACATTACTGCCAATCACCCATCCAAAGTGGGGTTACACCCCAAAACACACACAGGACGAGCTCAGCAATGCGGTTAATTAGCCCTTAAATATGTCGCTGAGTTGTTTCAACGTACAAAGGGAGGGAGGGAATATGCATTTTTTGGCCAGCTCCTCGGAGAATCGAGTGTATTCTGCTTAACCTCGTTACAGAGCAGCCTCGGTCCGCACCCCCAAACCCCCAGTTGCCACAGTCAATGGGGGTTGTTAAAGGCAGACCCTGCGGGTCAGGGAAATTAAGCAGCGCTGTAAGTACTGGGGGAAAGGGGGGCCCCGGGATGCATGCTGTGCTCGGGAAGGGGAGCTCTGTTGCCATGGCGACGCGGCATCAGCCCTCCGCCCCGCGCCTCTTCCGTGTTTGTTCGGCTGGAACAATGGCGACACAGCAAAGGGACGCAGACAGAGGCAGAGACATACAGAAGGAGAGAGAGAGAGAGAGAGAGAGAGAGAGAGAGAGAGAAATCCATCCATCCATCCATCCATCCATCTAATAGTTTGGTTGTGAACAGTTAAGGGTGGAGACCATATTTTGTGGGTGAAACCTAGAGCTCCCCGTAGCATAAGTAAGTGGTTTTTCCCTGTTTGGACCACACACTTGGAGAGAAAAAAAATGGCTGGCTAATTTGTTCGTGCTGGACTACATCTCGGTGATTCCTCCCCAGAGATAAAAGACTGCGCACTGCTATCGTCTGGAGGCCATGTTTCATAATAAGGCTGCTAAAGTGTATTCATACAGTTCAGTCATACTGGTGATTTAATATGCCGTTAAAACTCCAAGAAGAACACGGCCATCTTTTACAAGCCACAAGCATGAACTCGACGCGCAGATAAATAAGACCAAACCTCACCGTACTGACGGACGCACGGCATGACGAATCCGTTGCTCCGCACATTAGGCGAAAGCTACTGGCCTGGCAAATTAACAACCAACAACAAAATAATTTAAGAAAAACAAAAAAACAGTGACTAAAGATATGACACATCACAGCACCACCCCTCGGCCACGGAGACGACCAGCGGGGCCTTATCCCGACACCTCGGTCCTGGCGCCTATGGGTCAGGCACGAACCCGTCTGCCGGCAACATGTTGCCGTGGAAACGCCGGCCATGGACGCCAGAGGGAGCTTGGCGGCGGAGGCGGGGCCTGGCTGGCGATCGTCATCGGAGCTGTTGGCCCCGGAGGCTCCCGCGTTGTTGCAGGTTCATACGCCGGCATGCAGCTCATTACTGTAACGTAAACTAGGGTTTGTTTTTGTTGGCCTAGAGTCAATCGTATAGTCGCTAAACTAGACAATAAGCTTTCTGAGTATATATGACTGTATACCTGTTTATTAAGTCAATCGTATATTCCCTAAACTAGGCAATAAGCTCTCGGAGTATACATGACTGTATACCTGTTTATTAAGTCAATCGTATATTCCCTAAACTAGGCAATAAGCTCTCGGAGTATACATGACTGTATACCTGTTTATTAAGTCAATCGTATATTCCCTAAACTAGGCAATAAGCTCTCGGAGTATACATGACTGTATACCTGTTTATTTCTTTAGGGCTTTTAAGCAGACGAAGGAATTTTACTACTAAGAAGAGCAGCTGGGTAAATACTGAAGGGGTGCCAAATCTCCCTCTCACACACACACGCACACACGCACACACGCACGCGCACGCACACACGCACGCGCACGCACACACGCACACGCACACCACACACACCACACACGCGCACGCGCACGCGCACGCGCACACACACGCACACGCACACACAGGCATCAATACTTTGCTTTTAAAATCCTGTTTTGTTTTGTTTTTTTTGACCACTAAAGGCCACTTAATCTAAAGGCAGGGCAATGGAAGCCTTGGAATTTTAGCGGAGAAAGAGGCCGAGACGTGCAGGATTAGTCTAAAGTTCCTGAAGCTGATGGGATTAGTCCTGGGGGCCTGGGGGGGGGGCAGACAGTTGCCTCACCCCCAGGACGGAGTTCTCCCTTCCAAACGCGAGAAAGGCGCGACAGCGTATCGGTGAGGGGGCCAATGCTAGCTGCAAACCACTAGCGCCAACGCTATCACAGAGGAGGGGCTGAAATGAAGGAGCGTTTGTGGGTGTGGGGGGTGGGGGTGGGGTTTCGGCTGATTGCATCAGCAATGTTCTTCCGGTGTGCCAGAGGAATCCCTCCGTGGCCGCCGGAGAGGGTCGGATCACGGCCCATCTACAGTCGCCCACGTGGTCCTTTGACTGCAGCCGTTTCCGGCTCAGCCAACACAGTTAAGTGGGTGGCGCCAGACCGAACAGGCCAAACGCACATGGGCGTCAGTGAGCAGGGGGGAACCTGGGACGCCCCCCCCCCCGGCTCAAATACTCGCTTATTGGCACGAGTCACAGGTAATGGCCAGACAAGCTCAATTAGCAGCACTCCGGGTTTGTGGGAGTCGGTGTCTGCTCCGGGCGCGTGCCCCCATATCAACACGCCTGGGGCGTCGACTGATTCGCGGGCCTCCCACAATGTCTGCATTGTAGCTGGCGCTGAAAACTCCAAACGAGACAGACCACAGCCCACGGAGGTTTCCTGCTACCAGGGACACAGGACCGACTGGAACAGATGCTGTGGATTCGCGACACCGCGGGTCCACATATTTATTCGGACGAGATTAAAAATTGGAGCGCTATGTGCAGGAACCCCCGACCCCCCCAGGCACACGACCGCCGCTTGGCTCGACGGAGGCTGCTCCCTGCTCTGACTGATGGCTTTTCTCAGATATCAGCGCATCCCAGCAGGCCTTTCACCGAGTTTCCCAGCTGCTCTATGGTGCGCCATCTCAAAATCCATATTTACACAGCTCACAGAGGCCTCTGAAGTCCCCACGCTTGCGGGTTCCCTCCTGCTTTCATATTCTGGCCTTTGATGCCTTTATATGCTTTTTGTGGCTAAACCAGCCAAAACAAAAACAATTTACATTCGTGCTTGAGCTTCACGAATTGACGTCAGATACTGGAAAGTCTCCGGGCTGCGGACCTCGTACAGGGCGGACTTCGAGGCGCGGCGCAGCCACTGGAGCACTGCGCCGTAGAGGCGGTGTGTTCGCAGCACTTGTGAGCGTGCACTGGGAGTACCCGTGTGGCGAGAACACGGCGCTTCTTTAAGGCCGTCAGAGCTGTGAAGAAAGCCTCCCTATATCCTCTCCCCATGTGCACGCGTCATTAGTCACAATCCCTCGCCGTACAGACACGGCTCGTTTTTAGCTGCGGCCTCTGCGCCAGGATATGACAGGAGGCCCGGCAAAATCCGGGAACGGAAGCCCCGCGGGAAGGAAGACGTGGGAGCGCGACACGTTGCCAGGGCACCATGATGTGTTCATTAAAGGAATTACTGTAGCCCCGCGGAAACAGCCATTACGGCGCGGAGACGGCACGTCCACCCCGGTTACGTGAGGCGGAGCTTAGGACAAGCCAGCGGAACCTTCCGGAGCGATCACGCTTATGTGATCTGACGGCAAAATAGGTCGTTGTGTGAAAACATGTCATTAAGGACCCAAATGCCCGAATCAATACGCCACGCGCTAAATATGGTAACAGGGTCGTGAGGAGGAGTGTGGTGGGTGGTGAGAGTGACATCATCACGGCCTTGGGTGCACAGGAGTTGATTTGCGCTCACTGTAGATGCAGATGACTTCCAAATGTCTTCTTGAGCAATACTTTTTGTTGAGGGTAAAACAAAACAAAAAACTGCTGCATCTGAAGGTGCTAAATTCCACTCAAAAAGTGTCAAAGCTGCCTGCACCCTCGAATCTCTCGGAACGCTTCTCCTTCGGGTCGAAAGGCTGACTTTCGCACGGAATCCAAAGTGTGGCGCGCACACGTATTCCGAGCTGAGGATCAGAACAGGCTGGGCCACTCTGGCCAGTGGAAACGAGTCCTGCGTGCCAGAGGCACACGGCCCAGCACTTTGATGGCCGGGGGCTTTGATGGCCGGGTCGGTAATGCTAATGGGTTGTGCTGGGCCCGGCAAAGCCATTCGTCACACAGCTTCCGTTAGGCTGGGATGCGCCAGCCCGGCGTCCGCTCAACTCCGACCGGAAGAAGAGACAGACGGCCCAAGAAGGAGAGGAGGACAAACGTAGATGGTACGTGAAGGTGGAAGATGGACAAGTACACGCAAACTGATGTCAAGAAGAGGTTTTTTTCCAAGACCCATAGAAAAGGAGACACTGTGAGGTACAAAATAGCAAAAGAAACATTCTGAAAGAAATACTGAAAAATGAAACATATGCCGTTTCCACGTCTATCACGATGGGCATCTCTCCACACCCTCCCACACCCCCCATGCTCTGTCCTCTTTGGGTTTTGGCCTCAGTGAAAAACTTTAGCAAACCTCTTTTCCTTCTATGGTCAGAAAACACCATATGGAAAAAGAGAACCAAAATACTGCCATCAACAACAGGGCCTTAATCCATTCCAGGGCCTAATCCATTCCAGGCATAATCCATTCCAGGCGTTCCGTCCAGGGGCCTGCCTCTGTTTGGCGGGCCACCAGCTCGGCGAGGAGCGACCTTGGTGCGTTTCCGTGGTACCACCATGTACAGCTCCAGGCACAGAGCAGGAAGCAAAAAAACTGCCAGCCTCCTCAACAGGCCTGCACGTAAGAGCCACCTCCCCGTGTTACACGTGTGGATGGATCCTCCCGAATAACACGGCCTCAGCCTGACCGCAGGGGAACTTCCTCAGAGCTAGAACCTCTGTAACCCTGAAAACCTGCCACAGTCCTGCGGAGGCTGCTCAAATCCCAGCACCGCTGCACCAACTGCAGGCCGCTCTGCTAGAGACAAATCTCTCATGGCACAAGATCTACCCAGGTACATAAATCTCAAATGGCCACTGGATATGTCCACCCATTAAAACATTCTGGGCTTCAGATTTTGTGCACATATTTTTTTTGTTGTCGTTGTTAAATATGTTTGTTTTTAATACATTAAACATAGGTCCTCACAGTAAAACTCATGAATCAGAAATCATTATAATTGTCCAGCCAGTTATGGGGTTTTTTTTCTGTTCAATGAATCTGGGCACTCACTCACAAACAAACAGAAAAGCAGGTTTGGTACAGTACTGCACATGACTCACAGCTGCCCCCACAGTTATGCACTGCACTGGAGTTATGTCAGGGAGGACCTTTAGGTGCTCTCTGTAGGAGATGTTAGAAAAGTGGTTGTGGTGTGGTTTGAGTTGGAGGATGAGAGGCCGTGTGCTTCTCAAATGCTACCACAGTCCGACCTTCTCGGAGGATGTCCTGAGGACGCCCTTTCCACACTACTCAGGCCTCGTAAACCAGCCGAACACACGAGACCGCTGAACATATGGGACCCCGTCCAGACCCCGGTCACCACCACACGTCTTATTCCACCGTTGGAAACCAAGCATTATCGTATTAGTTCTGGAATGTTCCTTTTCATGGGAAGAGCACAGGCCATCCAGTAGGGATGAGGCCCATCCCAAAGCATTCCTAGCCTAGCTGGTCCGAGCTGGTCCGGGCTGGTCCAGGTTATTATGGCAACCATGTGAATTAGCAACCATATTAGCCAGGAGTGTTCCTTTTTGGCCCAGTTCTGACCCTGCACATTTTGGCCCAGTTCTGACCCTGGTATAGCCAGATTGTGGAAATTCACCATGTCGAAAAGACAAACAAACAAACCAACAAAAAACAAGGACAAAGCATTTGTGAGGCAAAGCGTTACTTGTGTCAAATTTGAAGGACAGTGGTAGCTCAGTGGTTAAGGTACTTGACTTGTAAGTTGCTGGTTCAAGCCACACCACTGCCAAGTTCCCCCTGAGCAAGACCCTTAACGCTCAAGTTGCACTCACTCATAATTATAAGTTGCTTTGGGTAAAAGTGTTAGGTAAATGTGAGTTACATGAGGTGTTTTGACTCTATTAACACTGCAATCTATTATTTACAGCGAGAAAGAAGCTCAGAGAGGAACTGGCTGCCATTTAATGCTAGTCTGAGTATCACCATAAGAAAGATTCAGCTATGAGAAGAATATCCTCCAGAAGTTTATCCCTCCGTGCGCATTCTTTCTCGAACCAAACATTAGCGTCTCACTTTTCACAAGTTAACAACCCTGCGTGTATACAAACTGAATTATGGTTTGAATTACGCCACCTACGGAGACGCCGTACAAGACAGCTACACTGAGAGGCGTACGGGCCACGCGTGTATAAGAAAGTGATCGTACAAAGAAGAGTTAGTGGCACGGCTGACTAAGACGAGTTGTCTCCTAGAGCCTGCTCTCGAAACATGCCAGAGAAAATGTGGGCTAAATGAATGACAAATCATTACTCAAGATAGGACGATCGCGGTATCTGCGCCATGTTGAACTTGGCAGGAATCGGCGCGAACCCTGGCCAACATTGGCCCCTGTGTGTTTACATTAGCAACACTGAAATAATGGCCAGGGCAGATTCATTTTAACTGAAGGTTTATCCAGCTGAAGTCAGACAGCAGGTGGGTTTGTCACTGTATCCTCTTCTTGAACCTTTTTTTCGCACAAACGCAATTGGACCTGCACGAGTGTGAGACATCCCAGCCTGCAGCAGGGGCTTCTGGGGGTGGGGGGAGACAGAACGCAGACCATTAATTCATATAATTTATTTTCTTATTGACGCTAGGGGCAACTGAAAGCTTTACATCCTTAATATTGCGAAACTGAAGCGTGTGCGGACTTGGTTTTCCCTCTCAAACACTATCATGTTCCCAGGAGAAAAAGTCCCTATGGATCTATATGCAGATTAATAACTACACATACTAGTGTGCTCGGTACTCATATACTGACAGGAAAGAATTTTTGACTCCCTATAATCAGTGGATGGGGTCGGTAGAGCGCAGGACTGAGACACCCACACATGAAAGGCGTGGCTCGGCGCGTCGGTCATCTGAACATCTGGGAGCATGAGGACGTGACGGTGAGTCCTCTCCACCTGTGGTGCATGACGGTGAAGTCTGTGCTGGGATGGAACTTCCGCACAGGCTGTTGATCATGGAGTAATCTGGCAGAGGGAGCCAGACGCTAATCCTCCGGGGTGTGTTTGGCGGTGATAGCGTGGAGCTAAACTTTGCTGACGAGGGGTTTTATATCACTGCGTTCCATGTCGACCTGAGAAGGCACTCTTCCACAGCCCTGAGAGGACTCAGAGTGTGCTTGGGAAAAACTTTGTCACCGTCTGTGTAACTTCTGAGACAATGTTCATGGTCAGATCACCCAATGACTCAAATTTATGGACGTGGGGGCTTTAGATAATCCGTAAAACTGTCTGAAAAGGTACAGAGTTGAAGCTGTAAAGAGCTAAGGCTACCTGATAAAGACAGTAAACGTTCATTCTTGAGTTTGATGCTCTGTAGGGAAATAAAAGGCGCTTTAACTGAGTGAGGCATTGCTGGGCCACACCTGTGCTTTCTGCCTGTGTCCTCTGCGTCGAGCGGTGCGCTTACCAGAGCAGGGCACACTCGGGGCGAAGGTGGCTGCTACTAGTCCGCCATCCGGGAGGAAGGCACAACGCCTGTCGTCCGAGCTATGAGGCCTCTGGGGGGCGGGGGTGGTTGAGTGGTGGGTGGAGAGGTGAATGGAGTGCACTTTCTTGTTTAATCTGTAGTAAGGCGGAGGAAGGCGTCAGGGCCATCGGTGGAAGGTGAGCTTTTCTGTTTTAGCTCTGCTAGCTGTGTGAGGAGGACCGCACCTGCCAGGCTCTTGGCCCACGGCTCAGATTGAGAGATCTGTCACCGTCGCCCTGCAGAGCGGCGCCGTCACTCTTCCACACGACTCGGTGACCCCAAAGAAGGCAGTAAAGGAAGTCGTGTTCTTTACAGCAGACCGGCTAAGCAGAGTTACCGTTTCTAAAACCTCCTAACTCATGCCTTTGAATTAAAGGCTGTTGCCATATAGCTCGACAGAAATCTCACGAATGATCTTTTGTGAGATCAGATGACAGAGAAGAGGGAAACCAGAGATGGCTTCCACCCTGCAGTACACGGTTAGGGGTCAACAGAGTGAGAACAACTGGATGTATCCTGGAGGGAGGGGCACCGTGACCACATAACACAGATGGCGTCGTCCTCTGCCTCTCTTGGAATGAGAGATGTCTCTCTTAGGACATTCGCCACAGACACGTCCCTTGCACAGGCTAAAATGGTCGGGAGCTCAAAGCCCCTCCTAACCTGACCTGTCAGTGATGGTGAATGAATTGCAATTCGGACCGGATTGCGTAACAGTGGGTGACATCAATCATTTTGCTGTCAAACGTGAGCAACAGATGAATAACGATTTGATGCTGATTTCTTCACCGGAGTCGTGAGGTGATTGTGGCACAACACGCCCCAACATTTTCCCGTTTGCGGGCAGGTTTCAGGGTGAAACGTTCCTCTGTCTAAACACACCCTGTTTCGTCTCCTTCTCTGACCTGCAGCTAA